>NC_090021.1:326926092-327249842 GCF_037176765.1 Anolis sagrei
TGTATGGCCATGTTCCAGAAGCATTCTCTCCTGATGTTTCGCCTGCCTCTATGGCAGGCATCCTCAGAGGTTGTGAGGCCTGTTGGAAACTATGAAGTGGGGTTTATATATCTGTGGAATGCCCAGGGTGGGAGAAAGAACTCTGGTCTGTTTGAGGCAAGTGTGAATGTTGCAATTGGCCACCTTGATTAACATTGAAGGTTTTGGGGCCAAAATTGTGAATTTAGATATAACCCAGGTGTAAGCTGAGGTTCTTCTGCGAAGAGGAGGAAAACACCAATGTCCCTGCCATTTCCCCACCCATGCATTCAAAAAAGGCCGTAAGTAGTAATGCGGCTTTGTATTTCTAGGTGCAAAGATTACTGAAGATGCAGACTGTGGCCAGGAAATCAGAAGACGCTTACTTCTTGGGAGGAGAGCAATGTCCAGTCTCGATAAAATAGTAAAGAGTAGAGACATCAGACTGGCAACAAAGATCCATTGCCTAGTCAAAGCCATGGTATTCCCTGTAGTAACCTACGGATGTGAGAGCTGGACCTTAGGGAAGGCTGAGCGAAGGAAGATCGATGCTTTTGAGCTGTGGTGGTGGAGGAAAGTTCTGAGAGTGCCTTGGACTGCGAGAAGATCCAACCAGTCCATCCTCCAGGAAATAAAGCCCGGCTGCTCACTGGAAGGAAGGATACTAGAGACAAAGTTGAAGTACTTTGGTCACATCATGAGGAGACAGCAAAGCCTAGAGAAGACAATTATGCTGGGGAAAGTGGAAGGCAAAAGGAAGAGGGGCCGACCAAGGGCAAGATGGATGGATAGCATCCTTGAAGTGACTGGACTGACCTTGAAGGAGCTGGGGGTGGTGACGGCCGACAGGGAGCTCTGGCGTGGGCTGGTCCATGAGGTCACGAAGAGTCGGAGACGACTGAACGAATGAACAACAAGTAACGCGGCGAAGAAAGCAGTGGCAGTTTTTGCTTCTTTAACGTTTTCTCAAGATGAACTAGACTCTTGTCTTTTACCTTTATGCTCAGGGAAGTGGATAGTTACTTATTAAACAAGTTATGGAACAGGACTCACATTGATCCACAGATAAGTCAGACCAGGTTTTGGGGCTTGATTATTAGGCTAAACTTTCTAGACTTACACATGAGCTTATAGGATAGTGTAAATAATTAAAATTCCTTAAAAGGGCTAAAATATATTAAAATTCACCATCATCACTAGATGCTGGAATACACAGTTTTGAATGTACCTCAGTGACGCTGATAGATAAATCAAGGCTGTTTATGGTCGGTAGTTTTTCCAATTCATTAGGGAACTTCACAGCAGTCACTGTATGCTTCTGAAAGTGCACATTCACTCTAAAATAAAAAAAAGTGAAATTAAAAATCACTTTTATGGCAGCCTCCAATCAGGGTAGTAAATACTCTTTAAATGCTGATAAGAGAGAGGGAAGAGAACTTCTTCTCTACATAAAAAATGGCTATTTTGGATGTAATTAGATAAATACAATGTACTGGAACATCTAAGCATGAGTATGATTTGAGTGCTGGACCAAAAAAAAAGCTGGGTTCAGATACCCACTCAGCCATGGGCAAGTCACACTTGGCTTCAGAGGAAGACAAGAGATGCACCCACACTCTAAAATTAATGTAGTTTGATACCACTTTAACTGCCATGGCTAAAAGCTATGTAATCATTGGAGTTGTAGGGTTGTTGTAGGTTTTTTCGGGCTATATGGGCATGGTCTAGAGGCATTCTCTCCTGACGTTTTGCCTGCATCTATGGCTACCTCTGAGGAAGCTTGCCATAGATGCAGGCGAAACACCAGGAGAGAATGCCTCTAGACCATGGCCATATAGCCCAAAAAAACCTACAACAACCCAGTGATTCCGGCCATGAAAGCCTTCGACAATACATTGGAGTTGTAGCTTCACAATGTCTTCCAGAGGATTGGTGCCTCACCAAACTACAGCTCTCAGGATTCCATTACACTGACCCACTGTGGTTAAAGGGGTGTAAAACTGCATTAATTCCAAAGTGTAGGTACACCCTAGGTCAAGCCCCGTCTGAAAATATTTTCTCAAAGAAAATGCAAAAATGGGCCCTTCCACACAGTCATATAACCCAGAATATCAAGGCAGAAAATCCCACAATATCTGCTTTGAACTGGGATATATAGCAGTGTGGATTAGTATTCAAGTTCAAAGCAAGTATTGTGGGTTATTCCGCCTTGATATTCTGGGTTATATGGCTGTGTGGAAGGGCCCATAGGTTCAACTTGGGTTGGCATAACTCAGAAATGACTTGGGGACACAGAACCACTTATTTGACACACCAGTCCCTAATTTTTAGTATGCTTGGTCATACGCACTGCTCTGTGCATATGATTTCTGCTTGTTAAATCAAAGCAAAATGGTCCCAGGAAAGGAATGGAAGCGAATGCTTCCCCATAACAGGCATACCGAGAACCCCTCACAGCCGCTACTGATCCTCTTCCCATTTTGCTCTCAATCTCTTCTGGGGAATGTGTGTTAAGTTCCAACTGCATTCGGAGCTGCGACATCTTCAGGGCCAAATACACCGCGGGAAGAACTTTAAACGTTTGGGTTGGATTCCGAGAAAATTCTATAAAAGCCCTATATGAAAACAAGCAAAGGAAATGAATTCAACGTTGTGTTCTGAGGATTAGAACCAAGAAAACACAGGTGAAAGCTTTTCTATTCCTACAGGCATTTAGGAACTGGCTGTGAGGGATTGGGGCCCCTTGGTGGTGCAGCAGGTTAAATCGCTGAGGTGCTGAACTTGCTGACCAAAAGGTTGGCGATTCGAATCCGGGGAGCGGAGTGAACTCCTGCTGTTAGGCCCAGCTTCTGTCAACCTACCAGTTCGAAAACATGCAAATGTAAGTAGATCAATAGGTATCGCTTCTGCGGCAAGGTAACAACGCTCCATGCAGTTATGCTGGCCACATATCCTTGGAGGTGTCTATGGACAATGCTGGCTCTTTGGTTTAGAAACTGAGATGAGTACCACCACCCCTAGTTGGACACGACTAGATTGAATGTCAGGGGAAGCCTTTACCTTTACTTTACCTATGCTACTGATTAGGTACTTTTCAATGGATGTGTTTTACATGGCATTTAAATGTGTTTTGTCTTTGTCCTTTTATCTATATGTGTTTTAATATCTGTCAGAGCCAGTACGGTGAAGTGGTTTGAATGCTGGATTGTGACTCTGAAGGCCAGGGTTTGAATTTTCACTCAGCTATGGACTTAGGAGAGTCACATTATCTCAGCCTCTGAGGAAGGCCTTCGCTTTGAGGCTGAGAGATTGTGACAGGCTCAAGAACACCCAGCGGGTTTCCGTGGCAGAGTAAATCTTGTCCCAAACACCCTGTGATCATTTTGCCTTTGAGTTGCCTTGACTTGGAGACATTCAATGACAAGTTCTACAAGCTCTTTAGCTTGAGAGGAGGGAGCAAGCTTGTGTTCTGCTACCCTAGAGACAGGGACACGGAACAATGGCTTCAAACTACAGGAAAGGAGATTCCACCTAAACATTAGGAAGAACTTCCTCACTGTGAGAGCTGTTCAGCGGTGGAACTCTCTGCCCCGGAGTGTGGTGGAGGCTCCTTCTTTGGTGGCCTTTAAGCAGAGGCTGGATGGCCATCTGTTGGGAGTGCTTTGAATGCAATTTTCCTGCTTCTTGGCAGGGGGTTGGACTGGATGGCCCACAAGGTCTCTTCCAACACTATGATTCTATGACAAAGAGTGTTGGTGCCTCACAAGACTACAACTCCCAGAATCCTACAACTATGGCCTGACATTATTTTCCCTTTCGTGTTCTCATTTGAAGGCAGAGAAAACATTGAGAGGATTTCACCAAATGGGACAATAAAAGTTAGGGCATAAAAGGGATGAAAGGTAGCACTGGTATTCCCAGTAACCGCTTGCTAGTTGGGTATTTTGATTCCCATTCAAAATATGCTGTGTGTTACAAGCTAAAATCCACTTACTTGGTCCCATCGTAGGAAATAGATTTTACTTGGCCGCACTGTCTGAACAAGGACTGCAGCTGTTCATGGTAGAGGAAACCAAATGGGGGCATGTTCTTCAACTGTTGGGGGAGAAAATATGCGCCTTCAGAAACAACAACTTCTTCTTTTTCAGTTTAAGAGAAGTGATTTGATTTGGATTGCAATCCTGTTGCTAAACCACATCATTCATGCAACACATTTCCAGACAGTTTCATAGGGAAGTGAAAGTGCCACAATTGACGTCATCTTACGGGTACAACCACAGAAGAATCTCATTATGTGGCAAATAGGAGAATCTTTTTGTATGAACCAACATAGTTGGTTGGTTCAAAAAAGGAAACATGCAACTCCGCTTTCTTCTCCTTTACCGCCTTAAACTAAGGTTAGCAGGTGCATCTACACCAGGAATGGGCAAACCTTTGCCCTCCAGATGTTTTGGTCATCAACTCCCACAATTCCTAACAGCCACCACTGGAGAAACTACACTGTCTAGCCGGTATTGCACCACCTGACATCCGCCGGGAAGTAGCAGCCAATAGTGAACGGACCAAGGAAGACATCTCCAGCTCATCCCTTGTTTGGGTATCAGCCAGCACGTCAACGACTTAAATCTAGAAATAGTTTTCTAAGATCTACAGAGACACCCAGCAAGCGAGAGTCCAAAAGTGGCAGACTCAAACCCAGAACACCTCAATCAATAGCTGATACCAAATGAGAGACACCCCCGGGCACACAGAAGACTGGGTGACTTGGAAGGCGCTAAACAGACTGCGCTCTGGCACCACAAGATGCAGAGCCAACCTCAAGATATGGGGCTACAAAATGGAATCCACGACATGCGAGTGTGGAGAAGAGCAAACCACTGACCACCTGCTGCAATGCAACCTGAGCCTGCCACATGCACAATGGAGGACCTCCTTGCGGCAACACTAGAGTCACTCCAAGTGGCCAGCTACTGGTCAAAGGACATTTAATCAACTACCAAGCTTGCAAAATTTGTGTTTAGTTTGTTTGTTTGTTTGTTTGTTTGTTAAAAAATGCAATACTTGCTCCTGATATGATAAATAAATAAATAAATACAGTGGAATCATGGGTGTCCCTTATTTCACCTTGTTAATTCTACCTTTCACTCCTCTTCATCCCACTGCCTTCTTAGCATCCACGCATCTGCCATCTGTCTGCAATCTTTCCTCCAACAAAACATAGTAATGTGTGTCTTTTCCATCCCTGGGCCTCGTGTAATGTTTCTGTTGCCTTTGCTTTCTCTTTGTCTCAACTTCCTGCCCCATTTGCCCTTCTTTCCCTCCACCAGGCTGTTGCTCCATTCCACACATCCTTCCTGAAGCCTTCTCTATCCACTTTTTGCATTGCTTGCCAACATTTTTTGACTGACCTAGCTCATCATCCACCAAAAGAAGTAGAGCAAGAAGTAGGAATTAAAAAAACATACACACACAGGGGTGGGTTGAAGCTGTATCAAAACCACAGAAGATCTGTAATGTAGGGGATGGAAATGTAAGAGCCTTCCACACAGTCATATAATCCAAAATATCAAGGCAGATAATCCACAACATCTGCTCTGAACGGGAATATCAGAGTCCACACTGCCATATAATCCAGTACAATGTGAATTTTTTTACAGCTGTGTAGAAGGGCCCTAGGACTGTTTGCAAGCCAGTAGAGCAAAGTGATGTTGGTGATGTTCGGAGCCACACTTCAACAACATATGAAGGCCCACAAATTCATTTTCACCCTCATCTAATCCAACATCTTGAAAATTTCATACACGTCCATTTAGGATTCAGAATGAAATATAATATAAATATAATATAAATATAATATTAATATAATATAATAAAAATAAAAATATAATGAAAAATAATATAAATATAAGTATTATGTTGTCAGCTGCCCTGTGGGCCTTTTCAAATTATTTTCACAAATTAATATTATTTATTTTATTTTATTTACAGCTTTTATATTCCGCCCTTCTCACCCCGCAGGGGACTCAGGGCGGATTACAGTGTACACATATATGGCAAACATTCAATGCCAATTTTAACATACAAGATATACAGACATACACAGAGGTTATTTAACTTTTTCTGGCCGCCAAGAAAGCTGTCGCTTTCATCGTCCATCTGCGACGCTGATGATGCACTTCCACATTCCCACATGCTTCCCCGCTGGAATGCTCTGCTGGAGTCTTTTTTATGGCCTCATAAATCAGTTAATTTAGTCTCCCCACACTTTAAGGTGGTACCTTATTTTCCTACTTGACAGATGCAACTGTCTTTTGGGTTGCAAAGGTCGACAACAGGCTACACACAATTGGTTGGAAACCCACTCCAACCCGGGCTGGCTTCGAACTCATGATCTTTTGGTCAGAGTGATCTTAATGCAGCTGACACTCAGCCAGCTGCACCACAATACTCTGGTCAGCCACATTTTGGTGCCTCAAATGTTAGCCTTGTTTCTGGGTATATTTATTTATATATTTACCGTATTTATATACTGCCTTTCTCACCCCTGGGAGCACTCAAGGTGGTTTACAACATGCTAATGGCAAAAATTTAATGCCAACATACAATACACAAGGAAATCATAATAACTAATTACTACGTATAACTATGAGCTTAAAATTAATTAAAACTATTAAACATAAGACATATATAAAGTTTAAACATTCAAACAAGCATAAAATCATTCTAGTATAAACATTAAAATCCCATTTGACTGGCTGATTCCCAAAATGGCATCGGTTTTTCCTCTATCAGCTCTAGTTTTTGAGATGCAGAACTATCTACCAGTCTTCATCACCCATAGAAAACCATGATAAACATATCTAAGGGGCGGGTTTTAGCACAGCTGGTTAATCACCAGCAGCACAGTTCGAAGCCTGGGTTGGGGTGAGCACCTGATTTTCAGCCCAGCTCACTGTCCACCTAAGCAGTTTGAAAACAGCTGTAAGTTGTGAGTAGAGAAATTAGGCACCGCTTAAGCGAGGAGGTATTTTACAGAACCATAAAGGAAATACCAGAAAATGCTAGCGATCAAAGGAAAGAGGAAGTGTGCGATCAAGGGCTCTTTGCCATAGAGGATGGCACGACAACACCCTCTGTGGCCGGAATTGGGCACAACCTCCAGGACGCCGAAGTTGGGAAAAATGTTGACATAATACCTCTATCTGTTGTCTGTCCTGTCTATTTAACGGCATTGAATGTTTGCTGTGTGTGTGTTCTGTGATCTGCCCTGAGTCCCCTTTGGGGTGAGAAGGACAGAATATAAATGCTGTAAATAAATTTTAAAAATCTAAGAAACTAGAGCTGATGCAGTTGATCCACTGCAATTTTTGGAATCAGTTGTGCCAAATAACCCCAAGAAGAGGCCTAAAAACCAAGACATCAAGATTTCATTTGTTGTTGTTTGGATTGTCTGTGTAATATACGTAATAAGTAAGGCAAAGTGGTGAATGTAAGCAGGAAGAATCAATACAAGGATTTAATTTCCTCAAAATGAAAAAAGGCCCTCCCTCGGAAAAGCAGAATGGAATCAGAAAAAAGAAAAAGAAAATCAAGAGTAAATATGAAATATGTAAATATGAATATGACCAGGAAGAAAGACAAGTGGGAAAAGAATGCTATAACAACAATCATTAGGTCATTGTGTATACAACATGGACTATTTCAGACTTAATAAACATACCACTATAGTTGTTTTAGGATTTTCGCCCAACAGCTCCCTCACAGAAATTTCCTCATCATATTCTCCAACACTGAAGTAATTCGGATAGAAAGCTCCAGCCATAACCACCTGATAAAGAAGATAAAAGGAAGTAACTTTTTAAAAATTGACTTCTCTTTTAAGAACTCATTTACTCCATTGGCATGACCACTGCATGATCGACCCACATTTTGGCTTCTGGTTACATTGAGGTTTCAATTTCCGACATGCATTCTCCTTCAGACTACCTCCAATAGTCCCCTAGGCTCCTATTAATGTAACAAACATTGCATCTACTTAATTAGTGCCATATAATTAATACTAAAAATGCCTAGAAAAATGTATTTCTTACTTGTAAGTAAAACTGTGTATTTTAATATAAAACCTCACAGATTTCCACTGGTCAGTCTTTAATATTTCTAATGTGAGCCTCATGAGACTCAGTGTTGGAGCAGACTTGAGTGCTGGACTAGGGATTCTTGGGAATCAGGACTCAAAACCCTTACTACTACTACTACTACTACTACTACTTCTTTTTCTTCATTAGCGGAAGAGATCCTACAGCTAAATGAGCTGTTGGAAGTTAAAATGCAACTGAAGACCCATCTCTTCCAGCAGATCTTCCCAATGAACTTTCAATAATGAGTTTTGAGTTACATTCTATTGCTACTACATATCAATTCTGAATATATGTTTAGTGCACATTTTTTATATTTTTGTGTTTTTATCTATGTAATTTATTATACATATTTTATGTTCGTATGTTCTTGACCCTCTGGTAATGCAGTAGGTTAAGCCTCTGAGTTGCTGAACTTGCTGACCAAAAGATTGTCAGTTCGAATCCAGGAAGCAGGGTGAGCTTCCGCTGTTAGCCCTACTCCTGCCACCCTAGCAGTTCAAAATCATGCAAATATGAGTAGATCAATAGATACCGCTTTTGTGGGAAGGTAATGGCACTCCATGCATTCATGCTGGCCACATGACCTTGGAGATGTCTATGGGCGACCCCGGCTCTTCAGCTAAGAAATAGAGATGAGCACCACCCTCCAGTCAGACAATACTAGATTTGACATCAAGGGGAAACCTTTACAATTATATGTTTTTGAATTTGATGTATTGTCGAAGGCTTTCATGGCCGGAATTCACTGGGTTGTTGTAGGTTTTTGGGGGCTATATGGCCATGTTCTAGAGACATTTTCTCATGACGTTTCGCCTGCATCTATAGCAAGCATCCTCAGAGGTAGTGAAGGTTGTACTATGCCTTGAGCCATCAGGAGAGGCAGTTAATAAATAAAATTTAGTAGTAGTAATTCACACACATACACAGCCTTTATTGGCTTACAACAGCAAAATCACATGAGTGTATACAACAAGAGAAGTCACAGATAAAAAGGAAAGCATACTTTAAAAAGTTACTAATCTCAAGAATAAAATTTGCAACAATCCCACAAATAATGCATCAGAGTTGTGCAGAAGATATGTTCTATAACATCCTTGTCATTGGAAACACTGAAAAATGGGATTCCTGTTATAGCAGGAGTACTATCTTGCTTGAATTCTCTGAAAAAAGAAATTCAAAGCGACTCACAGTAAAACAAAAACAATATAGCTCTATCTATCTATCTATCTATCTATATTCTAGACTGCCCTCTCTTTCCGGGGGGGACTTAGGGCGGTTTAGACATAAAAAGGCAAACATTCAATGCCTTGAAAATCTAAAAATATGATTAGCCACAGAAGACCTTGGACAAGTCACATTCTTAGAATCCCAGCTTTATAGGAAACCAACAGCAAATTTTCTCTGAGTAATTCTTGCCAAGGACACCATAGGATGGGATGCCATAAGCTAACATTTACCAAACAGCAATGACAACAAATTGCATCTGACACAACTAATTGCCTCACCTGCAAGATGAAGCGTTGCTTGTAGACATGCTCCGAATCCATCACAGGAGGCTGGGTATAGGCATGCATATTGAATCTGCCAACTCTTTTTTTCAACTCTGCATACAATTCAGCCACCTAAAATAGTTAATTCAAGACTAAGACATAGTAACAAGCTACAAAAAAAAACCCTCATAAAATGAGGTATTTTTTTCTTATTTTTCCTGAATGACAACTGGGTCATCATGAGTAGAACCGTGTGGTTCCTACTACAATCCCAGAAATCAAATAATTTTTTTTTAATGTTGTAACATTTGTTTTATGGCTATAATTAAAGATTTATCAGCCAGAACCCTATATTTTAGGTGCCCAAAATCTGATGCTAGGGACTACATAAGAAATTGTTATTGGATGTAGAAAAAAATATTTTATGTAAGGGATTCCTAAGAAGAGAAAGTTCTTTTAGGAGTTCTTCCAGGATAAAGGGGTTAATAAAAGCTACTATCACTGGTCAACACATTTTGGTGCCTCAAATGTTAGCCCTGTTTCTGGGTATATCTGACCTGCCAATTCAAAAAATGGCACCAGTTTTTCTCCATCAGCTCTAGTTTTTGAGATACAGTACACAGAACATCTACTATTTGGCATGTGCTCACCCATAGAAAACCATGATAATCATATCTGCAGGTATTCACCTACAAAGCCCTAAATGGCTTGGGACCCGCCTACCTGCGTGACCGCATCTCCATATATGAACCCACACGTTCCCTTCGATCATCTGGAGAGGCCCTGCTCACGATCCCACCTGCGTCACAAGCACGTTTGGTGGGGACGAGGGACAGGGCCTTCTCTGTGGTGGCCCCCCGACTCTGGAACTCTCTCCCCAAGGACATCAGACAAGCCCCAACGTTGGCAATCTTTAGGAAGAACCTGAAGACCTGGCTGTTCCAGTGTGCCTTTCCAGATTAGGAAACTCCTGGCATCATGTCCCAAATACACTTTGTTAGAGACTAGGATTGTCTGCACATTGCATCTACCTCCAAAAAACCTCTACATACCTCCTGTCAAGTTCAGCACTTTTAATTTTGTCCATTACATTTGGCCCGGCCTTTTTAGTTTTTAAATGCATCATGTGTCATTGTTTCTAGTGTTTATTGTCTTTGCTTGATGTTTTATTATTTGCTTATGAGTTTTACTGTTATATTTGTGTGTTGTTGTTGTTGTTGTTGCAGCCTTGGCCTTTGTAAGCCGCATTGAGTCCTTTGGGAGATTTTGCGGGGTATAAATAAAGTTAATAATAATAATATCTGTTGTAGTTCAGCCAAAGGCTGAAGATGATAAGATTGTTCCATCCAAGTTTGTAAGGATTGGTGGACTTTGCAGTGTAGGAAATGAGGGTATTTTAGATCATGATTCTGCCTGGGAGAATGGGTCTGTGTCTGGTGAGAGAGAAATGGCTTCAGAGCAGAGCGGGGAGGGAGATGCTGGGGCATCAGAAGATAGGGAGAACCTTTCCCCTAGTCGCTCCTTGGCAAAGGAAGATACGGAGCTGGAAGGGAAAGATCGTTCCCCTGGGAACACACCTGAGGTCAGTAGGAGTTTGAGGCTTGATCTCTGAGAGGAGGGAGCCAGATTATGAGACTCAGTGAGAAATTGAAACAACAGAGTGAGAAATCCTTGAAGCATCAGAGCAGATGTCAAAGGCATGATTTCATGGGTCTGTGATCTTTAAATTAAAGAACTGTTTACTAAAGTGGTTAGAGCAGGCAACGTTGTGTTACCATGTACACCTTGGTCTTGTTTCACGTTCAAGTCTATGTTTAAGTTCCTTGGGAAAGTTTTGTGCTCATGTATTGTCGAAGGCTTTCATGGCTGGAATCACTGGGTTGTTGTAGGTTTTTCAGGCTATATGGCCATGTTCTAGAAGCATTCTCTCCTGACGTTTTGCCTGCACCTATGGCAGGCATCCTCAGAGGTTGTGAGACCTCAAACCTTTTAGGATGCCTGCCATAGATGCAGGCGAAACGTCTGGAGAGAATACTTCTACAACATGGCCATATAGCCCAAAAAACCTACAGCAACCCTTTTGTGCTCATGATCATGGATTCAAGTTTTGTAAGGAGATCCTGTGTTCCTGGTTATGGATTTATGCTTATGTTTTGACTCCAGTATTTCCATGTACCTTGTCACTTTTGAATGGACGTCTGATGTATGGACTATTGTCTTTTAATAGCATTTTTTTCCTATTGCTTTTGGGGACATTACTTTTTGTATTGCCTTTTACTTTTTTGCCTTTTTTATATTTGCTTTCTTCAATAAACTGTTTAATTAGTAATACTGAACTCTTGTGTGGTGCAAAGGTGATTCCAGGCCAGAGTGCAACAATATCTAAGAAACTAGAGCTGCTGCGGTCTATCCAATGGAATTACTGAATTCAAAGCCCCAAATTATCCGAGAAACAGGCATAAAAACCAAGTCTATATAATTAATGCTAGAAACTGAAAAAAATGAGATAAAATATCATTTTATTCTCAGGTATGATTTGGGATAAGATGGGCCACTGTATACCTTGAATTTCAATTTTAAAAGCCACAACATTGCCCCACATGAAAATGTTTACCAACTTCAGAGAACAGTTTGTCTACAGACAGCTGACAGTTCAATGCAGCTGTTTGACCAGAAGTCTGTCTCCATGAGACTTACAAGCAGACAGTGTGAACTCCCAATGAAGCTCTTTGGGGGAATTTCCACTCTCTTTGTGTGTTACCCACTCGCTAATGCCATTAAGTACTTCTGCAATGTCCTTTCTGCTAAATGCTGTAGTAACCTTAGTAACACAGAGTCTCAATACAAAAACACATTGTGGCCTGGTTAGTTTTTTATAGCAAGAATATGATGTTCTGGCCACATACACAGGGCATTCTAGGGATCTAAATGGTCCAAATTACATGTGATTCATCAAAACAGAGCTTTAAAGCAGTCCAATTCAAGGAAGGGCAACGGGGAACTCTAGTGGTCTTGGAATTGAGGTTTTCTTCCATGCTTTACAATGAATCAGACCACTCTTCAGACTCTTTTTGGAGAACATTTTAAGTCTGTTCTGTGATCTTATTGTTTCTTTGCTTCAGTGAGCAGAAAAGTCATAACCAATCAAGAAATTAATGAATTAAACACAACCATGTGTGCGTGAAAGTGTTTATAATATACAGTTGGGTCCTCCATACTCATAAAGTCAACCATCCATGGCTTCACAACATTCATCGCAAATGCGCTTGGTGGGGAAGAGGGACAGGGCCTTCTCGGCGGTGGCCCCCCGCCTGTAGAACTCGCTCCCCAGCGAAATTAGGTCAACTGCTTCCCTCCTTTCCTTTAGGAATAAGCTAAAGACGTGGTTATAGGACCAGGCATTCGGATAGCAGGCTGACAATAAAAATGATGACAATGTTATGGAAAACGGACTGTGGACTGGCTTCGGATTAAGTTGTTGATTGTAGAACTCAGACTATTTGTACTATTTTAAATTGTTGTTAATCTAATTTAATGTTTTACTTATTATGTAACTGTTGCTTTTATCAGTTGCATATATGGGGCATTGAATTATTGCCGGCTGTAAGCCGCCCTGAGTCCCCCTTCAGGGGTAGAAAAGAGTGGGGTAGTTGAAATAAATAAATAATATATAAATCTTCTTCTCACATAAATAAATCCCAAAAGCAAACCCAATTTTGCCATTTCATATAAGGAAGACCATAGGGAAGTCTATAATAGACTTTAGCATCCACACATTTTGTTATTCACAGGCATTCATGGAATTAAATCCCAGCAGATACCAAGAGCCAGCCACATCTTAACTACAGGGGTGGGAACCTCCATTCCACAGAACTAATCTAGCTGTGCAGGGTCTTTTCCGACCAGTTCACACATATCTGCAGGCTAGCTCTCTCCCTCTCTGTGGATCCCAATGAGTTGCTCTTTCTACTCTTCTCTTGAGGTTTATGTGCTATAAATTCATATGAAAACAGTGTGTATAATAGGAAAATAGAGCTAAGGGTGGGAAGAAAGAAAAGAGATATTCTTCACTTCACCTCCCGGATCCTCTTGATATGAATATAGTTGGAACGTCCCCAGTCCAGTTCATCCTGAAAGAGGAGAAAAAGTCTGTTTAGAAGCAATAAAATGTAGTTATTGTATTGTTGAAGGCTTCCATGGCTGGAATCACTGGGATGTTGCAGTTTTTTTCAGGCTATATGGCCATGTTCTAGAAGCATTCTCTCCTGATGTTTTGCCTGCATCTATGGCAGGCATCCTCAGAGGTTGTGAGGATGCCTGCCATAGATGCAGGTGAAACATCAGGAGAGAATGCTTCTAGAACATGGCCATATAGCCCGAAAAACCTACAACAGCCCAAATACAGTTATTGCAGGGTTGTTGTAGGTTTTTTCGGGCTATATGGCCATGTTCTAGAGGCATTCTCACCTGACGTTTCACCTGCATCTATGGCAAGCATCCTCAGAGGTAGTGAGGTCTGTTGGAACTAGGAAAAAGGGTTTATATACCTGTGGAAAAATCAGGGTGGGACAAAGGACTCTTGTCTGCTGGAGCTAGGTGTGAATGTTTCAACTGACCACCTTGATTAGCATTTGATAGCCTGGCAGTGCCTGGAGCAATCTTTTGTTGAGAGGTGATTAGATGTCCCTGCTTGTTTTCCCTCTGCTGTTTTAATTTTAGAGTTTTTTAATTCTCAGGAGAGAATGCCTCTAGAACATGGCCATATAGCCATGACCATCGAGACCATCGCAGAGGTTGCGGAGGCCGAGCCACCGCCGGGCCGCCGCCGTCCCATCAGGCTGCTACTGCCGCCGCCAGGCCACAGTGGCCACCAGGCCACCCACGCGGCCGCCGCGGCTCTTTTACCATCGGGCCGCTGCTGAGCAGCGGCCGCCACTGCCGCGAGGCCGTTGCTGGGACCACCGCCACCCGCGGGAAGGGCCGAACAATTACCGGACCGCCATCGCTGCAGCTGGGGGTTGCCGCTGCCTTCACTATTGGGCTGCAGCCGCCGCCAGGCCGCGGCCGCCATTAGGCTACCGCTACCGCTGCGGCCGCCGCGGCCACTACTACCACCCGGCCTCTGCGGACATACATTGGACTTGGTTTTCTGCCAGGGATGGGAGCAGGGTGGCGGTGTGGAGGAGTTGTCCATCTCTCCGTTGCCATGGACCGACCACTTCCTGATCACATTTAGGCTCACTGCGCCCCCTAACCTCCGCAAAGGTGGAGGACCCATTAAGATGGTCCGCCCCAGGAGGCTTATGGGTCCGAACGGATTCCTGATGGCTCTTGGGAATTTTCCCGCCACCTCGGTAGGTGACCATGTCGAGGCCTTGGTCGCTCTCTGGAATGGGGAGATGACCAGGGCAATTGACAGGATCGCTCCGGAACGTCCCCTCTCAAGTAACCGAGCTAAACCAGCTCCTTGGTTCACTGAGGAGCTGGCAGCGATGAAGCGAAGGAAGAGGGAACTAGAGAGCGTGTGGCGCTCGGACCCAAGCGAGCCAAACCGAACACGGTTTGTGTCCTTTTTAAGGGCATATGCCGCGGCAATAAAAGCCGCAAAGAAAACTTTCTTTGCGGCCACTATTGCGTCTGCAAAAAACCGTCCGGCGGAGTTGTTTCGGATTGTCAGAGGTCTATTAACTCCCCCCACCTCAGGTGGGAGCCCTGACAACTCGGACACGCGCTGTGAAGCATTTGCTCGATTCTTTGCAGACAAAGTCGCTTTGATCCGTTCTGGGCTGGACGCCACATTAAATGCAGTCTCTGTGGATGTGACACAAGCACCTGCTTGTCCTATTTTGATGGATTCTTTTCAGTTTGTGAAACCCGAGGATGTGGACAAGATACTTGGAGGAATGAGGCCTACCACGTCCATCCTAGACCCCTGCCCATCCTGGCTTCTGAAAGAGGCCAGAGGGGGATTGGCTGAGTGGGTAACGGTGGTGGTTAATGCCTCCCTTCGGGAGGGCACGATTCCAGCGAGCCTAAAACAGGCTATTATAAAGCCGCTGTTGAAGAAACCATCACTGGACCCCACTAAATTTGACAACTTTCGGCCTGTTTCCAATCTTCCCTTCTTGGGCAAAGTCATGGAAAGCGTGGTGGCCTCACAACTCCAGGTATTCTTGAGAGACACGGATTATCTGGATCCGGCACAGTCTGGCTTCAGACCGGGACATGGTACCGAGACGGTCTTGGTCGCCTTAGTGGATGATCTCCGCCGGGAGCTAGACAGGGGGAGTGTGTCCCTGTTGGTGCTTCTGGACCTCTCAGCGGCCTTCGATACCGTCGACCACGGTATTCTTCTGGGACGCCTTGCAGAGATGGGCCTTGGGGGCATCGCTTTGCGGTGGCTCCGGTCATTTCTGGAGGGTCGTACCCAGAAGGTGTTATTGGGGGACTCCTGTTCAACGCCACAGCCTTTGACCTGTGGTGTTCCTCAGGGCTCCATACTGTCCCCCATGCTGTTCAACATCTACATGAAGCCGCTGGGTGAGATCATCCGGAGTTTCGGGGTGCGGTGTCACCTGTACGCAGATGACGTCCAACTCTGTCACTCCTTCCCACCTGCTACTAAGTAGGCTGTCGAAGTCCTGAACCGGTGCCTGGCCGCTGTGACGGTCTGGATGAGGGCGAACAAACTGAAATTAAATCCAGACAAGACAGAGGTACTCCTGGTCAGTCGCAAGGCCGAACAGGGTATAGGGTTACAGCCTGTGCTGGACGGGGTCGCACTCCCCTTGAAGGCGCAGGTTCGCAGCTTGGGTGTGACCCTGGACTCATCGCTGAGCCTGGATCCCCAGGTTTCAGCGGTGACCAGGGGAGCATTTGCACAGCTTCGGCTCGTGCGCCAGCTGCGCCCGTATCTTGGGAAGTCTGACTTGGCCACGGTGGTACACGCTTTGTTCACATCCCGCCTCGACTACTGCAACGCTCTCTACGTGGGGCTGCCCTTGAAGACGGCCCGGAAGCTCCAGCTAGTCCAGCGCGCGGCAGCCATGTTGTTAACCGGAGCGGGACGCAGGGAGCGCACAACGCCCTTGCTGTCCCAGCTCCACTGGCTGCCGATCAGCTACCGGGCCCAATTCAAGGTGCTGGTGCTAACCTTTAAAGCCCTAAACGGTTCTGGCCCAAAATACCTTGAGTACCGCATCTCGGCCTACGAGCCCACGAGGACCTTGAGATCATCCGGGGAGGCCCTTCTCTCGGTCCCGCCTGCCTCACAGGCACGCTTGGCGGGGACTAGAGAGCGGGCCTTCTCGGTGGTGGCCCCCCGGCTGTGGAACTCCCTCCCTGCTGAAATTAGGCAGGCGCCTTCCCTCATGGCCTTCCGCAGGGGCCTGAAAACCTGGCTCTTCGAAAAGGCCTTCAATTAAGTGCTATGTTTTGGATTGACCACCGGAATGGACTATGACCACGAGATTGATTATGACCCAAACAAGACGAAGCGGATTTTTAGTTTAATTAGCTGTGTGTTAGTAAAATGTGTGTTATGAGCCTGAGTTACTGTAACTGTCGTCTTTATGTTCTATGTTCTGTACACCGCCACGAGTCGCCTTCGGGCTGAGAGTGGCGGTCAACAAATGCAAATAATAAAATAAATAAAATAATAATAAATAGCCCGAAAAAACCTAAAACAATCCAGTGATTCCAGCCATGAAAGCCTTCGACAATACACAGTTATTGCAATTTCCCCCTTTTATCCTTTTGTCTTATACAAAATGCATATGGAATATTATAAAATGCTATGTTTCATAATTTAATATAATTAGATATATATATACACACACAAATATAAAAAATCAATAGCTTAATCAAAGGGAAAAAATGAAGTAGATCTCAGCATCAAAACTTTCATTATAGTCCACCGAACATTCATTACAGTCAAACCAAATCATCACTGGAACGGACCTTGGGGTGTCGAAGCTTTCCGTTTTTCCTGCTTTCCTGCCATTCCTAAAGTTAAAAAAGGAAAACTCTTTATAGACGTAAGGCGAAGGTAAACATAGCCTTAGGGCAGACATACTTCATAAACTCTGGAAGCCAGGAGAAGGGTCTTTCACCAAAACAGTACAAGACTACTACAATAAACAGTTGCCCATTATTTTCCCATTTAAAACTTGTCCGTGCTGTTCTTTATTGAGAACTTTAAAGGGTGCTTCCCAATAGCTGATAAAACAGTGAAAGATTAATAATAGTGTGCAGCACCGATGTTAAAGGATTGCACCAAAACAAATCATAGGAGAAATAAATACATCAAAGAATTAAAGGTAGAATAAATAAAAACCTCTTTACCTAGAAACTTTTAACTAGTTTTTAAGAGTTTTTAATAATTTTTCATACATGGCAGTAATTCTGGGCAGTGTTTACATCATCCTCTAATTACTGAAAGTCAACATTAATGTTTTTCTTGGTGCAACCAATGGTTATTATTAGCAGCTGGGAAATTGTGCTGCTCACTCAATCTTTCCTGGCATCCGTGCTTGTTCCAGGAAGACGTTTTTGTTTCATTTTCTGGAGAAAGATGATTACCTTAAAGGCATCAACAAGTGCGATGCAATCACTTCTGCTGTTCCCAGCAAAATGCATTTTATTCCTATGGGATTAAAAAAAATTGTTAACACCCTGATGCAAGATCACCTAACATGGGCAGCTCACGAAAACAATTTTTGTACCAAAAAAATGCATTCAATTTTTCACATGTTTTACACACAGGGCAGCTCACAGCAATTATAATTCAATGTATTGTGGAAGGTTTTCATGGCCAGAATCACTGGGGTGCTGTAAGTTTTTCGGGCTGTATGGTTATGTTCCAGAAGCATTCCCTCCTGATGTTTCACCTGCATCTATGGCAGGCATCCTCGGAGGTTGTGAAGTGTGACCTCACAGCCTCTGAGGATGCCTGGCACATATGTAGGCGAAACGTCAGGAGAGAATGCTTCTGGAACTAGCCATACATCCCAAAAAACTTACAGCAACCCAATTATAATTCAGTTTTAAAATACATTAGAAATACAGTGAGGTTCATATTTGCTGGGCTTCAAAGTGTCTAGCACAATTCTATGGTGGAAGTTGATGATGGAGTCACACTGGAGTATCTAGAAAGTCCTAGAGAGAATGCATTGATCAAATATATTGCTCAAATCCACAAATAATCAAATGGGCAAAAATGAAACCCCCAAATATGGAAGTTCAACTACAGATAGGTAATGCCAATACAAATGCTAAACAGTTTATCTCAGGCATGGGCAAACTTTGGCTCTCCAGGTGTTTTGGACCAACTCCCACAATTGCTAACAGCCTACCTGATACTCTCAAACAACCGGCAAAAATAAACAATATTTTTGAAATAAAAATGAAAATAAAATCAGCATTAATTGCCAAAATTTACCAAAATTGCACACTGCATTCACAAAGCTGATTTATCATACATTAAAATTGTTATATTGTTACATTTGCATTTATTTGTCTTAATTTGCTTTTAATTACTGTATTTCAATATTAATAACTAGCCAATACAGACTTGATGGTATGGTATAGTATAGGGCAGGGGTCCTCAAACTACGGCCCGAGGGCCAAATGCAGCCCTCCAAGGTCATTTACCCAGCCCTCACTCAGGGTCAACCTCAGTTTGAAACGACTTGAAAGCACACAACAACAACAACAATCCACAGCGAGGAAGGAGCAAGCTTGTTTTCTGCTTCCTTGGAGACTAGGACGCGGAACAATGGCTTCAAACTACAAGAAAGGAGATTCCATCTGAACATGAGGAAGAACTTCCTGACTGTGAGAGCTGTTCAGCAGTGGAACTCTCTGCCCCGGAGTGTGGTGGAGGCTCCTTCTTTGGAAGCTTTTAAACAGAGGCTGGATGGCCATCTGTCAGGGGTGATTTGAATGCAATATTCCTGCTTCTTGGCAGGGGGTTGGACTGGGTGGCCAGTTGGAGGTCTCTTCCAACTCTTTGATTCTATGATCCTATCTCATCAGCCAAAAGCAGGCCCACACTTCCCATTGAAATACTAATAAGCTTATATTTATGAAAATTGTTCTTCATTTTAATTATTGTATTGTTTTGAAGTGTTTTTTGCACTACAAATAAGGTATCTGCAGAGTGCATAGGAATTCATTCATTTTTTTTTCCAAATTATAATCCGGCCCTCCACCAGTTTGAGGGACTGTGACCTGGCCCTCTGTTTAAAAAGTTTGAGGACCCCTGGTATAGGATATAGCATTAATTAGGCCTGTTTTTAACAGTATCCCTCAAGCAACCAAAATCTACATTTATCCAGGTTCTACCCCTCTCCACTAAGAATCTCCAATGTATATGTATTATATAATTATGTGTTGCCCTTTTAATTTTAAATTTATATTGATGTTTATGTGTTTATGCAGCCCCTGAAGAAGGCCACTGAAATAAGCATCAAAACTCTTTTATCTTTTCCCAAAATAAAAACAGCCAATCTCTTGGCACTTGGAAACCCGTCTACCATTTTTCCCGTGACCTCATGACAATACCTGTAGCTGTCAAAATGCTGTCTGAAGGGGGCTGAAAAAAAGTTGTTCAAGGAGAGGGCTGCAGCTATAAAGGAAAGAGGAAAAGACATGTAATACTAACAAAACAAACAAAAACCAGTTCTGATTAGTCAGGAAAGTGGGATTTGGATTTAGTCAGGATAATGGGATTTGTTGCTTCTCTTACCAATTATAAGGCACTCATCCAGACACCCAAAGACATGCCCAAGAACAATAAGCTTGCCAAGATGCTGATCCACTGGTAAATCTGCCAACACTCTTCCTAGGAATGTCAGTTCACCGTCGTATGGGTTTTGCTCTTCAGAATGGACATCAACAGCAAGTGCTCCAATCTACATAGCAAAATGATTGATTGATTGATGGATTGATTTACTATATTTGTATCCCGCCTTTTCTCAATCTGGAGGGACTCAAGGTGGCCTTAACAACAGGCAGCAATTTGATGCCAAACATACATGTATCAATACATGATTACAATTAAAACTGAACAATTACAACATAAGTTATTAAAACATCAATTAAAATCACATCATCCAAAACGTAATCCAGGGCTGTTCCATTTATCAAGACATTAGCCGTCCCCTGTTTTGTGTGTGTATTTGTGTATATGTGTTAATATGTGTGTTTGCGTGTATATATATGTGTGTGTGATTTTGTGCATGCATTGTAATGATTTTTTTTGTTTTTTTGGCTTTTTAAGTCTCTTCTGCTGTGTTCTTCAGTGTTTTTATGAGTGATAGTCACTCATTGACCTGATAGGTGCATTGTGTCCAAATTTGGTGTCAATTCGTATAGTGGTTTTAGAGTTATGTTAATCCCACAACCTAACATTACATTTTTATTTATATAGATTAATTCATAGTCACTTAATTGCACTGCCCCACTTATTTGCCAAAAGCCCGGTCCCAAAGCCACGTCTTAAGTTTTTTTCCTGAAGGTCAGGAGAGAAGGAGCTGATCTAATTTCATTGGGGAGGGAGTTCCACAGATGAGGGGCCACCACTGAGAAGGCTGTCTCTCGTCCCCACCACTCGCAATTGTGGAAGTGGGACCAAGAGCACGGCCTCCCTGGACGACCTTAACCTCTGAGATGGTTCATAGAGGGAGATACTTTGGGACAGGTAAGCTGGGCCGGAACCGTTTAGGGCTTTAGAGGCTAAAACTAGTACTTTGAATTGTGCTTGGTAGCAGACTAGCAGCCAGTGCAGCTGGCGTAACAGGGGGGTTGTGTGCTCTCTGTATGCCACTATGGTGAGCAATCTGGCTGCTGTCCGTTAGACCAACTGAAGCTTCCAAAGTCTTCAAAGGCAACCCCACATAGAATGTGTTGCAGTAATCTATTCAGGATGTAACCAGAAAGTGGCTTCCCAAGGTACAACGCATCTCCTTCTACGTCCCGCCTCGGAGTTTAAGATCTTCTGGGGAGGCCCTGCTCTTGGCCCCACCTCTATCACAAGTGAGGTTGGTGGGGACGAGGAGCAGGGCCTTCTCGGTGGTGGCCCCTCACCTGTGGAATTCGCTCCCCGGGGAAATTAGGTCATCGACATCCCTCCTCTCTTTTAGAAGGAAATTACAAACATGGATTTGGGACCAGGCTTTCGGGTAATCTGGCAGATAGACAAAGGACAAGCGACGACTAGAATTGATGGATTTGACAATGTGGAATTGAATTTACGGACTCTCAGCTGGCAAAAGTTGAGCACTAGATTGGTTTAGGGATTGTGATGTATAATGGATTGTTTTTAATTGTTTTAATTACTGTTTATATATGTTTTATTTTTATCTTGTTGTTGTGCTGGCATCGAATTGTGCCTTTTGTAAGCCGCCCTGAGTCCCCCCTTGGGGGTTGAGAAGGGCAGGGTAGAAGTGCGAGAAATAAATAAATAAATAATAAATACAGGCGCAATTTATACATAAAGAAATAAAACCACCCGTGCCAATAGGAAAAGATGTGCAATCAGTCACAAAGCTTACAACTAAAACGACACAGTAAATTGGGGCATCTTGATTTATTTTTTAGAACTTGGCATACTGCAAAATCACTCCATTAATTGAGAGATATACAGATGTAATATATTACTGTACAACTTACTGGACAATGGCCAATTACGGGATGGATGGAACAGAGGCATCCCTGTCTGCTAAATGGCAGTGGCTGGTTCTTCTCCATAATCAGGCCCATCAATGCAGCCAATGGAAACAGATTGCTAGGGTTTGATTTCATTGGCTGCTCAGGTCAATCTAAGTGAAAGGTTTGCCCTCATTGCCACTTCGTTATCCATGGTCCTCATTGCAGGCCAGAGTATTGATATCACCCATCAATGGGTGAGCTGATAGAGTAGTATTGCTCTGTTCATGCAAATCATCCAAACCTAATTGCACTGAATATCACAGAAAATTACATTCTAATCCCCCTAACCCCCCTTTTGTAATGCTCTGCTTACAAAATCTGTGACCTACTAAAGTCAACCTCAAGCACTTATCTACTTGATCAAGTGGAAAAAAGGGATGGAATGGGACATTATGATGATGCCTTCTAGGAGCATCAGCCCATTTTTCTCCCATGTTTAATTCACTGATAACAACGTGAGGTATTGTCAAAAGCTTTCATGGCCAGAATCACTGGGTTGTTGTAGGTTTTTCGGGCTATATGGCCATGTTCTAGAAGCATTCTCTCCTGATGTTTTGCCTGCATCTATAGCAAGCATCCTCAGAGGTTGTGAGGTCCTAATGAGGACCACAGGATGGATAACAAAGGAAGTGACCTCACACCCTTTGAGGTGAAACGTCAGGAGAGAATGCTTCTAGAACATGGCCATATAGCCCGAAAAACCTACAACAACTCAATGTGAGGTATGTTGGGTGCATTCATAACTGATTTTTTTCTTGGTCTCGCCTCACCCCCCCCCCCCCCCCCAAATTTTCCTCTTAAAGAAGTAGTTGAGCTGCTCAAGTGAGAATACAAAACATTTGGCTTGATACATGTCTAAATTAGTTATTTTAGATGATAGTCAAATAAAAAAAAAACACCCACCTCCTTAAGTCTTAGAATAGTCTGCTCAATATCACATATACTGGGAGGAGACAGAGCTGTTGCTAATAAAGCCCTGGGTTCTCCCATGTTAAGCAGCTTCACTTTTAATACAGTAGTTTCCAATGGACATCGCTGAAAGAGAAATAACAAATGATGCCTTTTATTAACATCTAGAAAAAATTGCTTGCGCTTACTCTCTAGACCAAACTAAACAAAGGAGAACAAGAACATTGCAATTATAATTTTTAGAGGTCATCTTTGCAGTCTCACATATTGGTTTGCAACCTTCTAAAACCTGCTCTGGCTTGAAACGTTTTGGGAAGTCTGGCTTCTCAAAGCTCAAGGTGTGCAACACAGTTCCCTCACTCCTGTTCAGTGGCTAATAGACAGCTACAGGATCTGCACAAAAATGCATCAGACCAAGATCAACAAGAAAATGATCCTTGTGGGAGACAGTCGATTCCATTTTCCTCAGAGAAGAAGTGAAAACAAATATTCTGAAAGTCCTGCAAGCAGGAGCGGAGAGAGTTCTACTTTCCTCCATTTTTGTCATACAAATTGCACATCCCAAGAGGCTATTTATCTATTTATTTATTTATGACATTTATATGCCGCCCTTCTCACCCCAAAGGGGACTCAGAGCGGCTTACAAGGTATATAGACATACAATATGCTATATTATTAGCATAGTACATTGTATGTCGAAGGCTTTCATGGCCGGAATTACTGGGTTGTTGTAGGTTTTTCGGGCTGTATGGCCATGTTCTAGAAGCATTCTCTCCTGACGTGACTTCATAGCCTCTGAGGATGCCTGCCACAGATGCAGGTGAAACGTCAGGAGGGAATGCTTCTAGAACATGGCCAAAAAGCCCAAAAAACCTACAACAACCCAGACTCCATCTGTTGGGGGACAACAGTTCTAGGTAAGGTAAAAGGAAAGGTTTCCCCTGAACCTGAAGTCTAGTCGTGTCCAACTCTGGGGGGTAGTGTTCATCTCCATTTCTAAGCCAAAGAGCCAGCGTTGTCCTTAGATGCTGCCAAGATCATGCAGCTGGCATGACTGCATGGAGCGCCGTTACCTTCCCACTGGAGCGGTACCTATTGATTTACTCACATACAAATTGCTAGGTTGGCAGAAGCTGGAACAAACACCAGGAGCTCACCCTGTTCCCTGGATTCAAACCACCGAGCTTTCAGTCAGAAGGTCCAGCAGCTCAGAAGTTTAACCCGCTGCACTACCAGGATTCAAACCACCAACCTTTCAGTCAGAAGGTCCAGCAGCTCAGCAGTTTAACCCGCTGCACTACCAGGGGCTCCATAGTTCTAGGTAAGCATTTAGAAATACTGTACCGGAGAGCTAAAAGCAGGGCAGACATGATGGAACCATCTCTAATGTTTCCATCAGTGTCTAATTCTCTCTAATTCCACTTTCAACTTTAAAGATATATACACCATGGGAGCAATGCTTACCATCATCTCAGGAACACTGGTCTCAGGGATGCACCGGGTCCAAAAGTCTTTACGTACCAGCCTGTAGCAGTATCCCTTAGAAACACGGCCAGCTCGGCCTATGAGTAAAAAGGGAAAGAGTGGGAAGGATAAAGAAGCCATGGACTGCTATACATTTAAATATAAAGCTATTTATAAAGCTTATTTATTTATTTACTTATAAAGCTATTGTCCTCCCAACCCTGCTATATGCTTGCAAGACGTGAACAGTCTACAGACGTCACATGCAACTCCTAGAACGATTCCATCAGCGCTGACTCCGAAAAATCCTGCAAATCTCTTGAGAAGACAAGCCGACAAATGTCAGCGTCCTGGAAGAAGCAAAGGCCACCAGCACTGAAGCGATGGTCCTCCGCCATCAACTCCCCTGGACAGGCCATGTTGTCTGGATGCCCGACCACCGTCTCCCAAAGCAGTTGCTCTACTCCGAACTCAAGAATGGAATGTTGGAGGACAGGAAAAGAGATTTAAAGACGGGCTCAAAGCCAACCTTTAAAACTCTGGCATAGACAGTGAGAACTGGGAAGCCCTGGCCCTTGAGCGCTCCAGTTGGAGGTCAGCTGCCAGGATACTACACTTGGGGGACCATCATCCTCGGACTACGAGGGATCGCCTAAGTAAGCAAGTAGGTATACATTTAAATAATAAACAAATGAGGATTGACCATTTCAGTATTTGGAGTGCTTCTGTCACCCAACAGTCACTTTCTTTTTCCTTTCCTTACAACTACTATTAATACTCAAGGATTAGAAGCTCCTGGAAGGTAGAAGAGAAGAGACAATGGTGGCATTTGCTGTGGACATCCTGAGCACCACATCCCTCCTGTTCAAGTAAACAACTTGATTACACATGAGTAAGACAGTAGGCATATGTAAAGGTGTTTCATGCATTAGGAATAGCTAAGTGAGCTGGTCTTCTATGCCATGAGGCCACCTTACCTTTCCTCTGATTACAGCTGCTTTTAGAAGCCCAGCATAGCCTCAAGCTCTGATAGTTGGTGTCTTCATCACAAACCAGAGTTCTAGCCAAGCAGAAGTCAATGACTGCAGAGTAAATGAGAAAAGAGGAAAGTACAAGGAATATGCTTTGGTGAAACAGTCCAAAACATGTGTTGGTTCTATATAAATGAAACACATAAAAAGGGAGAAAGGTGAATAACAAAAGAACAGCAGAAATGACAAACACATATTTGTCTGTGTATGAGTGTGATCCAATGTTTGGAGTGTTGTACTTGGACTCTGGAGAACATGGTCCAAATTCCCATTTAGCCATGAGAAGTCACACTCTTTTAGCCTCAGAGAAGGGCCAAGGCCAAATAAATAAATAAATTTTGCCAAGATAAGCCTTGATGGTCACTGAAAGTCAGGAGCAACTTAAAGGAACACATCAATATATATGTACAAAAGTAAGTCTGGTGGAGTAATTTGAGTGCTGGAATAGGGCTTCACAGTCAACGATGGACCCACCGCCAAGACACTACACTTGGAAGGCTATCATACTCGGAGAATGGAGGATTGCCTAAGTAAGTAAAGTAAAGTAAGCATACATGTGTGTGAATATAGCATTTGCATATATATGCTATGTATATGTATACGTATATGTATATGGATATATATATATATTCCAAACCTTAAAATAAATTATTTTCAATTCTGTTTAACTGAGTGACCAAAAATTATGACATCTCTAACATTTTTAATTCACCCTTGAGAAATTCCTATATCAGGAGAAAGGCAGGACAGAAATAAAGTAATTAAATACAAACAAAAGAAGTTACTTTTCATACTATTTGTTTATTTATTTACAGTATTTATATTCTGCCCTTCTCACTCTGCAGGGGACTCAGGGTGGATTACAATGTACATATACACGGCAAACATTCACTGCCATAGACACAAAACATATACAGACAGACACACAGAGGCTATTTAACATTCCAGCTTTTGATGAGCCTGGCCACCAGGGGAGCTGTCGCTTCACCGTCCATTTGTGACACTGATTAAGTACTTCCTCATTCTTTGCATGCTTGCAGGAGATTTTTATGGCACCTTAAATTAGTTAAATTAGCCTCCCCGCATAGGTGGTACCCAAATTTCCTACTTGACAGATGCAACTGTCTTTCAGGCTGCAAAGGTCAACAGCAAGCTACACAAATTGGTCGGAATCTCACTCCGACCCGGGCTGGCTTTGAACTCATGACCTTTCGGTCAGCAGTGATCTTAATGCAGCTGACTCCCAGCTAGCTGTGCAACTCTTGCAATCTCCTCAGCATTATGGTTATAGGTTGGGGAATTCTGGGAGCTTTAATGCATCAACTAACTTTTCAGGCTTCAGTTTGGAAATCGGGGTTTCCCCCCACACTTCAAGTGACCAAAATGGTAGAATCCTGAAGAAGCCAAGTGAATCATCTTCTGGGAAAAGCAAAAGAGAAAGGAAGAAATGTGGTGGAGGGAGAAACCTTAGCATTCTACTCAAAAGTTCCATCGGAGTGGAATTCCCCTGATTCTCCACCCTGTAACACTCATATTCCCAGTGGAAACGTATTTGCACTGTCACATCACGACGTCTGTTGTTCCAAACCTCCACCCACACTATGGTGTGTCGCAACACAGGTTACAACGCAAGATGCTAGCTCAGAGATGCCAACTTTGCCCCGATGTGTGCTGGGTTACAATTCTGAAGCTTATTGAACCTCTAAGCTCCAATGTAACATTGGTTTAACCTGAATATTATAATAATAATAATAATAATAATAATAATAATAATAATAATGCTGGACCACTCTCACAACCACCATGTCAGACTACACAGAGAAGCCATTGAAATACACAAACATGTGGACAATTTCAACAGAAAGGATGAAACCATGAAAATGAACAAGATCTGGCTACCAGTATTAAAAAATTCTAAAATTGCAACAGCAAAAACAGCAAAGAGGAAACAGGCAGGGACATCTAATTACCTTTCAAGAAGAATTTGCTCCAGGCACAGTCACCCCATTGTATGCTAATCAAGGTGGTCAGTTGAAATATTCACACCTAGCCCAACTGACAAAAGTCCTTTGTCTCCCCTGGTCATTCCACAGATATATAAACCCCTTCCCAGTTCCAACAGACCTCACCTCTGAGGATGCTTGCCATAGATGCAGGCGAAACGTCAGGAGAAATGCCTCTAGAACATGGCCATATAGCCCGAAAAAACCCACAAGAACCTAATAATAATAATAATCATACCCCGCCACCATCTCCCCAAAGGGGACTCGGAGAGGCTTGCATGAGGCCAAGCCCAGCAATACATTACAGCAACATAAAATATAAACAACAAAATAACATCACAATAAAATGAATAGACCAATGAAGTAAAATAAACAGTACAAAATAACATAATGGGCGGGCCAAATGCATGACATAAAATAATAAAACTCTGGATGAGATAACAATGAAAAAGGTATATTTGTGCGGGAGGAGCTCCTAGGGATTGAACAGTGGAAGTAGACTTTCAATAAGGTGGGGAAAGTGCAATACGAGGAAAACAGTATAGGTGACACAACAGGACTGGAATATATGGTCACTCTCCAAAGGCACATCAGAAAAGAGTATACTTTTTATGGACATAGTTACCATCCAGAAGTTTAAAATTAAAGAAGTCACTTCTTAACACATGCTTATGATACTTGACCTTTCTACATATAGTTACGTATTTTCTCCCTCCCACTCTAGGAAGAACTTATTAAAAGGTATGGGTCGTATGCCAAAGTATTTTCAGCACCCACAGAAAAACACTCGCAGAAAACTAAACAAGTATTATAAGAGAATGCTTTGGACTTTTGTTTCTCTCCACAGGATGGTAGACGAGGAAAAGAAGTGTGCCAAGTCTGAACAGCAATGAAGAAGAAGGAAAGTCATCACCAATGCAGGAATAAACTGACTGGACAGGAGACCTCTCAAACTAAAAGGTTTTTCCATGACATGAGCCCAATTACATAAACTCCAGATGTGCTTGGTGACAACAATCTCTATCCCCACCTAGTGGTTGCAGTGACAGCAGTTGTAATCTGCCCAACACATCCGTAGGAAGCTAGGCATTCTGGGACTTATTTTGCACAAAACTGCTGGAAAATGCAGGTATAAAACTGCCACGATCAAAGGTTGCATTAGATCACAAAGTAAATCCAAAACTGCCAACATTTTCAGCAAATCTGGATCCTTCCCATGAGAGTTTCTGAATACTGCACACATTTTCTTCAAACATTACATTAATATTTTAAAATATTTTAATATTCTTTCTATGCTTGGGTTAAAGGGAAGACAGAACATTGTTGTTCATTCGTTCACTCGTTTCCGACTCTTCGTGACCTCATGGACCAGCCCATGCCAGAGCTCCCTGTCGGCTGTCACCTCCCCCAGCTCCTTCAAGGTCAATCCAGTCACTTCAAGGATGCCATCCATCCATCTTGCCCTTGGTCGGTCTCTCTTCCTTTTTCCTTCCATTTTCCCCAGCATAATTGTCTTCTCTAGGCTTTCCTGTCTCCTCATGATGTGGCCAAAGTACTTCAACTTTGTCTCTACTATACTTCCCTCCAATGAGCAGTCGGGTTTTATTTCCTGAAGTATGGACTGGTTGGATCTTCTCGGTCCAGCACCACAGAACATATATGGGTTATTTATTTATTTATTTACCCTATTTATAACCTGTCTTTCTCAACCCCGCAGGGGACGCAAGGTGGTTTATTTATTTATTTACTACTACTACTACTACTATTTTGGTGTCAGGAGCAACTTGAGAAACTGCAAGTTGCTTCTGGTGTGAGAGAATTGGCTGTCTGGAAGGACGTTGCCCAAGGGACATCTGGATGTTTTGATGTTTTACCATCCTTGTGGGACGCTTCTCTCATATCCCCGCATGGGGAGCTGGAGCTGACAGAAGGAGCTCATTGCGCTCTCCTCGGATTTGAACTGGCAACCTTCAGGTCCGCAACCCAATCTTCAAGTCAGCAGTCATGCTGTTACAAGGGTTTAATCCATTGCACCACTGGGGGCCTTGTGGTTTACATATATAGGCAACAATTTGATGCCATGTAAACATGCATACATAATAAACATATATATTAAAACATCCATTAAAAACATATCCAACCTCAAAATAGTTATTATAATTACGTTATCCCCAGGGCTGCCCATTTGAAGATTGATTGGATCTAACCTATCCCTCCTAAACAATGTGCCGGATTTTCTATTTGTTGTTTTTGTTGTGCGCATTGTGACACGCTGAGTATTGGTTACCCAAAATACTCCATTTTTAAAAGATTTTTGAACTCTTCCATATATATATATAATGAGGTATCTTGGAGTTGAAACTCAAGTCTAAACTCAAAATCCATTTCTGTTTCATATAACCTTATAGACGTAGTCTGAAGGCAATTTAATGCACAATGTTTTAATCAAATTGTGCACGAAACAAGATTTGTGTACAATGAACAATCAGAAAGTAAAGAGGTCGTTATCTCAGCCACCCATGTGGACAAATACGGGTTTTGGAGTATTTTGGATTTCCAGACAAAGGGTGCTGAACAAGTAGTGTTTAAATCTCTTTTTAACTTTTGTATTTCAGGAATTCATAACTATTTTTAAAAGCCTACTTGAGTTACAAACAGGGAGAAAAGAGGGGATACAAATAAAGGAGTGGAGATTTATTTGAGATGTCATAAATCTTTTTGCTATTATGACTACAAAAACAAACACAGCTACCCTACGGGAAATGGATGAAAACATGTAATACAATTAAATATCTGTATCAGCTGTAACCGGCTGTTAGGAATTCTGGGAGTTTAAGTCCAAAATACCTGAAAGGCCAAAGTTTGCCCATGCCTGCACTAAACCTCACTGTTAGGTTTTTTAAAGACCGGCTGGAGCATAAGGAGAAGCTTTTGCAGAAGGAGATATTTCTGACTTAAGTGAAAAGCCCGCCTCGTTTCTGCTAAGCAGCTGCGAATGACACAAGCATCTCTCTTCTTATCTCATGGCTGCTACTACCAGAGGTCATGAGAACATTGTGAATTATAGCCCCAAGCCACTGTCAGCGCAAAGGTCAAACCGATACACTGAACCAGCAAGCGGCAGAACCAAGGAAGCGCCGGTGATGAGATGCAAAAACAGGCTTCCTTCTCTTCTGGCAGAGACACGGCGCTCCCGCTGCACAGTGGCTGCCAGCACCAACCTAAAGGTCTTCCATCTCTCGTTTTTGTGTCACTTTGCATAATTGTTTGGATGTGTCCTGCCCCCGATGCTCACACTTCAAAGTTCAAGCCACATTTCCTCTACATCATTATTACAGTGGCTTATGGCCATTAACTAGAAGAGGTGTCTAGAAGGGGTGTCTGTGCCCTACACCACTGGAGAAATTACACTGCTTAGCTGGTATTGCACCACCTGACATCCGCCAGGAAGTAGCAGCCAATAGTGAAAGGACCAAGGCAGAGACATCTCCAGCTCATCCCCTGTTTGGGTATCAGCCAGCACGTCAACGACTTAAATCAAGAAATAGTTTTCTAAGATCTACAGAGACACTTGCTGGAACACCTCAGCAAGCGAGAGTCCAAAAGTGGCAGGCTCAAACCCAGAACCTCAATCAATGGCTGATACCAAATGAGAGACTCCCCCCTGGGCACACACAAAACTGGGCGACTTAGAAGGTGCTGAACAGTCTGCACTCTGGCACCACAAGATGCAAAGCCAACCTGAAGAAATGGGGCCACAAAGTGGAATCCATGACATGCAAGTGTGAAGAAGAGCAAACCACTGACCACCTGCTGCAATGCAACCTGAGTCCTGCCACATGCACAATGGAGGGCCTTCTTGCAGCAACACCAAAGGCACTCCAAGTGGCCAGCTACTGGTCAAAGGACATTTAATCGACGACCAAGCTTGCAAACTTTGTATTTTGTCTGTTTGTTTGTTTGTTAAAAAATGCAACGCAACTGTTCGGTCTGCTCCTGACACGATAAATAAATAAATAAATAAATAAATACTAGAAGAGGTGGCTTTGGAAACCAAAATAAATGCTCAACAATTCTTGCACTATTGGAACAAATTGCCTTTTAAGTGTAAAAAAAATGGCCACCAACAACAACAACAACAAAAAAGGTCACTGCCAAAGTATAGGCCATCCCATCCCCTTATGGTACCCGACTGCGAGGGGCAAAAATAACCCCATTCCGCTTAAGGCAGTGGGTCCCAACCTCTGTCTGTAGATCACTAGTGGTCCACAATGACTAAAATATGGTCCACAGCCTCACCGTTACTGCACCGTTACGAGAGCAACTGGTCTCACAAAACCCTCTTATAGTGCCAAGGCTTATTTAAAATGGTTTTCTGTGGGCAAGTAGATGGCGACCATTGGATGGGATATGTTCTATATCAGAAACTAGAACTGCTGTGGTCTATCCAATACAATTTTCCGAATCAGCACCCCAAATAACCAAAACAAATCTAAAGTATGTTCTGTATCAGAAATTAGAGCTGATGTGGTCTATTCAATGCAATTTTCTGTATAAGCACCCCAAGTAACCAGACCAAATTTAAAGTTGACCAAAAACCGATTTGTAACCCTTTTGGGACTAGTATTGGAGAGTGGTCCCTGGCCAAAGCAGTCCCTGTAGGAACCACTGGCTTAAGGCATGCTTTTCTTCTTTACCAAGAGGGAGCAAGCTTGTTTTCTGCTTCCCTGGAGACTAGGACGCGAAACAATGGCTTCAAACTACAAGAAAGGAGATTCCATCTGAACATGAGGAAGAACTTCCTGACTGTGAGAGCCGTTCAGCAGTGGAACTCTCTGCCCTGGAGTGTGGTGGAGGCTCCTTCTTTGGAAGCTTTTAAACAGAGGCTGGATGGCCATCTGTCAGGGGTGATGTCAAGAGACTTCTCCAGCTCATCCCTTGTTTGGGTATCAGCCAGCACGTCAACGACTTAAATCAACAAATAGTTTTCTTAGATCTACAGAGACACTCGCTGGAACACCCCAGCAAGTGAGAGTCCAAAAGTGGCAGGCTCAAACCCAGCACCTCAATCCGTGGGTGATACCAGATGAGAGACTCCCCCCTGGGCACACAGAAGACTGGGAGGCTTGGAAGGCACTGAAGACACTGCGTTCTGGCACCACGAGATGCAGAGCCAACCTTCAGAAATGGGGCTACAAAGTGGAATCCTCGACATGCGAGTGTGGAGAAGAGCAAACCACTGACCACCTGCTGCAATGCAACCTGAGCCCTGCCACATGCATGATGGAGGACCTTCTTGCGGCAACACGAGGCACTCCAAGTGGCCAGATACTGGTCAAAGGACATTTAATCAGCTACCAAGTTTGCAAAATTTGTTTTTTTAATCTGTTTCTTTGTTTTGTTCTGTTTGAAATGTAATACAATGTTCTGGTTGCGGATGACACGATAAATAAATAGGGGCGATTTGAATCTTGGCAGGGGGTTGGACTGGATGGCCCATGAGGTCTCTTCCAACTCTTTGATTCTATGATTCTATGATTCTATGATTCTATTTTAAGTGTGATTTTAAAAATTAACATTTCACCTGCATCTATGGCAGGCATCCTCAGAGGTTGTGAAGCCTTCAATAATACAGTATCAGAAATGTTCCTCAAAGCAAGTCAATGCAAAAGTCTGTTTGCTTTTTAAATCCCAGTATATGAAAACTAACACTGATATAAATGAAAGGAAACTAGTAACCCAAGTGTACATAGAAATGAAATAAATACCCTTAGTAATGTTGTAAAGCAATAACAAAGGAAAAGCCATAAGAAGGAATCTTTTCATTCAAAAGGCACAGTAGCTCTGAAAAGCTTCCTCGGTGCTTTTCCAGTGTACATTTGTCATGTCAGGACTAAAATTTCATCTCAAGGGAAGACAACATATCTTGAAACAGAAAAGGGACTAATGACCCCACACTGACAAAAGGTTGGATTATCTAGGGACCCTTCCACACAGCTATATAACTCAGAATATCAAGGCAGAAAATCCAACAATATCAGCTTTGAACTGGGTTATCTGAATCCACATTCCATATATTCCTGTTCAAAACAGGTAATGTGGGATTTTATTCAGCTGTGGGGAAGGAGCCCAAGTAAGAGGTGCAGCCAAAATCTTAATGCAATGACTTGGCAACAATGCCTGGCAATCAAAGTGGTCTCAAACTGCATCAAGTCGATAGTGTAGATGTCGACCCAAGTAAAGAGGGATGTTGCTTCCTCTGTTTTTACTTCCTAACCTACATTCTTCTCTGTCCCTGCTTCTTTAGTTCTTTGGAGTTTGCCAAATGAGAACCACAAGCACTGCATGTGATTTTATGCAAATTGAATGAATCACAGCAAATTAAAACACTGCACCTAATTTAATCTGAATGGTTTTTGCCAAAAGCCACCACTAAATTTCTCTCCTCCACTTCCGCTCTGCACAAAATATAAATTTCCTTGGGGCAAAATTTGGTTTTTGGCATAGAGTACTCTCTGTACTAGTTTTAAAAGTGCATTTCAGAGAGAGATGGGGTTGGAGTGGGATTTCACCCTGTGGCATTTCTGGCTTCTGTTCTGAAACAGGAATTCAGGAATCTGACTTTTAAATGTAACTCCCAAGCAAAGAAGAACAAAGAATCTTCAATACCACTACATCCAAAACGGTAAAATCAAAACACACGTATACATCCGTTTTCCTCATTATAATCATTATGCATCCAAACATACTCACCGTATTTGACATCTGGAACAGTTACAGAGCTCTCCGCTATGTTTGTAGAGAGGAGAATCTACAAAAACAATTAAAAAGGAGTAAAGGAATAGGAAGCAATGGAGGAGTAGACCAACACATAGATCTATTTTTAAAGGACTTGTGAAAACAAAAGCAGCTGAAGGTGTATTTGTTTATTTATATAGCTATTTAAATATTACTTTTTGGGACTATCTACTCTTAGGTAAAAATAAAGGTTTCCCCTTGACATTAAGTATAGTTGAGTCGAGCTCTGGGGGGTTGGTGCTCATCTCCATTTCTAAGCCGAAGAGCCGGCGTTGTTCATAGACACCTCCTAGGTCATGTAGCCAGCATGACTGCATGGAGCGCTGTTACCTTCCCACCGGAGCGGTACCTATTGATCTACTCATATGTGCATGTTTTCGAACTGCTAGGTTGGCAGAAGCTGGGCCTAACAGTGGGAGCTCACACTGCTCCATGGATTTGAACCGTCGACCTTTCAGTCAGCAAGTTGCACAGTTCAGCGGTTAAACCCATTGTTTCACCGCAGCCCCTTCTTCTTACCCACACCAAAATGATGATAAACATCACAATATAATAAAATCAGCTTGTAAACATTTAGATAGAGTTATCTTTTATAATGTGAAAACAACTTGTGTTTTCAATTTGGTGGGAAAAGGAGGCAATTCAGTTCTGTCCTCCCTTTGTTTCCAATTCATATAACTTTCAGTGACCTGATTCCTTTCATCTTCCCTCCAGTTACTGATAGTCAACAACATACACTGCTTTCCCTCACTTGCACCCCAAAAATTAGGATTCACGGTGCTCACACAAGGATTAAAAACTCACTTTTCGGTATCCAGGAACTGGAGCCAAAAACACATTAGTCTGTTCTTCCAAGGTGATACTAGAATGGAGTGGATACACTTGCAACCTAAGAGGGAGCATTTGAGAAACTCAGGAGCAGCACAGACATAGATTAACATAGCTGTAAAAAGGAACACTAGAACATTATGTTTCCTTGGTGTGCCCCAACAAAGGGTATTTCATGATGTCTTAGACCTGCATTTTTTCCAAAGCTTCAATATGAAGTAGGCTCTTAGTTGACCAGAACACAAGCAACCAGAAAAGTAATTGAATAAATAGAAGTTAAAATACAATCTATTTTGTGATATAGTAAAATCAATTTGTGTACTACAACAAAACTGTGCTGCATTGCTATGTTTGTTTTTCTTTGCTTTTAAGTATTTTATTTCAATATTAATATCAAGTCAATATAGAGTTTGTGGTATGGTATAGGATATATTATTAGGCCAAATTTGTATAGTAATTCTCAAACAACCAGAAATTACATTTATCCAGCATCTACCAATCCCCATGGGTGCCGGTTAATTATTATTATATTATTATACTACATTTATACCCCACCCTTCTCACCCCAGTGAGCCACCTCAGGGTGGCTTACAATCCATGGCATACAATGCCACATTACACATATAATAATAAACATATGAATTTAAGCAATTAGCATATCAATTTAAACATACAATAATAAACATGAGATAATAATTCGAATATAAATAAAATAACAAGTTAACTGAGAGTCTACTGCAGGCATGGGCAAACTTGGGCCCTTCCTCCAGGTGTTTTGGACTTCAGCTCCCAGAAATCCCATCCAGTTTACCAGCTGCTAGGATTTCTGGGAGTTGAAGGCCCAAACATCTGGGGACCCACAGGTTGAGAACCACTGGGCTACAAACTTGAACTCATTTGAACAGAACAATTGTTGTAGATCAGACTCCAGAGGCTGATGGTTCTCTCTGTGATAAAACTGGCTCTGAAAGTGCATGACCTCAAGGGCATTTGGGGAAATAGGAAGCAGAAACAGTAGATAAGGAATTGAGTAAAGAGCTGAGTGATAAGGATGATTCCCATGGGAGCCCACCTGTAGCTACAGAGATCAACAAAAGTTTTCCATTTACAAATCATAGCCGGAAATATATTGCGTCGTAGAGGCCAAGATGAAGTATTTTGGCCACATCATGAGAAGAAAGGAAAGCTTAGAGAAGACAATGATGCTGGGGGAAATGGAAGGAAAAAGGAAGAGGGGCCGACCAAGGGCAAGAAGGATGGATAAGATCCTTAAGTGACTGGATTGACCTTGAAGGAGCTGGAAGTGGTGACGGCCGAAAGGGAGTTCTGGCGTGGGCTGGTCCATGAGGTCATGAACAGTCAGAAACGACTGAATGAATGAACAACAATTAAAAAAAACTGACTTAATTTATCTACTGAAGAAAGGAGACTTTCCATTTATTTCCAGGTTGGAGAAAAAAGACCTCATCAGCTTCTAAAGAAATCTGAGTGAATTTGAAAGGGTCAAATATATTTTCTTTCTTTGGTCAATTGGTGAAGAACATGTGAGAAATATCCATGCATTATACCAACCCATTATTGACCCAGGATCAACTCATTTGGATTCATGTTTGAAAGGACAGAAGAAAGCAACAATACTTTCACAAGGGAGGAAGAATGTTTATAAACAGTAGACTCCTCTTCTTTAAAATATACTCTACCACTAGCTAATCTGTTTAGTGTTTTCATGTAAAACCTCATTTTCATCCATTCCACCAGTAACGACAACTGGTGCCTCCAAATGTGGTTGAACTATAACTCCCAAAATTGGCTACGGCAGTATACCAACATTTGGAGGGCTGCATGAGTTCCACCCTTGACTTGGTGAATGGAAACAGATAAGGCAACTATATTAACTATACCCTAACTTTATAGCCGTTAACTCCACCAGATCTTTGGTTCTTGCGCACTGCCTGGTATTATAAATAGATAGATGAACAACTCACCTCCTGTAAGCCATGCCTGTGAGAAGCTCATGCATGTAATTTATTTCTTCCAAACCTAGAGGATGAAAATAAATTATAACTCTTAATTAAAGTAATACAAAAATGGCAAAAGTCACTTGGAGGTTTGCTCAACTACATGTGATTCTCACATCTATATAAAGCCTTTGTCTGGTTTGCATTCAAACTTTGACGGTCAAGTGGGCACCGGGATTGTAGCGCAGCTGGCTGAGTGTCAATTGCATTAAGATCACTCTGACCAGAAGGTCATGAGTTCGAAGCCAGCCCAGGTCGGAGTGAGTTTCTGGCCAATTTTGTGTAGCTTGTTGCAACACAAAAGACAGTTGCATCTGTCAAGTAGGAAAATTAGGTACAACCTCTGTGTGGGGAGGCTAATTAACTAATTTAGGAGGCCATAAAAAGACTCCAGCAAAAAGCACTCCAGCAAAAAAGCATGCGGGGAATGCGGAAGTACTTCATCAGTGTCGCAGATGGACAATGAAAGCGAAAGCTCCCCTGGCGGCCAGAAAAAGCCTCTGTGTATATCTATATATGCTATATGTCTAATTGGCATTGAATGTTTGCCATATATGTGTACATTGTAATCCGTCCTGAGTCCCCTGCGGGGTGAGAAGGGCGGAATATAAATGCTGTAAATAAATAAATAAATGCTCAGATCAGAGTTTATATTTATGTTTTCATGCCACTGCCATGACATGGTGTTCTCTGAATGCCAATGACCTTTAGTTAACAATTATTATTCATTTTATTCTACAGTAAACATCCAACCCTCTCCTGAGATACTAAGTGTACTGTTCAAACCAGGGCTCCTTGAACAAAGTTAGTGAAACTGTAATTCGGCAGGAAGCAAAGGATTTCAACTGACCAGACCATGGCTGAAGGTTGTGATTTGCACCTCATTTGGCCAATCTGTACGTTTCATATTATGTGCCAGTGGGAGACTAATACTGCTATTCTGTTGGATACCTGATGGAGGTGCTACGCCTTGGAGTGCTCTCTCTAAGAATTTCTAGGTCCTCTGACACAACTCTGGTCATCTTCTGACAAAAATTGACATACAGCAGTGCTTCTTAAACTGTGGATCCTGACCCTAAATGAGGTCCCCTTAGAACCAACGTTGATGTCACGAAAAATTTGGCAACAATACAAAGTTTCTGAATTCCACCCACTTACACAAATCTGTTAACAATGACACGCAGGGTTTACAGTGGACTCTTAAGAAAATGCTTTAGCTGTACTCCAAGAAAAAGAAAATCAGCCTGTTTAGCAAGTCTTGCATATGCTGATTTATTTTCAGTAGATGTTTTATTTTTATTCCTATTTTATATATCTATATACCCGGGATCTTTTTTAAGAGAGTGATTTCAAACAATTTAGGTTTCTTTTTTCATAAGAAATTACCGTAAACATACATTTTCTTCATAGTCAAGATTTTTCAGAAATCATACGAAGGTTTGATATGGTTTTAATTATTGTTTTAATATATATGTTATTTTATTTTGTTATGTATGTGTGTTTACATAGCATCAAATTGTTGCCTTTATATGTAAGCCACCTTGAGTCACCTACTGGGTTGAGAAAGGCAGGGTATAAATAGGCTAAATAAAAAAATAAAAGTGAAATAAGAATGGATTAATCCATCCAACTAGCCCATAGGCTTTGAAGAATGCTTTTTTAAAGTTTTGTTTCTGAGTCCTCACATTTTTCAGACATGTAACTGGTGCTTAACAGGATTTGTCATTTCCTTTTCCAAAGGGAATTCACCTTTTCAGCATATGGCATGAAGTGGACATCTCCACATAAGAATGTGCTCCAATCTATACATTAAATAGAGCATATAGGAGAGAAATCTATTTTGGTTCATTTTGCAATAATTTTCTTATTTACAAATTTCATCATATTCCACACAAAAAAACTGGGAGAAAGCCAATCTGACAAATATTTTCATCCATAATTATTTCCATCATTAAAAAATGTCTCACCTGGTAAAAATACCAACACACTTCCACGTTCCGACATGTATTCCAGATTAGGATTTTCTGCCCTGGTATTAGAAAGAACAGGTTGCATTAACTCCACAATAAATTTATTTATTTATTTACAGTTTTTATATTCCACCCTTCTCACCTCGCAGGGGACTCAGGGCGGATTACAATGCATATTTCCATGGCAAACATTCAATGCTATTAGACATACAACATATATAGACAGACACAGGGGCAATTTAACATTCCAGCTTTCCGACTTCATGAGGGTATTCTCAATTCCAGCCACACGGGGAGGTGCCCCTTCATTGTCTGCTTGTGACACCAAGTCCTTTGATGGAGTACATCCTCATTCTCCTGCATGCTGCTGGAGGCTTTTTGATGGTTTCGTAAATTAATTAAATTTGCCTCCCCGCATAAAGCGGTACCTAAATTTCCTACTTGACAGATGGAACTGTCTTTCAAGCTGCATAGGTCAACAGCAAACTAGACTATTGATGGTAGGGAGCTCACTCAGACTAGGGCAGGCTTCTAACGCATGACCTCTCAGTCAGTAGTGATTTAATGCAGCAGATTACTAACTAGCTGTGCCACAGCCCGGTCCAGTTGTGATCTATTTTTCTGAACAGCCTAAGGAATGATATTGCTTTGCTATATCAACTTTTCGTTATTCAGTGAATGGTATGTGTTTACAAAACTGTTACCGAAAGCTACGTGGTTTTTATTTTCTTACATACCCATCATGCATGATTAAAGCTAAGAGGGAAACATAGCTCACAGCATCAACTGAAGGCAAGTCATTCTCATTCTTTATGTTATTTCAGATAAAGAGAAGCTGTATTAAAAGCTTTTACAAAAAAAATTGTCTGAGTGCATGTGCCTTCAAGTCCCCAGTCAACTTTTGGTGACCCCATGAACTTCACAGACAAGGAATATTCAGAGGTGGTGTTGCCAGTTCCTTCCTTTGAAATATAGTCTACAGAACATTTGTTGATGATCTCCCATCCAAGTACTAACCAGGGCTGGCCCTGCTTAGCTTCCAATATCAGAGGAGATCTGGCACCCTGAAGGCATTTAGGCCCTATAGCATTCTCCTTTTAATGCACAGCAGTGTACAGCTGGCCCAAACTAGAAAGCAGCTGCCAGAAAAGGCAATGAAATAATGTAATTGTACTGAAGTTTAAGGTCATTTCTGAACAATGAAAAATAAAGTAAAAAATGAAAGGTTTCCCAACAGGCATCTGCACTTTATCGTGGACAGGAAGAACTGAAGTACACCAGTCACTTTGATGCAGTCTCTTCCAAAGCGTACAGCTGAATGCCATGAGACAGTTTGCAAAATGCCTGCAAAGTCCATGGCTCAGTTCTGTATAATAGCTTGCAAAGTGCCCAGCTAAGTTCTCTGCAAGTTTATTTGTTATCACTGATCTGCAATCGGAGAGAGCAGTTGCTGTTGTTAACAGCCATCAAGTCAGTTAAGTCTCATTTGGATGCTATGGATGAAAGACCTCCAAGTCACCCTGTCATCAGATCTTGCAAACTTAGGGCTCTGGATTCCTTCATTCCAGTCTATGAGATAACAGCTTAGGAATGTATTTAGGCTTTACATAACCAGTAGAATATATTAAAAACCCTTGAGGATAAAGTATATTTGTCCCATGGGCTGAAGATTCCCCATATGTCCTCCACAAAGAGTCATAATAAAAGAGCTGCAAGACCGAGAACAATAACAATAACAACAATAACAATACGTACAGCAAAGGACAAGAGGGATCCTCTCGCTTCTGCAGGAGTCTACCGGATACCATGCAGCTGTGGACAAGTCTACATAGGGACCACCAAACGCAGCATTGCCCAAACACGCATCAAGGAACATGAAAGGCACTGCAGACTACTTCAACCAGAGAAGTCAGCCATTGCAGAGCACCTGATGAACCAGCCTGGACACAGCATATTATTTGAGAACACAGAAATGCTGGACCACTCCAACAACCACCATGTCGGGCTACACAGAGAAGCCATTGAAATCCACAAGCATGTGGACAATTTCAACAGAAAGGAGGAAACCATGAAAATGAACAAAATCTGGCTACCGGTATTAAAAAACTCTAAAATTAGAACAGCACAACAACAGAGAGGAAACAAACAAGGACATCTAATTACCTCTCATCAAAAGATTGTTCCAGGCACTGCCAGGCAATCAAATGCTAATCAAGGTGATCAGCTGAAACATTCACACCTAGCTCCAGAAGACAAGAGTCCTTTGTCCCACCCTGGTCATTCCACAGATATATAAACCAATTTTCCTACTTTCAACAGACCTCACTACCTCTGAGGATGCTTGTCATAGATGCAGGCAAAACGTCAGGAGAAAATGCCTTTAGAACATGGCCATATAGCCCAAAAAAACCTACAACAACCCAATAACAATAACAATGTGTCCAACGTGTGATCCAATTCAACAGCCAGCAGAGTGTCTGTTGTGGACTCATCTTGTTGTGTTTCAAATAATAATAATCATCATCATCACCATCATCTTTATTTATACCCCACCACTATCTACCCAACAGGGACTCGGGGCGGCTAACATGAGGCCAGGCCCAAAATTATAACAAAACAGATACAAAACAAGCAACGAGAGTAAAGACAAAGAAGAAAAGTGTTCTTGCCATACACATTAAGGGAACCACTGACTGCATAGGGATGCTGATGAGGAAACACAATCTACAAACTATCTTGATGGGGAGATATTGGAAAAAATAGATATTTATTTATGTATAAATTGTATGTACTTTACAAGCATTGAAATGTATAGAAAAATCAGGTTCTCTCTGTATCAGAGTAACGGCGTATCTGTATCTGTAACAGAGTATCTGTAACGGCGCTCCATGCAGTCATGCCGGCCACATGACCTTGGAGGTGTCTACGGACAACGCTGGCTCTTCGGCTTAGAAATGGAGATGAGCACCACACCCCAGAGTCAGACATGACTGGACTTAATGTCAGGGGACTACCTTTACCTTTACCTGTATCAGAAACCCAAGCTGACAGGAAAAGCAAGCTGCATCCAGACACAGCAAGAGGGAGGGGACCATTCCAGGGGAGATAAGCCCATCCTAGTAGCAACAGAGACTGGTACAACTAGGCTCTTCATTTTAATTATTGTATTGCTTTTAAGTGTTTTTGCACTACAAATAAGATATGTGCAGTGTGCATAGAAATTCATTCATGTTTTTTTCAAATTATTATCCGGCCCTCCAACAGTTTGAGGAACTATGATCTGGCCCTCTGTTTAAAAAGTTTGTGGACCCCTGCTCCTAGCTGATCCCCATCATGGGGTTTTCTGGGAGTAAAGTGTGGTTCGCCTAAAGTTTATCCAATAGGTTTCCATGGCTGAGAGGATAACTGAATCCTAGTCTCCAGAGTTGTAATCAAACTATTATACACATGGATAGATAGTTTGTTGTTTTTGTTTCTGCTGTTGTTGTTGTTTAAAGAACCTTGCTGAGCTAATGGCAATTTTAATTTCACTCAAACTTTGCAAACTTCAAATGGTAATCAGGTTTTCATTTGACTTGCATGATTTAGGAAGCTGAACGTCAAGAAGACAGGCAAACTAATAAATAAGTGTCCTGTAATTTCAGGCATGCTTTAATTAGGACACAAAACGCCATCCTGCCAAATTACGATGCTAAATCATTTTGACAAAGCCCCCCCCCCCCCCATAAGCCTTACCAAGAGCTTTCTAAATATAAGCACAGATGGCCTCTTTATATTTTCGTATGAAATGAATCAGTTTTACAAAGCGCAAAACAAGCCCATCCGCTTTATAGGCACGATGAGACCATGACATGAAATGCCGTGGATCTCCAATTCTATGCGCAGCATCATAATGCCATAATGCTTTTTAATTATCATTATTATGCAATGTGAATCATACATTTGGTAGCAGAGGCTCCAGGTTTTCGTTTTGTTTTGTTAATGCCTCTTTGAAAGTAAAAAAGGCAACGAAGGTAGAAAAGGCATGTTACCTTCTTAAGCAATCCCTCGTAGTCCAAGGATGATGATCCTCCAAGGTCGGTGTTCTGTTGGTAGGTCCATAGGTGACTGTGGAGCCCAATTCTTGATCTGCATCTCCTCCTGCAGTGAGGACATTGGTTTCCAAGTGGAAGTTGGAAGTCGGGGTTAGCTTGATGCGCCTTCCTCTTAGCACGTTTCTCTCTTTTGCCCTCCATTCGTGCCTCTTCAAACTCCACAGCATAGCTGGTCACAGCTGACCTCCAGCTGGAGGGCTCAAGGGCCAGGGCTTCCCAGATATCAGTGTCTATACCAAAAATTTTAAGGTTGGCTTTGAGCCCATCTTTAAATCTCTTTTCCTGCCCACCAACATTCTGTTTTCCATTCTTGAGTTCGGAGTAGAGCAACTGCTTTGGGAGACGGTGATTGGGCATTCGGACAATGTGGCCTGTCCAGCGAAGTTGATGGAGAAGGACCATGGCTTCAATGCTGGTGGTCTTTGCTTCTTCCAGTTGTCTGCTTGTCTTCCCAAGAGACTTGCAGGATTTTCCGGAGGCAGTGCTGATGGAATCGTTCTAAGAGTTGCATGTGACGTCTGTAGACTGTCCACGTCTCGCAAGCGTATAGCAGGGTTGGAAGGACAATAGCTTTATAAATAAGCACCTTGGTATCCCTATGGATGTCCTGGTCCTCAAACACTCTCTGCTTCATTCGGAAAAAGGCTGCACTCGCAGAGATCAGGCGGTGTTGTACAAAAGGCATGTCTGTACATAATGATAACTTGGGTGCTAGCGATTTGTTTTCAAATTGAGCTTTAATTATATGCAAGCCAAGTAGTGATTATTTTTAAAAAAACTCACACATTTTGTAATTAACAAAATAAAGTAAATATTATTTCAATAGGACCTTCTCATGTTACCACTTTTAGAGATATTTGGATATAAAGCTGAACAGAAAAAAAGCTATGAAAATCTTCAAATATGATCCTCTCCTGAAGATGGCAGCACCCACCAGGTGCAGAAATGCACTCTGGATTTGAGTACTGCACATGTCTAATGGACACCCAGAAATTTTACCAAATTCTACAGCCTGCTTTGCATACACATCTTCACACAGTATTATTTTGGAATTTTAAATGAGCTAAACCTTGAAAAGAATTTAGAATAAGACAATCCTAAAGCTGGAAAGGGATCACAAAGGTCATCCAGAAGGACAAGAGGGAGCTTCTCACCTCTGCAGGAGTTTACCATATATATCCAGCTGTGGACAAGTCTACATAGGGACCACCAAACACAGCAGCATTGCCCAAACACAAATCAAGGAACACAAAAGGCACTGCAGACTCATTCAACCTGAGAAGTCAGGTTGAATGAGTCCACTTGTTTCGTTACTGCTCTGAGCAAAATCATTCTATTCCCCAAACTTTTAACTAATTAAAAAGTATGGAAGGAGAAGGTTGCATACTTTAACAACATATCAAGTAATACATATTTTTAATCACTAAGGGAGTACTAAAATCTCGACAAATGCAATTTCAAATTAGGAGCAGTCATGATTAAAAAGTCTTTTCCTATTAAGCGTCTCCATTTTTACATTCACTGAATGCAAAGTTTAAAAATGCTGCAGAGCACAACAAATTAAATTGCTTTAATCTGTTCTGCTCTTTGAACTCACATGGACATTAAATATCAAAGCTAGATAAGACAAACTCCAAAAAAGTAACTTACTGGAATTTCCCCATATGCATTCAAAGCTTTCCATGCATTTTTTCCTTTCTCTTTTTTTTTTTTAAAAAAATGATTTCAAATATAAACACTATACGGAGATATGATCTTGTACTACAGTTAACAAAACAAACTTTCCATTTGACATTGCCTGGGGAGTCACTCTATCCTTGAACATATTTATGTACTATGAATGCATTTTGAAAATCTATATAAGCCAAAGCAAAGATTAACCATGATCCAAATGTATTTAAACCCTTCTAGGGTATTTTCTAACCCCAATGAGAATTCCTATGTGTTATAGGGTATTAGAAATATCCCTTTGTCCACAGGAATACTTTTGGGTATATAATCCATGGTTAGGTTCCATTGATTTTTTGGGGGTACATAATCAATTGTTATGGGCCGGGGTTTAGCACAGATGGTAAATCACCAGCAATGATAAGATCTACCAACTGAAAGGTTGGTAGATCCCCCCTGGGCACTCAGAAGACTGGGCAATTTGGAAGGCGCTGAACAGACTGCGCTCTGGCACCATGAGATGCAGAGCCAACCTTCAGAAATGGGGCTACAAAGTGGAATCCACGACATGCGATTGTGGAGAAGAGCAAACCACTGACCACCTGCTGCAATGCAACCTGAGCCCTGCCACATACACAATGGAGGACCTTCTTGCAGCAACACCAGAAGCACTCCAAGTGGCCAGATACTGGTCAAAGGACATTTAATCAACTACTAAACTCGCAAATTTTGTATTTTTTCTGTTTATTTGTTTTGTTCTGTTAGAAATGTAATACAATTGACTGATTGCCCTGACACGACAAATAAATAAAAAAATAACTGAAAGGTTGCCAATTCGAAGCATGAGCTGCCGACTGTCAAGCCCACCTTACTGTTGACCTAAACAGTTCGAAAACAGCTTGTGCTGTAATTAGAGAAATTAGGTACCACTAAAACAAATGGGCTGCAGCCAGGAAATCAGAAGACGTTTACTTCTTGGGAGGAGAGCAATGACCAATCTCAATAAAATAGTGAAGAGTAGAGACATCACACTGGCAACAAAGATCCGCATAGTAAAAGCAATGGTATTCCCCGTAGTAACCTACGGATGTGAGAGCTGGACTATAGGGAAAGCTGAGCAAAGGAAGACAGATGCTTTTGAACTGTGGTGCTGGAGGAAAGTTCTGAGAGTGCCTTGGACTGCGAGAAGATCCAACCAGTCCATACTTCAGGAAATAGAGTCCAACTGCTCATTGGAGGGAAGGGTACTAGAGACAAAGCTGAAGTACTTTGGCCACATCATGAGAAAAAAGGAAAGCTTAGAGAAAACAATTATGTTGGGGAAAATGGAAGGAAAAAGGAAGAGGGGCCGACGAAGGGCAAGATGGATGGATGGTATCCTTGAAGTGACTGACTCAACCTTGAAGGAATTGGGGGTGGTCAAGGCCTACAGGGAGCTTTGGTGTGGGGTGGTCCATGAGGTCACGAAGAGTCGGAAGCGACTGAACAAATAAACAGCAAGAAACAAATGGGGGAGGTATTTTACGACACCATAAAGAAAAAGATCAGAAAATGCCTGACGATCAAAAGGAAGGAAGAATTCCTGATGGTTCTTTGCCATAGAGGATGGAGTGACAGCACCCCCCTGTGGCTGGATTTTGAGCACAAACCTTCAAAAAGCTGGATGTTGGTTGCCACAACATACCTCCTTCTGTTCTGCCTGTCTCTGTATTGTTTATCCAAAACAGTATTGAATTTTGCCATGTATGATTACTGTGATTCGCCCTGAGTTCTCTTGGGGAGATAGGGCAGAATATAAATAAAGTGTCATAATTATTCCACAATACTGAAACATTAAAAGTCTCCTTAAAAAGCTACCCATATTGATATTCAGTGGAATATTTGTTTTGATTAACTTTTTCTGGAAAATAAATAAATAAAAGATAAAGATACAAATTGTAATTAAAATGATGCAGTGTTGTAAAAAAATACTGCTATTACCGTTTTGAACTTGGGAAGGGATTTATTATGAATTCCCTCAAAATAGGAAACAGATGTAAAGCCTGAAGGGAAACAACTGTATTTATTAATTTGCAGAGATACATAAGGATAGGGTGAAAGAATTTCCGACCTCAATAGATCATTCTTTGTGCTGGCCACCCAATAGAGGGCTAGAAAAGGTCATAAAATTGTAGGGTTGGAAGAGACCACAAAGACCATTCAGTTCAACCCCATTTCGCCATTCACAGTCAAAGAACTCCTGACAAATGGCCATCCAGTCTCTGTTTAAAAACTGTCAGTCGCAACAGTTCTTGTCAGGTAATTTTGCCCATGAAAACGTCTCCCTGGTAATTCTGCCCAGATAAATATCTCCCTAAATACGCTGGCTGAATCAGATCTTGTCTGATATTGGAAGCTAAACACAGTGAGACCTGTCTTATACAGCCACGGTTCTGCAGGTTGAAAATTACTATCTGAAACATCTTTTGGGTCTACAGACAAAGGACAGCACATTGAAGAATTCCACTCTAGAAATGTGTGCTGATAACATCAGTTTTCAAAGTTTGTGCTGACATTTCTCTTCTGAAAAAGACTGTACTGAACATTTTAAGATTACATGGCAAAAAGAATGTTAAAATCAAAATGTAAAAGGAATGCATTGCTGCTAAAAGGGTTGTTGATGATGATGGTGATGATGAATATATGCGCCTCCAAAACATTTCTTAGGTGACCCTATCACAGGTTTTTACTTGCAGAGTTAGTTTAGAGGGGGTTTTCCCTTGCCATTCTCTGACGTTGAGAGAGTGTGACTAACCCAAGGTTATCCAGCAGGTTTCCATACCCAAGAAGGAATTTGAGCCCTGGTCTCCAAAACTCAAACCACTACATCACACTAGCTCTCTGTCGCAGCTCAGGTTAGATTCACCTTGCTCGGAACACCACCACACACCAAGGCTGTAGGTTTTGTAGTTTATTGAAGAAAAAGCAAAATCATAAACATAGAAATAAGGTTCCAAAAGTTCTATAGCCAAAACGAAGTCTCAAATGCAAAGGCAGAGTTTCCAAGGTCCAAAGGCAAATAACATGAAGTATAATCCACAAGCATTGGTCAAACAAGAATCCATGGCAGATGACAAAGGCCCCAAAAACCAAGATCAAAACCAAAGTCCCAAAGAGTCAAAAGCTTTCCCCAAAAGCCGAGGCAATTTCAGAGAAATGAACAGGGTGTAAGCAAAGTTGCACTGACAAAGGGTTGACTTCAATCAGATTGTTAAATATGTTTTCCTAGCATGAAAGCACTGCGTTGACCTCAAACTTCCCGTTTGTTAGCAAGCCGAGCACTTCGGCATACCCTTAATTGCAAACAGTCCTCCCTAACTAAATCCCCAGCACCTTCAAGGCCAAATAACTCATTATCCTGGGACTGGCCCGCCTGGGAATCGACAGGCACTGAGCTCACAGCTGGAGCGGTCGACTCCTCCACCTGCAGCTGTGAAGTTTCACTCAAATCATGACCATCTTCTAAAACAACATTCCTTTCCCTGGGAAACTGAAACACTGCCTCGTCTTCAGTATCAACACTGTCTGCATCAACACCAGGGACATGTTCAGAAATCTGTAACCCATCATTCTCCTCGTCCTGAGGAAATTCAGGCTCAGAAAGCTCAGGCTCAGACTGAGCCACAACACTCTCCACTAAAAAGTTAATAATATATTACAAAACCAAAAGTTTTGGCAACGGTTCCTTCACCTGAAAGAACTGCAGACATGTCAAAACCATCTTTCTTCAAAAAGTTAGAAGAAGAACAATAAGACTTTCTAGAATGGTAAGATAGTTTTGTTCTTGTTCTGCTAAAACCCAGAAGTAGACTTTTGTGAGCTCTCAAAAATAAACTGGAAAAGCATAGTAGAAAAACAAGTTGATAGAAATAGTTGATGCACACTATAATTTTAACAGAAAACAGTGCAAATATATTGCAATTATCTCTGAGTAAACACCTGGTTTATCCTATTTAGCTAGCTATAGGGCTCATACCGTGTCCCTGCTAAAGCAGCTCCACTGGCTTCCGACAAGTTTCCACGATCAGCTCAAGGTGCAGGTTATCATCTATAAAACCCTATACGCTTCAGGTCCAACCTATCTTCAAGACCGCACCTCTCTTTATGAACTAGCGTAGGCTTTGAGATTGACAAACTTTCAATGTCCCGTCACCGTCTGGAGTGCAGTTGAGAGAGAGAGGGCCTTCTCTGTGGTGACTCCCCAGCTCTGGAACGCCCTCCCAAAAGAGATTAGGTTAGCCCCCACCCTTGAATCTTTCAGATTCAGCCTAAAACCATGGATTTTAAAGCAGGCTTTTCACCTCACGTAGGCTGAAATGGGCCCGTATGAAGTTGGAACTCTGGCACTTTAGTTGTAAATTGAAGGCAGCTAGTTTTATTTTCAGATGGTCTGTGTTTCAAAATTGTACTATTATATTTTATATTATATGTGTTGATAGTGTTCTTTATAATTTCTATGTGATATTGTTTTATAACTCATGTATGTTTTATATTCATGAACCTTTTATGTTATATCCTGCTACGAAGGAGGCTGTTCAAATCTGGAACTGATGCTTGGCCGCTGTGACGGTCTGGATGTGGGTGAACAAATTGAAATGGAATCCAGACAAGACAGAGGTACTCCTGGTCAGGCGAAAGGCCAAACAGGGCATAGGATTACAGCCTGTGTTGGATGGGGTTACACTCTCCCTGAAGGCGCAGGTTCACAACCTGGGAGTGATCATGGATTCATCGCTGAACCTGGAACTCCAGGTCTCAGCGGTGACCAGGGGAACATTTGCACAGTTAAAGTTTGTGCGCCAGCTGCACCCGTACCTTGGGAAGTCTGACTTGGCCATGGTAGTCCACGCTCTGGCTACATCTGCTATAGACTATTGCAACGCGCTCTATGTGGGGTTACCTTTGAAGACTGTTCAGAAGCTTCAAATGGGTCCAGTGGGTGGCAACCAGTTTACTAACTGGAGCAGCACTCAAGGAGCATACCACTCCTCTGTTGCACCAACTCCACTGGCTGCCACTTTGCTGCCTGGCACAATTCAAAGTGCTGGATTTAGCCTATAAAGCCCTAAACGGTTCCAGCCCAGTTTACCTGTCTGAACATATCTCTCCCTATGAACAATCTAGGAATTTAAGATCGTCTGGGAAGGCCCTGCTCTTACTCCTGCCTTCTTTGCAGGCGCGTTTGGCGGGGACGAGGGGTAGGGCCTTCTCAGTGGTGGCCCTTTGAGTCTGGAACTCCCTCCCTAGGGATATTAGATCGGCCCCCTGCCTCCTGATTTTCCGAAAAAAGTAAAAACCTGGCTCTTTGAACAAGCTTTTGGAAATGCAGCATAATAGAAAAATACGGAATTATGTAAGATTGAAACATGGATCGGCTTAGATGATGCTACTGGTAAATGAGATTAATAGGAAGACACTGGTTATTATAGGTTTTTAATGGTTTTTGTATGGATTTTATAACGTTGTTTTAAATGTTTTAATTGTATACTGTGGATTGTTATGGCTTCAAATTGCTGCCAATTTGTAAGCCGCCTTGAGTCGCCTTCGGGTTTAAGAAAGACGGGATAGAAATATTGTAAATAAATAAATAAAATGCTGCATAGTGGAGTGCCTTTGTAAGCTGAGAAGATGGTGGCGGGATATAAATAAAGATTATTATTATTATTGTTGTTGTTGTTGTTGTCTGCTATCATCATGTAAACATTGTGGGAAATCAAGAAGTCTGCTATATTATTTCCTTACAGGAAAGCCGCCTTGTAAAACTGTATCAGACCTGCCAAATAATTGAGATATACTGTACATGCAGGCACATCTAAGTCATGGTAGACCACAGAAAATGGCTATGTTGTGGTAATTGTGTATACTGCAATTATTTCTAAACACACTAGCCAGACGAGTTACAAGAACATCTAGGAGTGAGCATACCATTCCTATACTAAAGTCACTCCATTGGTTGACCATTAGTTTCTGAACTTTAAAGCCCTACATGGTTTGGGTTAATTGAACTTTTTGAATTTTGAATTTCTAACCTGCAAACCATAAAATGCAACAGCCGCATTATTATTGTTGGTAAATTCTAAAGGATTTTACATGATGAAACTATCTTGATTTCTGAACAGAGACAAGGAATAGAGACAACAGTTTCTTACCCATTCTCCTGTATTTCTAGCTTGTCAAACCACATGATCAGAGTGACAGCTGCATTGTACATTTCTGCATGTATTTGAGGCTCCTCAGAAGCTTGAATGTAAGTCTAGGGAATAGAGAGAAGGGGGAAACAGTTTAATACTATGTTTGCCACTTGCCTAATCAAGGGGGTGGGTGGGATGCAAAACTAACATCAAATCTTCCCAAAGGGCTTAAAATTAATGATGAATTGATGGTAAACAGACAAGGGAAGTGTGGGAAGAATAAGATAAACACATGAGTAGTAAACAATAGGACTGGGTTAAGGAAATCTGAGAAGAGGAAGATTGAAAAAGGAGAGGAAACATAATGGCTCAGCCCTGGTTGTATTCAAATAAACAGGATCCTTTGTGTCAGGTTGTGTATGTTTATATGCTTCCTCTGAATAGATACACAACTTTCTCTACTCAAAAGGGGAGCAAGGATGAGTTGTGGATCCTTCTATGAAGCTGCCTATTATCTCCCCCCAAAAAATATCCACTTTTACATGTGGGAATATTAAGTCATTAATTTGTCTTTCTCTTCTTCAGCTTCCAAGTCTCATGTTTTCACCTTGCTGAAGCATAACTGTCCCTTTCTTTCCCAATTCTTGTGCATGACAGAGCTGCCACGGTGATTTATCAAGCTGGATTTGTGTTTGCAAGATGACAGAGTTGACACAGGAGCCAGACATAAAGACAGGCATTAATACAGCAGTCCAAAGGGAATTCCTCAAATCAGGAATTGAATATATATTTGCCCAACAAATGCAGGTATCTGAAATATTTTTTTGCCCAATGTAAGGCATTGCATTTTGCCATTATTTATGTGTAAACCGCTTTGAGTCCAGGGGTGAGAAAGGCGGTATATAAATACTGTAAATAATAATAATAATAATAATAATAATAATAATAATAATAGTTAACCCTACACATTTGCACAGGACTCCTGTGAAAGTGAGAAAACCACACATAACATATGCTACTTGTTTATCTGAGTAAACATCTCCTCTAGGTATCTGTAGGACTTTCAGCATGACTCTATGGTCAACAACCATTGGCCATCACACTGGAGGGTTTACAAATACCTAATGAAGTTTTATCTAGGAATCTCTAGCTCAGTGGTTCTCAACCTTTGAGCCCCCAGATGTTTTGACCGTCAACTCCCAGAAATCCTAACACATGGTAAACTGGCTGGGATTTCTGGGAGTTGTAGGCCAAAACACCTGGAGACCCACAGGTTGAGGACCACTGCCTAGCTTCTCCAACACAACTCAATAAGCATTTTTTGGTGGAAGTTGACCATACATAGAGTCACACTGGATGACCTACACATGTGGAGGGCCAAATATATATCATTTTCACAAAATTACTTTTCAAAAAACGATTTCGTTTCAAAGTTCGTCCGTCTTGATGAAGTCATTCTGCATTTGGGAATGATTATTATTGCTAGATATAGTCCGGGACCCCCAACAGTCAGAGGGACTGTGAACCAGCCCTTGGTTTTAAAAGTTTGAAGACCCTGATGTAGAGCACTTACATGGCACAATTCAGCCAAAATTACAATTGGCTAATTTGTGAATTTCCTGCCATCAGACTTATTTAAAAAAAAGAATAGCAATGTGGAAGCATATTAATTTCAATAGATAATAGTGTCTTCTCTCTCTGCAAGGTCATAGTAATGGCAGTTGGGATGAAAAGGGGGCCTTTCATCTGCTACTGGACAATAATGGGACATAACTAGAGGAAGCTGACTCTAGAATTTAAAAGATTCCTAGAGATAATATTTTTAAGACAATCTGTGAATAAACAACTGCACAAAAGTGAAAACTGCAAATGTAGATGGGGGGCTGACATATAAAAATGGTATCCTCCCTTACATAAAATGGTAAAATCAAGATTTGCTTTTGGGACTTTTAAAAGATATTTACAATCTACTGCACCCAGTTTAATCTGTGGATATTGAATCCATTGACATGGAAGGATAACTGTACTACTACTTTTGTAAAGTATCACGTTCCAAGCCTTCATATACATTGATTGAAGACCGCATCGCTTTCTACGAACTGGAGCTGGCTCTGAGATCAACAGAGGAGGCCCTTCTCTCGGTCCCACCAATGTCACAAGCATGGTTGGTGGGGACAAGAGGGGGGGCCTTCTCGGTGGTGACTCCCTGGCGCTGGAGTACCCTCCCAAAAGAGATTAGGTTAGCTCCCGCCTTTCATTCCTTCTGTTCCAACCTGAAAACATGGATGTTCAAACAAGCTTTTGACCTCAAGTAGGCTGACTTGGGCCATATGAAGTAGACACTTGGCACTTTGTGAATTGATGGCAGCTAGTTTTATCTACTGTTGTTTTTAAAATTGTATTATTTTGATATTATGCTATATGTGTTGATAGGGGTTGTTGTTATAATTTTATGTGACTTGTTTAACACTTATGTACTGTTGTTACCTGTTGTATGTTACATATGCACCCTGGAGTGCCTTTGTAAGACGCCCCGAGTCCTTCAGGAAGATGGTGGCGGGATATAAATAAAGTTTATTATTATTATTTTACTGACACAAGAACACTGTATGTCACAGCAAATGAGAAATATATGCTGGATTTCATATCACAAAACCACAAGTCGAACACTTCCCAAACATCTAGGACTGTGTGATGTATTTTCGAATGATGTGCGCAGATCCAAGTAAGGTGACCATTATCAGGATCTCAAAATCGAACTGTAAAGGCTCTGGCATAAACCAGTACAGGTGGTCCCAAAAATATTTCAACCGGCATTTGAAACACAACAAGATGAGTCCACAGCAGGGAAGATCACTCTGCTGGCTGTTGTATTGGATCACACATCAGACATTTCCCAAGTGTCTAGGACTGTGTTATGTATCGGCGAATAATGCATGCAGATCCCAATAAGGTGGCCTTTTGCAGCTGGCAGATGGTAATTTTGTCAGTGACTATTGTGTTTAAGTGCAGGCAAAGGTCTTTAGGCACTGCACCCAGTGTGCCGATCACCACTGGGACCAGAGTCTTTGCCAGAGTCTTTGCAGTTCAATCTTTAAATCCTCATATCATGTCAGCTTTTCCAGTTGTTTCTTTTCAATCCTGCTGTCACCTGGGATTGCAACATCGATGATCCATACTTTGTTTTTTAACCTGATTGTGAAGTCAGGAGTATTTTGCTCCAGAACTCTGTCTGAATTCGGAAGTTCCAGAGTAGCTTGACATGTTCAATTATTATTATTATTATTATTATTATTATTATTATTATTATTATTACTATTATTATTATTGAATGTCATTAATTCTAAGGATTTCTAATAAGTCCATTTCTATCTATCGCATAGCTATTTCATTAGTCTGACTACTTTTTCCTTGGAATAACAAAGCCAGAAATACAAAGCTGTACGCCTTCCCACCCTCCCCCATCCGAAATCTCCAACAGAATGGTTTATGAAAATTGTGCTGGAGTTGCCCTAAAGACACAAAACGTGATTCCCTGTACCAATGCATTTGTTCCTCTCTAGTAAGCAAAGAAAAAGGGCTACAGCTAGAAAAAGGGGATGGGGAGAGAATGAGAAAACTCCATAGAAAGACATAAACAATAGTCTTGAGGATTAAGAAGCCTCACAATCTCAAAAGTCCAGAATCTAGAGCAGACCTTTTTTTTCTTATTCGTAAGGATGCCAGAGTTAAAAGGTGTTGCAAACTAACTTGTCGCAAAAGTGATCACGCACCTGGCAGATCTCGCCTGATAGAAAAAGACACCTCAGTCAACTTCCCGGTTTTCTTTTTGTTCCAATCCATCACAATGAATCTTTTCACAAACATCAGAATATTATATAATCCTCCCCTGTCCCCCACTTTCTGTTGGAGCTGACACATCAGTGACACATATATGAATGCTGACAGGACATTGTTAGAAGAGGAAAGATACTTATTATTTTTATTAGGACTCCGATGGCTGTAGGAGTCTGAGTCCTCCTTTGATGGTCACGTCTGCCTGCAGCCAATTAAATTTCCCCTTTTCCTACTGTCCCCTCGGCTCCATTCTCCAATAAATTAAGTTGGAAACCATCAATCTATGGTTTTGGAAGGGTGAGGGGTTCATTAAAATCAGATCTCGCTATACTGAGAGTGCAGAACTTAACCAATTTTAAATGGGGAAAGTCCTCCATCGCACTAGATCTTCTTTGTGATGGTATGACACATCATAAATCCCAACTGTGCAAATTGATGTTCTTCTTTCAGTGAGGATAATAATCAGTCTGCAGCCAAGGCCGATGAAACCGTTACACAAAATGAGACAGCCATTTCAATCAGTGGAGGCAAAGGGTCAGGAAGTGTTGGAGACACTGCTGTGTTATAATCAAATAATTATAGAGTTGGAAGAGACCCAAAGGGCTATCCAGTCCAACCTCCTGACTTTCAGGAATACAGTCAAAGCACTCCCAACAGATGGCAATCCAATATGTTTTGTTCGCTGTTGTTTATTCGTTCTGACTCTTTGTGACCTCATGAACCAGCCCAAGCCAGAGCTCCCTGTCAACTGTGGCCACCACCAGCTCCTTCAAGGTCAAGCCTGTCACTTCAAGAATACCATCCATCCACCTTGTCCTCTTCCTTTTCCTTCCATTTTCCCCAGCACCATTGTCTTCTCCAAGCTTTCCTGTCTTCTCATGTGGCCAAAATACTTCATCTTTGTCTCGAATATCCTTCCCTCCAGTGAGCAATCGGGCATTATTTCCTGAAGTATGGACTGGTTGGATCTTCTCGCGGTCCAAGGCCCTCTCAGAACTTTCCTCCAACACCACAGTTCAAAAGCATCTATCTTCCTTTGCTCAGCCTTCCCTAAGGTCCAGCTCTCACATCCATAGGTTACTATGGGGAATACCATTGCTTTAACTGTGCAGATCTTCGTTGCCAGTATGATGTCTCTACTCTTCACTATTTTATCGAGATTGGTCATTGCTCTCCTCCCAAGAAGTAAATAGCGTCTGCAATCATCTTCACGCCTAGAAAAACAAAGCCTGTCACTGCCTCCACATTTTCTCCCTGTATTTTCAATCAATCGGTATAGTTGCCATCATCTTGCTTTTTTTTAGTTTAACTGCAATCCAGCTTTTGCACTTTCCGCTTTCACTTTGGTCATAAGGCTCCTCAGCACCTCCTCGCTTTCAGCCATCAAAGTGGTATCATCTGCATATCAATGGTTGTTAATGTTTCTTCTAGCAATTTTAACTCCAGCCTTGCATTCGTCAAGCCCCGCACGTTGCATGATGTGTTCTGCATACAAGTTGAATAGGTTGGGTGAGAGTATACAACCTTGCCATACTCATTTCCCAATCTTGAACCAGTCTGTTGTTCCATGGCCTGTTCTTACTGTTGCTACTTGGTTGTTATACAGATTCCTCAGGAAACAGACAAGGTGACTTGGTATCCCCATGCCACCAAAACTGTGTAAAAAAAACTCCCAAGGAGGAGATTCCATCACACTTTGAGACAACAAATTAACATATTCCACTATCAAACAGTACTTACTCAGGAGGTTCTTCCTAATATTTAGATGGAATCTCTTTTTTTCTCCTGTAGTTTGAAGGATGGCTTTTGAAGGAGGCGAGATGGCCATCTGTCAGGGGTGCTTTGATTGTGCTTTTCCTGCATAGCAGGGAGTTGGACTGCCTAGCTATCTATTAAGTCAAAGTCAGGCAATTCAAGGCCATCCAGATTTTGCTGGACTAAAATTTCTATCAGTACTAGCTAGGTATGGTTAATGTTGAGTTATGGCAGTATATTCTGAAGGACCACATACACTGTATACCTACACTATGCCCTTATGTGATACATGAGAGAAAGAAAGTTTGGGAACATTTAGGTCACCCTGATTTCCATCAATATCTCTGAAATATGTTAGACAGCCAACAAAGGACAGAAACTGAAAGCTGGTTTGGTTGCTGTGAGTTTTCCAGGCTGTAGGACCATGTTCCAAAAGCATTCTCTCCTGGCATTTTACCCACATCTGGAGCCCCTGGTGGCGCAGTGGGTTAAACCCTTGTGCCGGCAGGACTGAAGACAGACAGGTCACAGGTTCGAATCCGGGGAGAGGCAGATGAGCTCCATCTATCAGCTCCAGCTCCTCATGTGGGGACATGAGAGAAGCCTCCCACAAGGATGATAAAACATCAAATCATCCGGGCATCCCCTGGGCAACGTCCTTGCAGACGGCCAATTATCTCACACCAGAAGCGACTTGCAGTTTCTCAGGTCGCTCCTGACACAGCCCACATCTATGGCATGCATCCTCACAGGTTATGCGGTCTCACAACCTCTGAGGATGCCTGTCATAGATGTCGGTGAAATGTCAGGAGAGAATGCTTTTGGAATATGGCCATACAACCCGGAAAACTCACAGCAACCCAGTGATTCCAGCCATGAAAGCCTTTGACAACACATTGAAAGCGGGTTGTTTTCCATACCATGATATGACTGATGACATGTGTCAGATCATCAAGGTAATACTCCTCAATTGCATGGGGTTTGCCTTCCACTTCAAACACATAGGCTGGGTACAATTTATCGCGAACCGGGATTGCAAAGTAGTCGGCAAACTCTTGACAGTTGATTGTCGCTGACATCAGAATGACCTGTCGAAAGAAAATTCAGAGGAACAAGTTGAGTAGATACTGAGCTTCAGCCGGCTTGCTGCAGAGTATCAACAGGAGATAGTTAGAGCCAAAGCGATGCCATCTCTACAAAAAAGTCCATCAGCTATCTTAGTTAGGTTCTTGACGCCCACTGGTGGTCCACAGACCACAGATTGGGCACTACTGATCTAGAAGATGTAAATCTGGAATTGCAATGTACAAAAAAAAAAAGCCACAGTGGACATTCTGATCAAAGGCCTATCTCAGTGGCTCTCAACTTGGGGGTCCCCAGATGTTTTTGGCCTTCAACTCCCAGAAATCCTAACAGCTGGTAAACTGGCTAGGATTTCTGGGAGTTGTAGGCCAAAACACCTGGGGACCCACAGATTGAGAACCACTGGCCTATCTAGTCCAATGTTGTGTTCCAAATGTAGTCAACCAGATATTCAGAGATATCCAATCAGGAGTGGTCACCTTCTGTGAGACAACAGCCTCCTTTCTCATGCTTGAGGAAAGCAGCACTGCAGGAGATGTGACCTAGAAGAGGCATGGGCAACTTTCAGCCCTCCGGGTGTTTTGGACTTCAACTCCCACAATTCCTAACAGCCTACAGGCTGTTAGGAATTGTGGGAGTTGAAGTCCAAAACACCTGGAGGGCTGAAGTTTGCCCATGCCTGGCCTAGAGGGAAGCACAAAATTTGAAGGAAGAGACGCATAACAGTATTTTCCCAACTTCACTATAATATTAGGAAAGAAGCAGGCTGTGGGAAAAAAGATGTAACATTTACATGGAATAAAGGATGAGGTAGTACGAAGGAAGTGCCTGTGAAATGCAAGTTTTAAACGAATTACAAAAATGAAGATGCATGTGAATAAACAAGTGTGTTTATGATTTGAATGCATGCACATGCTTCATATGCACACACAAAACCAAATGAAAACAAATGTTGACAATATTTTGTTTTCCACATTTCCACATCGTTTCAGTAAGAGCACAAATTGTTTATTCAGTGTGCAAATCAAGAACGAAAGCAGCTTGGGGCAAAATACTGTTGTTAAAAATTATGACTGTCCTTTGTTTATTAATATGAAATTAAATTAAATCAGTAAGAAGGTACAAATGGGAACTCCAGGTACATTAAAACCATCCTGAGCAAAATATTTGTGGATGACTTTTCATTGTACCTAATTTTTATGCAAACTGAATGCCCGAAAACCATATCCTCTACCCAGCCTCTTATTTTTCTTATTTCTCCACTGAGAATATGTGCACAATTTTACACAGCATACTAAACAATCAAATCCTTCATTTTTTTTAAAAAAAAATCTTAACCACAAAATTAATAATATCACAGTTAGAGTGCCACCATTTTAAGGACAGATGGATAGCTTTTAAAAGACCGTGTCTTCTTCGGGGACACCACTGAAAGTCTGCAGCTACCTCAGGGAACATTGTTAGTATCAGGGGAAACTGCATGTACAACTCTGATAGTGTTCCAGCTGGAACATCCTCCTCTGATGTGCCAAGAATTGCTTGAGGGCAATCCCAGCTGCGTCTCCTGGCTTCGAATAGGCTGTTTTCAGCTGTGATGTCCTTTTCGCAGAGGAATGAGTGACTGTTGGAAGCAGATGGCAGTGGCAAAAGGACCGAGAAGGGAAGTAGCGAGTGAGCTAGCATATTATTTTTAAGACAGTCAGATCTTTCATGATAGGGTTCTTCAGCATCCTGCTCACATGGAAATACTGAATTCAGAGAAATCTAATGGGCAAGAAGTGATCAACAGCCTTTCTACATGATTGCCCAATGATTAGAATGGTTTCCTAATTTTATTTTATGCTATGACCTGTTTGTAACATAGTGGGCAAACAAACATCCACTCAATGCACATATTCTTTCTGTGTCCAATATCTCAAGTTTTTCAGCAGTAGCTTTTAGTTTCTGCCAGCTCACTGCCTAGTTCTACTAACATTTGTACCCAGAAGCAATCTCCCATGAACCCATGGATGCTATACATTTCTGAATGCAACTCACAGAAGTTTCAGGAAACTAAGAATTACCCAAGATTCTCCTTAGCTACCTACCTTTGTAATAATCACAAAGAAGAGTGGTGGTAAATTCAGATACACAAATTACAACATTCCATTCAACTCTCCAAATAGTTGCCTACAAGCTGTGCTTGCATAACATAACACAAAGAGCTATGGACAAGGAATATTTTCCCCTCTTTTTTATTTTATTCCTGTCTTTTGTTTGTCAGCAGGATAGTAAACAGTAAGAGAGTATCCTTCAGGTCTCTTCTTTTGGTTCTTTTGGTTCATCTTCACATTTTGTGTGTCTTTTTGCTGAAATATGCTGTGCATTGCAATATATCTCATAGACATTACATTTCACCACCTCATTGCAGAAGTAGGTGCAGAAAGGGAAAAGCAACCCCCTCCCCATTTTAAGTCTCTCAGTTATGATAGTTCTACTATCATTTTGAGATCCTACAGGATTCTCAATATCACATGGCATACCTACCATATATACTCGAATATAAGCCAAGTTTTTCAGCGCTTTTTTAAGGCTGAAAAAGCCCCCCCCCCCCCCCCAAGCTTATATTTGAGTCAAGGTTCTTATTTTACTCTGTTATGATTTTTATTACATTTATTATTTTACTCTATGTCAGTGGTTCTCAACCTGGGGTCCCCAGATGTTTTGGCCTACAACTCCCAGAAATCCCAGCCAGTTTACCAGCTGTTAGGATTTCTGGGAGTTGAAGGCAAAAACATCTGGGGACCCCAGGTTGAGAACCACTGCTCTATGTATTATTAGTAATAGTATTAGTGTTAGTAGTATTATATTTGCATTATTTTATTCTATTATTATTTACATTTATTATTTTACTCTATTATTATTATTATTGCATTTCCATTATTTTACTCTATTATTATTTTTATTACATTTATTATTCCACTCTCTATTATTGAAAGGATACATAAGCACATTTTTAAAGCAAACCCAAGAATCTTATGGATTGGACTCTATTAAATGTTTTCTTCTTTGAAAACAAAAGGAAATGAAGTAAATATGGGAAGACAGAGAGATTAACTATGATTAATATTTAAAAGACTAATACCCCGGACAGGAAAAGATTAAAAAATCAACAAGATTTTATTTCCATCTTTTTTAAATATATATATATATATATATTTGTCATGTTTTTTACTCCTCCTTTTTATCCTATTCCCTTCAACCTCTTCACTATTACCCCCATTTGTAGGGAAACCCCTTTACCCTTTTCACCCCAGATAGATTTTTTCCCCACACACCAGATACTCCTATACCCTCCTAAAAAAAAAAAAATTCTTCCCCCACAAATTCAATAAAAAATATATTTAATAAGCGCATTTACAATGCAGATGGTTAGAATAGTGGTTTAATCAGAATTGAACAGTCTTGTCTTAAATTACAGTTTTATGTAAATATTCAAAAACATTTAATCTATTGATGCCTCAATTAATGTAACTTTATTGGTATCTATTTTTATTTTGAAATTTACCAGTAAGTAGCTGCTGCATTTCCCACCCTCAGCTTATACTCGAGTCAATATGTTTTCCCTTCTTTTTTGTGGCAAAATATGGTGCTTCAGTTTTTATTCAGGTCGGCTTATACTCAAGTTTATATAGTACTTTCTGAAAGCCATCACAGTTGCTAATGTCAGGATATTGGGGATAACTCATATAAACCTGAATTATGGTAAACTGATCTCATATTTTTTCATAAATATGGACTAGGAGTTTATGGTTCTATCAATGCGTTTGTGGACTGAGTATTGTTTTAATGACTAATGATAATTTGGTTATAATTAACTGCTATTGTTTTAACTCTGTATGTATTTATGGTTTTATACTGTGTTATTGATTGTGGCATTGAATTGTGTTATTGATTGTGGCATTGAATTGCTGCCTTTGTTAGCCGCACTGATTCCCCCCTCGGGGGTTGAGAAGGGCGAGGTAAAAATGCTGTAAATAAAATAAATTAAATAATAGGAGTTCACAATTACCTTCACGAACCGTGAATTGGTGCGCAGGAGTTTACGGACAACCAGCAGTAAGAAATCCATTTCTTCAGTACGCTCGTGTACCTATAAATAATCAACAAATCGTATGACTCAGCACAAAGTGAGTTTGCTGTAATTCACATTTTGTGTTCTGATATCCACATTCCTGATTTCCTAACCCCTTCCATGGAAAGTCCCTAACCTACCCTCTTCGGGGCTAGCAGTAGAAGATTCAAAGCAAGATTTTCAAACAGAATTAGAGGACTCCTTGCAAATTCTTGTTATAACCCAATCGCGCTAAGGAATAGAGCAAATGTAATATTCTGCCATGGTTGGATCTGGAAATTTCAAAGTGGATTCAGAGATTGTGATAATATTCTGACTCTGTGCTGGTCTAAACCTGACCTTGTTGTGGCATGTGACAAATGTGAGAGGAAGCCACAGGGAGGAAGGAGCAAGCTTGTTTTCTGCTTCCCTGGAGACTAGGACGCGAAACAATGGCTTCAAACTACAAGAGAGGAGATTCCATCTGAACATGAGGAAGAACTTCCTGTGAGAGCCGTTCAGCAGTGGAACTCTCTGCCCCGGAGTGTGGTGGAGGCTCCTTCTTTGGAAGCTTTTAAACAGAGGCTGGATGGCCATCTGTCAGGGGTGATTTGAATGCAATATTCCTACTTCTTGGGAAGGGGTTGGACTGGATGGCCCATGAGGTCTCTTCCAACTCTTTGATTCTATGATTCTATGGTAGCTGCCATAGATAGGCCAAGCAGAAGCTGAATTGTGTGCTGTGCTGAAAGCAATTTAGAAGAGCTTAGGGAACTTTTTAAAATGGAAAGTGTGAAAAGATACAAAGGAGAAAGAAAGGAAAAAGAGAATCCAGAGAAAAAGACTCAAGCACTAGAAGGGACTGCTCAATGGAGGAGAACACCAGAAGAGTTGGTCTGCTAGTGGGCAAAGAGAAATTTAGGGAAGAGAAACTTGGTGCGCTGGAGTATGCGTGATGGGTGATAAGGTGCAGTCAACTCAAAAAAATTCTAAGAGTCACACCCCCACGTTGGCTTTTTATGACAAGGCTACGCACCAAGAAATAAACCAAGCCCAATAATAATAATAATAATAATAATAATAATAATAATAATAATTAATAATAATAGTCTTTATTTCTATACCGCCCTATCTCCCCGAGGGGACTCAGGGCGGTTTACAATAGAATATTGGCAAACATTCAATGCCGGCATAACATAACAAACAAATCAAATCATAAACAATAAAATGAACAACATCAGGTGTACTTATAGAACAACTCAAAAATAACAAACTTAGATATTCAAATATATAAATCAAGAGATACTGGTGCCCTGAGGAATGAAATTGTAATGTTGGTAAAGTGATGCAGACATCTGAATGGTACACTAGTAAAAAGTAAAGATTTACCGTACCATAGAAGTGGTACCTATTGATCTACTCACACTTGCTCACCCTGCAAGTATTCCTTGCCAAAGAAAACCCTATGAAATTGATGGTGTCACAGTAAGTTGACAAGCAGGTGTCCATATTGCAAAGGGATTGTATAGTATCTATATCCATTGAAAGCCAGTGAGCATGTTATTCCAAAACAATTCTAGTTCTCAATATTTGAACATGCATTAAGTGTCTAAGAAAAACATTTCCACATCAAAGGAATCAACTTAAATGCTGGAGTAATGTCATCTTTCAAAAATAGTCTTCATTTCAATGTGTCTCTTCAGAAGTAAAAGTTCTCTCAATGTACTGCAGCTTTTTGAACTAGATCTTGACCATTGCCTATGTTAGTTGAGAAATTTTGCAAACTTTAATCCACAAAACAGTTTCCCCCAACCAAGCTCCAGTTAATTCAGAAAATTCCCCTATAAGTTGCTAAAGGACTGCAGTCTTTTCTCATCCTCATACTTACCTCATCTATGAAGATGTGGGTGAACTCTGAAAGAGTTTTGGCTCCGACAAGTTTCTGAAGGAGAATGCCAGTCGTTGCATACATCAGTCTGGTCTTTTCTGATGCAACCTTTTCTAACCCAACCTGCAAACATAATCAAACAAGTCATATCTATCACTCTTTCCTCTTGCTCTTGGGAAGGATCCAGAACCCTTATCCTCTTCCAGCTTCTGTAGAAGCTGGACTCAGCATTTTCAGTAGTCCCTTGCCTCCCCCTACCTCTTGAGGATTTTTTTGGCTTTAATTTGCAATCGTATGCTGTATCCCCAATTTCAGGAGGCGGTAGCATAGGATTGCAAGAAATCAAATCCGCAAGTGAGAAACCTGCAGATGTGGAGGTCCGACTTTACTTCCTTGCACGTCACCCTCCTAATATGGAGTCATCAGGCATTTGGAAGGAACATAAATACATATATACAAGTTGCCCTGAGTCCAATTATTGGGGAAATGATCTATATAAATAAAAACGTAATTCTCAATATGCCCAAATGTGGAGTCTGGGGGAAATAGAATCTTGACATTTGGGAGTTGTGGTTGCTGGGATTTGTAGTTCACCTACAATCACAGAGCATTTTGAACCCTACCAACGATAGAATTGGGCCAAACCTCCCACATAGAACTCCCATGACCTCCAGAGTGGGCCACAGCAACACGGGGCAGGGGGCGGCTAGTAGGATATAAATGAATTAATTAAATAAGCAAACCATATTTCCCCTTTCTACACGAAGACATGCTCCCATTTTGTTAGAGGTACCTGGTAGCCCACGCGTTCACCCAGTGGCCATGACCGTTGCTTACTGATCCACCTCGCAATGCTGCTGGCCCCAATCTTCCTAGGCTGTGTAACAATGATGTTGCAGTAAGTAGAGTGCTGCTCAAAGTGGTCCAGGACATACTGCGGAAGCTGAGTACTCTTCCCACTCCCAGTAGATCCACGTATAATGACCACTGAGTTGTTCTCTATCAAGGAAACTAGCTGTGTAAAACATAATTTTACAACAATCACTAACTGATACTGGAGGTATGCTGTAAAGATCTTTAAAAATGCATTTTGTACATTTTGCTACATTTGATATTTACTCTTAAACATTCTAAAATTCAACCCATGTTCAAAGTGATGGCTTGTTTGGCTGTTTCAGTATTTTTAAAAAGGAAAGATGGAAAAAGGAGTCTTGTGGCACCTTTTAATACTATCCAATTTTATTCCTATTGCTTCTCCTTTTGAAGAAGTGGGCTACAGTCACAGAATCACAGAAGAAGAGACCCTATGGGCTATCTAGTCCTATCCCCTGCCATGGAGGAAAAGGACCATCAAAGCATCCCCAACAGAGAGCCATCCAGTCTGTGTTTAAAAGCCTCCAAAGAAGGTGACTCCACCGACTCCGAGGCAGAGATTACCACTGCTGAATAGCTATTACAGCAGTGTTTCTCAACCTTCCTAATGCCACAACCCCTTAATACTGTTCCTCATGTTGTGGTGACCCCCAACCATAAAATTATTTTCGTTGTTACTACATAACTTTCATTTTGCTACTGTTATGAACTGTAATGTAACTAGCTGATATGCAGAATGTATTTTCATTCACCCACAATCATAAATATGAATACAAAACTTTAAAAGGCCATACATCTAGTCTATGACATTGCAAACAAGATGCTAGCCAATGTGTTTCTTATAAAGAAACAAAAAACCTTTTCCAAATTTCATTTTAATAAGATTTCACACCTTAACTGAAATCAGCCCAGAAAAAGCTTAAGGAGTATGAAGAAGACTGCAAATTTTATGACGCCAACATTTCACAACTGACAGCCAATGTCATTTACCTGTTCCTTGTATCCTGATATCGGCAAATCTGGATACCTGTAATTGCTAACAGGTACACATGTCACAGGGCTGGCTTCAGGTTGAGATGGAGCTGAAGTTTCTTAACAAACAAAAACATAACATAAAAGCAAATTAGTCAAGAGTTGCATGAGACATCAAAATCCAAGATCCCAGAGAACATTAACAGAAAATAGTCAACGCATCATAACGCAACAATATAAGGAGGCAAATATTGAGATTTCTACTGAATACAAGGATCTGGATTCAAGTCCACCTATCAACAGAATTCATCCAGTGTTCTCATTTGAATTCTCTTGTTCCCATCACTTCTACAGAGTCATCAGAGTTGGTGCTATCCTTGAATACTACTACTACTCCACATATTATCTGCTTCTCTCTTTTATCTTGTCTGAGTTTTTAATTAGTTTTAATTAGTTGTTTTAATAATTACGTGTAGCCCACCCATTGCCTTTATGTCTGTGTCTATTGAAATTTTTATATTGGTATGTGTTCATATGTTTTATGTAATTATGATGTTGTTTATTGTTTGCATTTTTGGTTCTTTTTATTGTAATTTGTTGTTCGGGCCTGGCCCCATGTAAGCCGCTCCGAGTCCCCATAGGGGAGATGGTGGCAGGATACAAATAAAGTTGATTATTATTATTATTATTATTATTATTATTATACAATAAAAAGGATGAGCCTCACTTCAGACAGAAAAATGTTTTCAGCTGACACTGGAAAGAATACTTGTTCCTCTTTAGATATGACCCTGGCATTTCTAGTTAAATTAGGAGTGGGGAAATGTGACCTATGAGCTACACATGGTCCTTGAACCTGATTCCTTAAAGGCAACTTAACTTTTTGAATTATCCCTTAGCCAGAATTCCAAAACCCAGAGTAGTCCAAAATTGTCCACACAGGTAGCTGAGATACCAATAGGTTTACATTCTGATAGTTCAATACATCCAAACTTGTTTCATGCACAATATTACTTTAAAAATCAAAGTTTACTTTTTGATTTTTTTTTCTGAGTATTTTCAAGCCATGGTTTGGACAACCCATGGATTGCAAAGATCTGATTGCATTTGATTGGCTTAAACAAGGATTTTGAAATTTTAATTTATCTAATATGGTTATGAATTGGTATTCCACCTAATACATATGGAAGGTGATAAACTATCTAAATAAAAATACAACTACACACACACGTTCAAATCTATACAAATAAAAATGTAATGTTCGTTTGTGGGATTGACATAACTCAAAAACCACTGGACGAATGGACACCAAATTTGGACACAATACGCCTATCAGGTTAACGAGAGACAATCACTTATAAAAACACTGAAAAACAGCAGAAGAGACTTAAAAAGCCAAAAAATAAAAATACATTACAACGCATGTGCAAAACCACATATATACACACACAAAACACATACACAGACTAGGCCACAGCAATGCGTGGCAGGGGATGGCTAGCACTGTAATATTAAACGAGTACAAAAACAGATAACATTTAATGAGAGCGGCATTCATTATTTCTAAAATGTTGACAAAAGAAAACTGTGTCCCCCACTTACCTGATTATCAAACTAGGTAATACATTTAATGTGATTTCTGCAATGGTACATCCCCAAGTAGAATTTGCAGCAGCACAAAATTTTCTTTACTTATAGATCTTGCATTTAACATGCTTTAATATAACTGATCATTGGTAGGTAATAAAAGTTTAATTAATAATAATAACTTTATTCTTGTATCCTGCCACCATCTCCCCGAAGGGACTCGGGGCGGCTTACACAAGGGACAAAGTGCCTAAAAACAGAACATAAAATAAAGTACAAAATAAAATACAATGGAATAAAACATACAGACATATGAAACAACAACTTAAGATTCAATTAAAATAGTGCTCATCAACCAATGGCGGTAAGCTACCGTAAGCATGGCCAGGATGTAAACAATAGGACAAAGGAATCGGTTAAGTGCAGAGCTATAACCATGGAACAAGGGCATGGGATGAAGTGAAGGCTGCATAACTACTGCGTAAAACAACTAGGGACTAGGCGTTCTCAAAAGTTTGTTTGAAAGTCAGGTCTTCAGGTCTCTACGGAAGAAGGACAGTGTGGGGGCCAGCCTAATCTCCGAGGGAAGGGCATTTCAAAGTCAGGAGGCCACCACCGAGAAGGCCCTCTCCCTCCTCCCCATCAACCGTGCTTGTGACAGTGGTAGGACCGAGAGGAGGGCCTCTCCAGCAGATGTCTGATTGCAATCTGGGGAAACCCTATAGTAAGAAGATTTACGGTTTTATTGGTTTAATTATGGAAGTTGTAAACACCTCTTTCTAAACTATCTTGAGAGAGGACTATTTTGAAGACAATTCTGTCAGGAGTCCCTAATAATTAACTTAGTCTCTTCCAGCCACAAAGATCCCAGACAGAAGGGGTCGGAGAAAGGCCTCCTGCCAAAACTGATAATGCTGAGCTGACTTTAAGAAAGACCCTGTCAAAAAAATTCTGAAAAGGAGTCAGAGCAAGAGAGAGAGAGAAAGAGAAGATACAAAAGAAAGCAAGCAATGCACAAATAAACCCAGAAAACAGAAAGATTTAAAACATTTGGAAAGCCTGGAGAAATAAGACCTTTGGGAGGAACTAAAGGAGTCTCATGACTATTGTTAAGGGTGGTCAACACAAATGAGACTCCAATCTTTCCTCACTAACAGCCATCAATACTGTGAGCACAGTGGTTCCTTGCTATGGATACCGAGATGCTTATCTCTCATCATCCCTGACTACTGGTCATACTGGCTGCATGTGATGGGAATTGTAGTCCAAATAGTTCTGGAGATCACCAAGCTGAAGGGGGGAAAAGAGTAAGATGCATATCGAGTGTGAAAAAATATAAAAGACTGAATGTAGTTCTTGCAGTGAAAAGATATCCCTGGGTAAAGGTATTCTATTGTTGTTCTTGTTGTTGGTGCTGCTGTCATTCCATCATATCCATAGATTTTGCAACCACGGATTTAATCATCTGCAGCTTGAAAATGTTTTAAACATTTGTCAATTTTATATAAGGGACACCCTTTTACTATTCTATTGTTATAATGTGACTTATTCATCCACAGATGTTGTTATCTATGAGAGGTGCTGGAACCAAATGCTAGCACCATGGTTCTCAACCTGTGGGTCCCCAGTTGTTTTGACCTACAACTCCCAGAAATCCCAGCCAGTTTGCCAGCTGTTAGGATTTCTGAGAGTTGAAGACCAAAACATCTGGGAATCCATAGGCTGAGAATCACTGCGATATCAAAGACTGTCTGCATACAGACTAGTGGTTCCCAATCTGTGATTCATGGACCACTAGTTGTCCACAAGAAATAAAATATGGTCCACGACCTCACTGTAACTACACCGTTGCAACAAGCATGACTGGTCTCATGAAATCTTCTTATAGTGCCAAGGATTATTAAATATGGTTTTCTGTGGGCAAGCAGATGGTGAATACTGGATGGATAATGTTCTGTATCAGAAACTAGAGCTGATGTGGTCTATCCAATGCAATTTTCTGAATCCGCACTCCAAATAACCAGTCAGAATCTAAAGTTGACCAAAAATTAATTCGTAACCCTTTTGGTACTAATGCTGGAGAGAGGTCTCTGGTCAAAGTGGTCCCTGGTCAAAAAAAGGTTGGGAACCACTGATGTAGACCAATTACATCCCTGATCTCCATATCCACTGCTCTTTATAAGACTCTATTTTGAATCCCAAAGTTCTTTTTTGGGGGGGGGGGCAGGAAGAAGTAATAAGTTTTGCTGTCTTTACACTATACTTTTGTCCTTCCAATGAAGAATATGAAAATCTATGTTTAGGAAAGAAAATCAATAGACACAGGAAAACATACACAACTGCTAATTGACTTTTCTTAAGATGGAAAATTTTGTTAACATAGTTTTGATTGTATTCCCTGTAGTAATCTACGGATGTGAGAGCTGGTCCTTAGGGAAGGCTGAGTGAAGGAAGATAGATGCTTTTGAGCTGTGGTGCTGGAGGAAAGTTCTGAGAGTGCCTTGGACTGCGAGAAGATCCAACCAGTCCATCCTCCAGGAAATAAAGCCCGACTGCTCATTGGAGGGAAGGAGACTAGAGACAAAGTTGAAGTACTTTGGCCACATCATGAGGAGACAGCAAAGCCTAGAGAAGACAATTATGCTGGGGAAAGTGGAAGGCAAAAGGAAGAGGGGCCGACCAAGGGCAAGATGGATGGATGGCATCCTTGAAGTGACTGGACTGACCTTGAAGGAGCTGGGGGTGGTGACGGCCGACAGGGAGCGCTGGCGTGGGCTGGTCCATGAGGTCACAAAGAGTCGGAGACGACTGAACGAATGAACAAAGTTTTGATGAATTTGGGGGTGCAGTTCAGAATCAAATAACTGCTGTCCATTCCCAGTTCTGTAAATAATCTTGGATTAATGTATTGTCGAAGGCTTTCATGGCCGGAACCACTGGGTTGTTGTAGGCTTTTCGGGCCGTGTGGCCATGTTCTAGAAGCATTCTCTCCTGATGTTTCGCCTGCATCTACGGCTGGCATCCACCTCTGAGGATGCCTGCCATAGATGCAGGCGAAACGTCAGGAGACAATGCTTCTAGAACATGGGCATACAACTCGAAAAACCTACAACAACCCATCTTGGATTACTTCCACAAATCATGTTGCTTCATTAATCGACCGTAATCTTCCCACCAAAGCAGCTTCTTTACAAAAAAAGACAGGCGAAAACGTCAGGAGAAATACCTCTAGAACATGGCCATATAGCCCAAAAAAACCCACAAGAACTGAGTGATTCCAGCCATGAAAGCCTTCGACAATACACCCTGCCTTTTGCTTACTACCATTTATGCAATGCTATAAATAATCTAAATCCACTTCTCTTCAATATATCGTTTTTATCCCTCACCTACCCACATGATTTTCATCCCCCATTACTTTCAATGGGTAAATTTAATTGGATTTCTACAAGTTGCTGTACTTGCATTATTTGTGGTTTTGTGAAGGACCTGGATTTCCTGGTGGCAAAACTTGGACACTTTGTAAGCAAAGACACATAAAAAATACAAATCCCTTTGCCCTTGCTGATACAGCGCTTCAATTACAGCCAAACACAAATAGGATTTGACAGATGAAACGGCAGCAGATTTCGCCAGATATTTTTACAGTACCTCTCACCCACATAGCTTTCTGCAAGACACTCTCCATTCCCCAGTTTTCCTCTGCACGGCATCCACAGTAGTGGGCAGAAAATAACTCCCATCATCCTTAACTAACATGAATGATGGGGATTATGGGAGTCACTGTTTGGTTGTCAACTACAAGAAGCCTTATTTAAACTGTGAGCTTCTCTGAACTGAGGTCATGACTTATTAGTTATTGTTATAACCCAATGGTTCTTATAATAACCAATGTAGGGGTCATATTTGCATTATATTTATGCTCATAGACTACAACTGTCCTTTTTTTCTTGGAAACATGCTGTGACTGTTATCAGTCAATGAATCGTGACTTTGAGTAGCAGTGCTGTAACTTATTCCTGATCATCAGCCAATAAGTTTCTGGTCCCAATTCAAGGTGCAGGTTCTGACCCTCAAAGGCCTGAACGGTTCAGCCCCCACTTATCTTCGGGACCGCATCTCCCCCTATGAACCAGCGCTTGCTCTAAGATCTGCCAGGGGAGGCCCTCCTCTCGCTCCCACCACCATCATATGCACGGCTGGTGGAGACAAGGGAGAGGACCTTCTCGGTGGTGGCCCTCCAACTTTGGAACACCCTCCCCAGCAAGATTAGGCAAGCCCCTACTTTGTCCTCCTTTCGTAAGGATCTGAAAACTGGATGTTCCAACAAGCATTTGTGAATGACTAGTCCCTACTTAAAAATGCCCAGTCCCTAGTTTGCCAGATAGTACTCTGTTCCCTGCACTTGTTCCAATCCCCCGGCCCTATAATACACTGTTTTGCACTATCCCATGCCCAGTCCTTTTCATAGCCTGATTGCGCCAATCTTAGTATTTCTGGTTGTTGGTTTTTTGTTGTGCATTGTTTGAGCAAGTCTTAATGCTGTTGTTTTATATCCTTATAGTTTACTTAATTGTGTCTTTATCAAGTTGTTATGCTTTGCTATGTTTTATTTTAATTGTGTTTTTTGTTTTGATTGTTTTGCTTTGATCTTTTGTGGAAATTTTGTTCCATGTGCAAGCCGCCCCAAGTCCCTTCGGGGAGATGGAGGCGGGGTATAGAAATAAAGTTATTATTATTATTTTACTGACACAAAAACACAGTATGTCACAGCAAACAAGATATATATGCTGGATTTCATATCACAAAATCAAAAGTCAAACACTTCCCAAGCATCTAGGACTGTGTGATTTATTACTATTATTATTGTTGTTGTTATTATTATTATTATTATTATTGACACAAAGGCACAGTATGTCACAGCAAACGAGATCTATATGCTGGATTTCGTATCACAAAATCACAAGTTGAACATTTCCCAAGCATCTAGGACTCTGTGATGTATTTTCGAATGATGCATGCAGATCCAAGTAAGGTGGTCTTTTGCAATTGACAGATCGTGATTTTGTCGATGTTCATTGTTTCCAAATGCCGGCTGAGACCTTTTGGCATGGCACCCAGTGTGCCGATGACCACTGGGACCACCTGTACTGGTTTATGCCAGAGTCTTTGCAGTTCGATTTTGAGGTCTTGATAGCGGCTGAGTTTTACCTGTTGTTTTTCCTCAATGCAGCTGTTACCTGCTATGGCAACATCAATAATCCAGACTTTTTTCTTCAATCGTGAAGTCTGGTGTATTGTGTTCCAAAACTTTGTCAGTCTGGATTCGAAAGTCCCACAGTATTTTTGCATGTTCGTTTTCCACGACCTTTGCGGGTTTATGATCCCACCAATTCTTTGCTGCTGGCAGGTGATACTTGTGACATAAGTTCCAGTGAATCATCTGGGCCACAGAGTTGTGTCTTGTAGTCCGTCTGTGCGATTTTCTTGCAACAGCTGAGGAGATGATCCATGGTTTCATCAGCTTCCTTGCACATCCGCTGATTTTTCAATCCTGGCCTTAATTGCATTGGTTCTGATGGCTTGCTCCTGGGCTGCAAGAATCAGGCCTTCTGTCTCCTTCTTCAGGGTTCCATTTATGAGCCATAACCAGGTCTTCTCCTTGTCAACTTTTCCTTGAATTTTCTCAAGGAACTGCCCATATAAGGCTTTGTTGTGCCAGCTGTCAGCTCTGGTTTGGAGTGCAAACTCCAAACCAGCTCTGGTTTGGAGTGCAGACTCTTTGTCTGCTGTGCATTATTATTATTATTATTATTATTATTATTATTATTATTATCATCATTATTTTCAAGACAAAAGGCTACACAAAACACAAGACAAAGAAGGAGCATAGAGTTAAGGTGGTGGTTCTCAACCTGTGGGTCCCCAGATGTTTTGGCCTTCAACTCCCAGAAATCCTAACAGCTGGTAAACTGGCTGAGATTCCTGGGAGTTGTAGACCAAAATATCTGGGGATCCACAAGTTGAGAACCACTGAGTTGGGGGGAAAAAGACTGCAATGTACATTTGACCTATACTATATCAGTTAATTATTCAAAAATTGATGTTGAAGATATCCTATGTGAGTGTTATAGCCTACGTGACTGTTACTTGGCAGAGATCCTGGTATGTACACAATTTTGGAATTAATTTTATATTCAAGAATATGAACTCTGTATCCTAAGATTCTGCATCAACAGATTCCATCATCCACAGCTTGAAAATACTTTCAGAAACTGGGCTTATAATCCTATAGAGTTCTATCCCACTAAATTTCCAACTTTTGCTTTAATCGGATACTTGGAATAATCTTCATAAATAATCTTATTGGTGTGTGTATATATTTGCCTTCAAGTTGCCAGCTGACTTATGGTGACCCCAAGAATTTCACAGGGTTTTCTTAGGCAAGAAATACTCAAGAGGTGTTTTTGCCAGTTCCTTCCTCTGAAATATAGCCTGCAGCACCTGCTACTCATTGGCAGTCTCCCATCCAAGTATTGACTAGGGCTGACCCAGCTTCCAAGAAAAGATGGGATCCCGTGCCTTTAAGGTATTTAGATACTTCACAAGTATTATGTCATCCACATGAGATGAAGATAACAATTTACTCAAATGTCCAGCTTTCATCTTAAACATGCTGAAGAATTAATGACCTTCTCATCTCAGCATACTCTTGAATAATTCTGTAAGTCCTTAATTAACCCAAATAATGAATTTAACCAGACTGGGAAAATGTGGTCCAACAAACGTATGCCATTATTTGAAGTGGCTTGGAATAATATGGTAGTTTCCTGGTTGAGAAGTCTCAGGAAACCATCTTCAATCTGAGACTTTCTAGCTTATAGCAGCGGGAACAAAGGGGAGAGAGGAACAAGCAACATGAGGATGGAGCACTTGGGCAAACTTCAACTTATTAATAAAACCAGGATGTACCATTATATTAATTATTATATTAGTGGCAGGATTAGTGATATAATACACAGTACGTTCTCTCACAGCTTCTCTCTCTCTCTTTCATTTTGGTGACATTAAGCACTTCAATCAGGGTTTTGGGGGGAGGGTTGAGGGGGGTGGTTTGGTTTGGTTTGGTTTGTAATAAACTCAAAAAATAGAAAAAGACAAATTCAACATAATATATAATTTATTTTGATCCCACATTTTGGACTCCACAACTCATCGCAGCCCACCATTAACACAACAGACTTTTTGACATGAAAGGATATTGTAATGTCCAAAGGGGGACAATCAAAATGGTCAAAGGTCTGGAAGCCAAGTCTTAAGAAGAGCAGCTTAGGAAGTTGGGTATGCTTAGCTTGGATGTTGCAGCATATGTTACCCGTTCATTCTAGTGCAGCAGGCAAGGAAGAGAATGGAGACAGCAGATTGATTTCCAGGCCTTTACTATTTTGCAAAAAAGGGTGAACAGCTTTCAAAGGACTGTCACACCCTCATGTTTCAATTACACCGGTATATATGGTACAATTAGTGCTAATAAAATCAACTTTGGTCAAAGTGGTCAAAGGTCTGGAAGCCAAGTCTTAAGAAGAGCACCTTAGGAAGCTGGGTATGCTTAGCTTGGAGAAGATGAGATTAAGAAGGTACATGGTTTGAATATTTGAAAGGGTGCCGTATTGAAGATGAAACCAGCTGCTCCAGAGACTAGGGATGTATCTATATCAGTGGTTCCCAACTTGTTTTTGATCAGGGACCACTTCAACAGGGACCACTTTGACCAGAGACCACTCTCCAACATTAGCACCAAAAGGGTTACGAATCAGTTTTTGGTCAACTCTAGATTCGGTTTGGTTATTTGGGATGCTGATTCAGAAAACTGCATTGGATAGACCACAGTGGGTCTAGTTTCTGATTCAGAACATATGCCATCCAGTAATCGCCATCTTCTCGCCCACAGAAAACCATATTTAATCATCTAGAGCTGATGTGGTAATAGTATTATTATTATTTATTTAAAACTTTTATATCCCGATCTTCTCACCTCCGTAGAGGGACTCAGACCGGCTTACAGCAAGAATTCAATGCTACTAATACAAGTTAAAACATCATACAACAATACAAGATTAAAATACATATAGCTAAAATACATATATACCAAATCACCAAGATAAAATCATGTTCAATTCAGTCCGCATATGTGGTCACTCACCTTGGGCTGTAACCAGTCTCAGCCATTATTCTGGGAATGCTTCATTCCATAACCTCCTGAAGGACAAGAGGGAGGGGGCAGATCTAATCTCGCTCGGGAGAGAATTCCATAGCCGAGGGGCCACCAAAGAGAAGGCCCTGTCTCTCGTTCCCACCAAACGCGCTTGCAAAGGTGGTGGGACCGAGAGCAGGGCCTCTCCGGAAGATCTTAACATCCTTGATGGTTCATAGGGGAGAATACGTTCGGACAGGTAAACCGGGCTTTCATGGGCAGTCAACCTCTCTTTCGTGGGTAGTCAACCTCTCTCCTCCTGACATCCCCATTGCCTCGGCACTATAAGAGGGTTTTGCAAGACCAGTCGCTCTTGTTGCTGCGTTTTTTCGAGACAACAGTGTAGTAATGGTGGGGCCACTGAGCATATTTTCATTCTTGCGGACCCCTTGTGGGGCCACGGACCACAGGTTGGGAACCACTGTAGAATAAATGAAGTTTGACACTGTTTGAACTATCATGGATCAATGCTATGGAATCACAGAAGCTGTAGTCTGGTAAAGCGCCAGCAGTCTTTGACAGAGAAAGCTAAAAATCTAGTCAAGTTATAGCTTCTATGATTCCATAGAAGAGCCGTGGCACTTAAAGTGGTGTCAAGCTGCATTAATTCTAAAGTGTAGATGCACCCTAGAACACAGAGCAATGGTTTCAAACTACAGAGAAATATATTCCCTCTAAATATTAGGAAGAACTTCCTAATGGTAAGAGTTGCTCAACAGCAGAATACTCTGCCTTGGTGAAGCCTCCATCCTTAGAAAGTTTTAAACAGAAGCTGAACAGCCATCTGTCAGGAAAACTTTGATTTGCAAAGGGTTGGATAGGATGGCCTTGGTGGTTTCATCCAACTCTACATCTCCACGCTGTTCTGTTTAACATAAAGTCTATCATTAAGCAGATTATTCAAATGAGGCAGCAATTATGTAACATCGGGATTTATTTTTTAAAAGAGATAATACCCATGAAGTCTTGAAGAATGTTTTATATATATATATATATGCTATTTTGTATTAGCAATTAACCAATTCAGAATGTAGTGAATTGCATTTTAATATGTGTAAGCTTTGGCTTGCCTGTGCTGTCGTTGAGAATTAACAATCAAGCAACTTTTAAAAAAAAATACTGCTTTCTGGCCAGGTTTCTTCTAAATATATTCCTTGGAAAGATTCATGTACACCGTCGCATTCTGTCAAAACACTACAATGCTGGCTGGCTACCCACCCTCTGGCAAATTCATAGATGTCAGTATGGAAACATCAACAGCTCTGTGAGATCTGACCAAGGCTAGAGGAGATTTCAAAGAGCTAGGAGAAAATGTTTATGGCAGCATTGGAAAAATCCCAGAAGCTTCATTGTCTGGTGCCTAGGAGTCTGTTGGTAACACCTAGGGATCCTAGGATACCTAGAATTTAATTTATTTACTTGTTTATTTCACCCAACCCCAAGTAACATTAGAAAGAGAAAACCCAGGACTGGTTGTAAGAAGGTTAAATCCAACATCTAGGAATTTAAAGTGTTTTTTTAAGGGCTTCTAGATGAAGCCATTCTTGGTAAAATGGTACAAACTTCTTCAAAAATGATATTTCTGGAAAGTATTTTGTTCTTCACACTAAATACATTCACATTCACACATTATAAATATAGTATTAAGATACAGTTCAACACTCACCCTCTTTTTAAACAAGGTAAAGGGTGACATGTTCTACATGTACAGAGGGCCCTGTACTTTTGCTGAGATCTATGAAAGTGGAAAACACATGGATTTAATGGGTTGTTGTATGTTTTTTCGGGCTATATGGCCATATTCTAGAGGCATTCTCTCCTGATGTTTCGCCTGCATCTATGGCAAGCATCCTCAGAGGTAGTGAGGTCTGTTGGAAGTAGGAAATGGGTTTATATATCTGTGGAAAGACCAGGGTGGGACAAAGGACTCTTGTCTGCTGGAGCTAGGTGTGAATGTTTCAACTGACCACATGGATTTAAAATCTGCTTTTTTTTACCTACAAGCACTCCTCACTAGGAATCTTTAGATCTTCCAGTGTGACTCCTTTGGGTATTTTGGACTTCAACTCCCACAATTCCTAACAGCCTACCGGCTGGGAGTTGAAATCCAAAACACCTGGAAGGCTAAAGTTTCCCCATGCCTGGACCATATGGTCACCTTTTCCTGCAAGTTGACCACAGAGTGAAGAATTTAGAAAGTTAGAACAGTCTAAAACCATGCATGTGCGATCTGTCCCTGGGTTACGAACTAGATACATTTTGTAGGCTTGTTCTTAAGTTGAATATGTATGTAAATTGGAACAGGTAAATTTTTAAGTGTAACTTCAGCTGAATATTTAAAAAATTGATAGTATAGGGAAGGGTTGACACCCTGTAACCCTGTTCAAACAATTTCACCTCACTTTCTATCCCTGTGATTGGATATTGATAATTAAAATATACATATGCTTATGATTTGAAGGAGAATTGGTGCAAAATGATGTACCCATGGTATATGACAGCCCCGCAAAAAATTGGCCAAATGTTATAAAAATACACAAAATAAATGATGGAAATGTGAATCCCATGTGGGCTCTTTTAACACATGTGATGGTCTTGTGAAGAAACAAAGAAATATTGGAAGGGGATACAAGAGAACATTCAAAAAAAATATCAGACATAAAAATACAGATGAAACCAGAATACATTTTGCTATGAATAACAGATATGGAAATGACAAAAATAAAGATAAATTATTCAACTATTTTGTAATGGCTGCAAGAATAGTCTACGCAAGGAATCAGAGAAATAAAAATACACCTTTAACTGATCAGTGAATGATAAAAATTATGGAAATCATGAATATGGACAGAATAACTCAGCTATCAGAGAAAGCTCAAGGCTCACCCAAGAAGGTCACGGACTGGCTACCTTTGAGAGAATATATGAAACGAGAAAAGATGAGAACAATAATATGAAAGATTTGTCTTACAGGAATGCAGAGTGACAGGAAACGGCGAATAAAACAGTAAACTAAGGACAATAATTGACCACAATAAAGAAGATTGGAAGTAAAAAAAAAATCCCCCCACCTCATTTCTACATCCCCTTCCCCTCCTTTCCTTTTTTTTTATAGATCTTGTTCTTCCTGATTCCCTCTTTTATCCCACCTTCCTATTTTATAATATTGCAAATTTTTGATTTTAATGAATAAAAATTATCTTTTAAAAAAAGAAAAAAAAAAGAAAATTTTGTGTTGTCATGGAAACTAGAATTGGTGATAAAGCTTCGGTGAAGACACATTTTTCCCATGATAATTCTCACAGGAATTAATTTTCCTTCCTACGGGTAGATTTCCTCTCGCCTCCTGTGGTCTCACCCCCAGCCCCAAGGTTTGTACATAGGAGTCGGATGTAAGTCAGGTGTTTGTAATTCGAAGACTGCCCTGTATACAGATCTGGATGAAAACACTGCCCTCTAAAGACTTTCATAAAAAGTTTTCATTTGTTGCCAGAATTAAACCAATACTGGTGCCAACTGGGGCCCCAACAGGAGGGTATTGCATAACTAGGTTGCCACAACAAAAAAGGTCCTCTTCTATTTCCCTCATTCTACGTTCCTCCCATTGTGGGTTGAGAGATGAGGCTACTTCTAACAGACAAACAAAAGGGAAAGGACTTATATAGGTATCTATTTTTAAACCTCTTGGGCTTCATATATGTCCAGAATGGTTTAAATCATGTTCATACAATGAATACCAAAACATGAAATCAACAAACAAGACCAAAGTGCAGAACTCCTTCCCATTTGTGCTCCCCAGCAAATGATATCAAGCCACACACTTCCTCTGATACATAAAACAACCACAATAAAACTGCTATTAACAGTCTTATCTTGCATTAACTTCTCCAATTGTCCATCACAGCCAACTGGGATGGCCTGTTACATGTCAAGATAAAAAACTTCATAATTTGATGATGTCATAGGAAGGGAACTTGTAGAAGCAAAATCTTTGTTAATGTATTTTTATATCTGTATCATCATAATATGTGTATTTATGCTGTTTTTATGCTTTTAAGATGTGTATTTATGCTTGTTTTACTCTGTTGTTTGCACTGTGCTGTGCCGATTGGTTCCTGAGTTCCACTGCGGAGGTTGAGAAAGGACGGGATGTAAATGCCCTAAATAAATAAATAAAAACTACAAGATAGAGAAGACGGAGAGGAGACTTCCCTATAAAGTCCTTCATCTCTCATGTCCTGCTTACTGCCTCCCTGCACCCCCAAATCAGGAAGACAGGTAGATTTGAGAAACTATCCATTTATTTATGTAATATTCTGCCTTTCTCCCAATATGGGAACTAAGGTGCCTTAATGTGTTACTATTCTATATTTGGTTGGTGACTGGAGACAACATAGGGATTCTTGCCTTGTCCTTCTTCGTAGGAGAGATGAATAGTTAGCTTCTCCCATCTCACTGGGAGGTTTCACTTTCATGAAAGAATGAGACATTTGACTCATGATTTTTAGAAAAATTTGATAGTAGTGAAAATGCATTCTCCGTTCCTTTTTGGCATCCAGCTAAAATTGTATTTATATATACAGACCCACATGGCTAACAAACTATCTTCTCACACAGAATTTTAATCCAACTTTTCTCAAATGCAGTATTTCAAAATCCAGCCTTACATCTGATATTCATGGCTAAGAAGGAAAAATTTTTTTACCTGGTTTACAGGGAGGCCAACTGCTGTCTATTTCATTAAGTTCTTCTGTCTCCAGTTGTCTGTATTTTGCGACATATTCAATGCCAGTACTCTTCTTTTTAGATATCCTAGGAATAGGAAGAGGAGACAAATTCTTATTCTATAAACTAAAAAAAACATAAACAAGAACAGAACATACCTTCTTGAGGACCCACTAAAAATAATCCTAAATACAGTCATCCCTTTCCGCTTTCTATGATTAGGGTGGAGAACTCCTGGGAAAGTAATGCCATTGATAAATTTGATGTATGGTTTGAATGAAATTGATGAAAGGTGTATAAATGGCATCTCAATGGGCTGAAGATACCATCTTAAGGAATAAGGCCTGGAAAACAACTACAATTCATGGACTGTAATTAAAAGTTGCTGATGAGAACTGTGACAATGATTAACTGTTGTTGATTTGATGAACTCTTGTTTACATTATTCAGAGACAATGACTCTTTTAAGTTAAGGATGTTAAGAAGGAAGTAAACACACAGTTGCTTGCTTTACCAATACCAATGACAAAGAGTCAACATCTGTCCGGAATCTGAGCTGTTATGTTATATCCTGTGTTTATCTTGTATTATTTTCTTTTGTTATATTTTATTGTATTTTATTTGATGTATTATTGTATGACTGTATGTTTGGTTTTATGTAATTATTTAATCTGTATTTTAATGTATTTTAATGTATTAACGTATTAAGATATTAATATGTTTTAGCTTATTTGTGTATGAATTTCCTGTTGTTAGCTGGCCTGAGTCCCTCTTCGGAGGTTGAGAAGACCGGGTTATAAAAGCTCTAAATAAATAATAATAATAAATAATTGTATTCTTTTTGCCTTGTTGTAATTGTTGAGCTTGGCCTCATGTTAGCCCCCCCGAGTCCCCTTGGGGAGATGGTGGCGGGGTATAAATAAAGTTATTATTATTATTTTACTGACACAAGAGCACAGTATGTCACAGCAAACGAGATCTTTATGCTGGATTTTGTATCACAAAATCACAAGTTGAACACTTCCCAAGCGTCCAGGACTGTGAGATGTATTTTTGAATGATGCGCACAGATCCAAGTAAGGTGGCCTTTTGCAGTTGACAAATCGTGATTTTGTCGAAGTTTATTGTTTCCAAATGCCAGCTGAGATTTTTTGGCATGGCACCCAGTGCGCCAATGACCACTGGGACCACCTGCACTGGTTGATGCCAGAGTTTTTGCACTTCGATTTTGAGGTCTTGATAGTGGCTGAGGTTTTCCTGTTGTTTTTCCTCAATGCGACTGTCACCTGGTATGGCGACATCAATAATCCAGACTTTTTTCTTTTCCACAATTGTGATGTCTGGTGTAATGTGTTCCAAAACTTTGTCAGTCTGGATTTGAAAGTCCCACAGTATTTTTGCATGTTCATTTTCCATGACCTTTGCGGGTTTATGATCCCAGCAATTATTTACTGCTGGCAGGTGGTTCTTGTGACATAATTTCCAGTGAATCATCTGGGCCACAGAGTTGTGTCTTTGTTTGTAGTCCGTCTGTGCGATTTTCTTGCAACACATGAGGAGATGGTCCATAGTTTTATCAGCTTCCTTGCACAGTCTGCATTTTGGGTCATCCACTGATGTTTCGATCCTGGCCTTAATTGCATTGGTTCTGAACATGAGGAAGAACTTCCTGACTGTGAGAACCGTTCAGCAGTGGAACTCTCTGCCCCGGAGTGTGGTGGAGGCTCCTTCTTTGGAAGCTTATAAACAGAGGCTGGATGGCCATCTGTCAGGGGTGATTTGAATGCAGTATTCCTGCTTCTTGGCAGGAGGTTGGACTGGATGGCCCATGAGGTCTCTTCCAACTCTTTGATTCTATGATTCTATGATGGCTTGCTCCTGGGCTGCAAGAATCAGGCCTTCTGTCTCCTTCTTCAGGGTTCCATTCATGAGCCATAACCAGGTCTTCTCCTTGTCAACCTTTCCTTCAATCTTCTCAAGGAACTGCCCATGCAGGGCTTTGTTGTGCCAGCTGTCACCTCTGGTTTGGAGTGCAGTTTTCTTGTACTGGTTCTTTGTCTGCTGTGCTTTTAGAAGTTTCCGATTATTGACTTCAATTAAAGCAGGTTCTTGGCTTTCCTTTACATATTCTGCCAGGGCATGTTTTTCTTCTTCGACTGCTTGTTTTACTTGTACAAGTCCTCTGCCACCAAACTTTCTAGGCAGATAGAACCGGTCAACATCACTGCGAGGATGTAATGAATTATTAATGGTCATGAGTTTTCTTGTTTTTCTGTCCAAATTGTCCACTTCTGCCTGTGTCCAGTTTATGACGCCAGCAGTATATCTTTATTATTATTATTATTATTATTATTATTATTATTATTATTACAATATATGGTTATGTCCTTCAAAAATGATAGCGAAAGGAATTTTTTAGAAATAAGGAAAAGGGGAGCCATTGCTACTTAAACAAGGAGAGCCATACCTTCTGTGGCTGGCTTAGGTGGTGATGAATTTTAATTGTGATTCCAACCCTTGGCTTCCAAAAACATTGATGGAGGAATGAGAAATTGGGTATTAAAGTGGAAAAATAAGGGACTCAAAATATTCAGGCTTGTGGAAGGAGGGCTGCTGTCACAAGCACTTCCGTTCAGAGCGCAATTTGCGGTAGCTTATTTTTTCCACCTAAATTCCCATACTTCGCATGCCTTACTTAACACTCCGTCGCTTTATGTTACCAAGCGAATTATAGGCTGAAACCAGCATCTTATATGTTCACAATGCCATGCAAGAATGCTTAGTCTAGCACCATTTTTAAATCGAAGTATCTGAGTGTGAGTAGATCAGTAATGGGTTCTTTTCTATGTCATTTTTTGGAGAGAAAGCACGGGGGACAACCCATGCTTTGAAATTTATCCCATGAAATATAGTGATGCCATGTTGTCAAAGGTGTCTGAGAAATAGTAGTAGTAATATTGTTGGTCCTCTACATTTATTGAGTTATTTTCTGTGGATTATGTTGATTAATATCTTTCTAGAAATCTCTAGGTTTTCCAGAGTGATTATGTAGACACTGAATTGCATTGGAGGACCTATAGATTATGTAGACATATATGTGTACACTCTAGGTTGGATTACTATAATGCGCTCTATGTGGGGCTCCCCTTGAAAACGGCTCGGAAATTCCAACTGGTTCAACGAGCGGCGGCCAGGATGTTAACTGGCGCTCCTTACAAAGAGAGGTCAACCTTCCTGTTTAAGGAGCTCCATTGGCTGCCGTTTACCTACCGAGCCCAATTCAAGGTGCAGGTACTTACCTACAAAGCCCTAAACGGTTTGGGACCTGCCTACCTGCGTGACCGCATCTCCGTATACGAACCCACGTGCTCCCTCCGTTCATCCGGAGAGGCCCTGCTCACGATTCCACCTGTGTCGCAGGCTCGTTTGGTGGGGACGAGGGACAGGGCCTTCTCTGTGGTTGCCCCCTGACTTTGGATCACCCTCCCCAAAGACATTAGTCTAGCACCCACATTGGCAGTCTTTAGGAAGAACTTGAAGACCTGGCTATTCCGATGTGCCTTTCCAGAATAGGATAACTTCCAGCACTACGTCCCAGAAGCACTTTACTAGAGCTTAAGACTCTCTGCACATTGCACTTGCCCAAAATCCCAACATATCACCTCTCACACCCAGCACTTTTTTAACCTGTACCCATCATTGGCCCGGCCCTGGTTTTATTGCATAATAGTGTAATGTTTTGTTTTTGTTATTGCTTATGTTTTTAATTTGTTTGCATTGTATTGTTATTGTCTGTTGTTGCTGTTTGAAGCCTTGGCCTTTGTAAGCCGCATCGAGTCCTTCGGGAGATACTAGCGGGGTACAAATAAAGTTTAATAATAATAATAATAATAATAATAATAATAGATTCCTAGAAAAATGATCTCTCAACTAAAAAAAATGTCTTTTGGATTCAAACTTTCCCCATTTTTGCAGGCATCCAATCACCTACATCAAGCAAATGTGGATGTCTGACTGTACAAAAGTACCTAACACTACTGTAATCTGGCAAGGGAAAGCAACGAATACCTGATACTTAAATACAATGTTCCAGATATATAGACAAGACTGGATATCTGTTGCAATATAATATGGTTGGGAATCATACAGCATTCCAGATGTTGATGAATTGCAACTCCTAGCACTTCCTCACGATTTGCTATTTTATTTATTTATTTACTGTATTTGTATACCGCCTTTTTCAGCCTATTGGCGACTCAAGGCGGTTCCCAACAAAACAGTATATATAATATCATAATAAAGATTAAAACATTAAAACAGTATAAAACACAACAAAGGCAATAAAAAACAACATCATTAGCTTCTCCTTATTATCAAGCATTGTCCAGTTCCATCGTTGGGATTTATAGTCCAACATTGGACAGGCCACATGATATTTATCCCCATTATGCAGATTGTAAGTTATCACATACTTGTCGCTATCTGCATTGCAATAAAAATGGATCTAGCACCGGGATTGTGGCGCAGCTGGCTGAGTGTCAGCTGCATTAAGATCACTCTGACTAAAAGGTAATGAGTTCGAAGCCAGCCCGGGTTGGAGTTGGTTTCTAACCAATTGTGTGTAGCCTGTTGTCAACCTTTGCAACCCGAAAGACAGTTGCATCTGTCAAGTAGGAAAATTAGGTACCACCTTAAAGTGTGGGGAGGCTAAATTAACTGATTTATGAGGCCATAAAGAAGACTCCAGCAAAGCATTCCAGCGGGGAAGCATGCGGGGAATGCGGAAGTGTTTCATCGGCGTCGCAGACGGACGATGAAAGCGACAGCTCCCCTGGCGGCCAGAAAAAGTTAAATAGTCTCTGTGTATGTCTGTATATGTTTGTATGTCAAAAATTGGCATTGAATGTTTGCCATATATGTGTACACTGAGTCCCCTGCGGGGTGAGAAGGGCGGAATATAAAAGCTGTAAATAATAATAATAATAATAATCATCATCATCATCTATGCACCGCTGTCCAACTTCATGCATAAAACCTTATTGTTTTGTGGTTCTTTGTAAAACAAGGCCATTCAACTCTTGCAATGTTGACACCACTTTTAAAGTGTCATGACTCAGTGCTATGGAAGTGGGGAGCTGTAGTTTTATAAGGTCTTGACATTTCTCTGCCAAAGAACCATAGAATCACAGATTGGGAAGCGACCTAATCCAACTCCCTGCCAAGAAGCAGGAAAATCATATTCAAAGCACCTTTGACAGATGACCATCCAGCCTCTGCTTAAAAGCCTCCAAATAAGGAGCCTCTACCACTGGTGCTTCACCAAACTACAACCTATGATTCCATAGCTTGGAGCCATGGCAGTTAAAGTGGTGTCAAAACAAACTGAAAGTGAATCCAGACAAAACAGATGTGCTTGCCATCAAGGTTCCTAATCTGAGAGTGGAGGTGAGTCAACCAGTTCTGGATAGGGTTACATTTCCCCTGAAACACTGTGTTCACAGCTTTGGAGTGTTCCTGGATCCATCTCTCCAAATGTCAGCCTGAGTAGATGCAACATCTGGTTCATCAGCTGTGCCCCTTTCTAGAATCTGAGGACCTTTAGATGGTAGTGTACACACTGGAAACCTTAAGGTTGGCCTTCTGCAATGTGCTTCACGTTGGGCAACATTTATATCAAGTTTGGAAACTCCAGTTGGTTCAAAATATGGCAGCCAGGCTGTATTAGGTCTGCCAAATGTTTGAGATCCATATGCAGGCACATCTAAGTCATGGTAGACCACAGAAAATGGCTATGTTGTGGGAATGGTGTGTACTGCAATTATTTCTAAAAACATGGCAGCCAGACTAATTACAGGAACATCCAGGAGTGAGCGTATCACTCCAATACTAAAGTCACTCCACTGGTTGACCATTAGTTCCCGGGCAAAGTACAAAGTGTTGGTTTTGACCTTTAAAGCCCTACATGGTTTGAGTCCTGGTTATCTAAAGGACTGCCTTCTCCTCCACAATTTCCCCTTCAGAACACAAGTCCTCTGGGGGGCATATACTCTAACCAGCCAGAACCCGGCTAGTGACCAAGACTCAGAGGACCTTTTCATCAGCCGCCCCAAGACTGTGGAACAACCTGCCGGAAGAGCTCCAACATCTAAATGAACCATTGGAATTTTCTTCTGGCAGATCTACCCAGACAATTTTAAGCATGAATTTTAAACTCATGTCCTTTGTTTAATCTGTTTTGTATATTTTAATATGAAACTGAAATATATTTTAATATGTGTATTTGTGGTATTTTTACAATGTTTATGTGTTTTAATTATTCTGTAACCTGCCTCGAGCCACGAGGAGAGGTAGGTAAGAAATAAAATTATTATTATCGTTATTATTATTATTATTATTATTATTATTAAATGTGCTTTGTTGTTTCAGAAATCAGATGTGATGGTTGTGGGGTTCACAACTGAAAAATGGGAAAGGATATGGTTTGCAGTGATAGAAATCTGAAGAACTGCATTCTGCATTGTAAAATGTTGCTGCAGATCACACTTGCTTTAGAAAAGCAATAGCCCTTTGAGTCTCCTTTGTGGAGAAAAAACCAAGGTATAAATAAACAATAATAAGTAATAATAAAAATAAAGTTCAGCATGGTTGAACATGGTGATCTTTATCATGTCTGTTCTGTTTTCTTGGCTGCTAAATGTATTATTGCGTGTTAAGTGTGTGGTCTATTTTGTTGTTTCTTTGGGTCTTCATTTGTATGGATATATTTATTCCTTTTGGTGATATTGGCTTTCCAATGTCATTTCATAGCCTGAAGTCAGGGAAGACCTTTTCTTAACATCTCCAAATTCATGCAAAGCCTAACCTTCTCAATGGTGTTTGGATAGCGTTTAGTATCAATGTGCCAATTATTTCTGGTGTGAAACAAAATTTTCCTTCTGGTAATAATTCTGATGAGATCTCCTTTCATTAATTTGGCTAAATTTATGTGGTCAGTGTCTAATAACTATTATAGCTAGTATGAGCAAAATATTATAATAATAATTGTATTTTTGTACTCCACTTCCATCTCCCCAAAGGGATTTGGGGCGGCTTACATAGGGAGGAGCCCAATCAATATAGTTACAATACAATACATTAAAATACATAAACAGCAGCATAAAACAGAATAAAACAACAACATTATAACAAAATATAAAAGCAAGCATTGAACCAACAACCAGTGAACAATAATAAATTTCTGGTCATGAGTAGGCGGAGTGGTCCAAAAACGCAATTGTGAGGGCAGGGCTGATGGATAAAGTGTGTAGGTCATATGGCAACAGTAGAGATAGAGGGCAATATAAAATAGAGTATTATAACTTTGGGTACAGAACAGAAGTAAAGTGTGAGAATAAGATTTTAGGTCCTAGTTGGGGCCAGCTATCTGGGGAATTATCTAGTGAAAAGCACAGTGGAACATCCACGTATTTAGATCTTTGTGGAAAATGGACAGGGTGGGTGTTAGCCTAATCTCCCCGGGGAGTTACAGAGCCGAGGGAGCCACCACCGAGAAGGCCCTCTCTCTTGTCCCCACCAACCGTACCTGGGACAGAGGTGGAAGCAAGAGAAGAGCCTCCCCAGAAGATCTTAGAGATCGTGTGGGTTCATAAGGGAAGATGTGGTCACGAATATAGGCAAATTAAATCTAGGAAAATTAAATCAGTTAATCAAAGAAAGTCCGATTAATATAGTTACATTTTCCTGTTAGGTGTCTGTCCAACAGGTGAGCTCCACACCGGTGACAAGTTTCTCATCAGCAAGCTGTTTCAAATATACCCTCTGCACATAGCCAGAAGGTAATTTTATGTACAACGTGTTAAATAATTGTGCATAAAACAAAGTTTGTGTACACTGACCGCATGAAAAAGCAAAGGTATCACTCTCTAAACTCTGCATGAGGATAATTTTGGATTTTGAAGTATTTTAGATTTCACAGTTCTGGATAAGGCATACTCAACTGTATAAAGGGATAATGGATATTCAACTCCAAAGTGAATTGTTGGAAGAGAATCTATGATGCACTACGACTATTAAATCATCTACAAAACTTAAAGATAGAAGAAGGCATGGCAATGGAATAATTACAGCAAGTGTTAATAGCTATTCTGGCTCAGAAATGTTCAAGCTGTAGCATGGAAAAGTAATTCATAAGATCTGCAGTAAAAGCATCCCCAGCATCTACTTCCTTGCAGTTAACTTCTGACCCTAATAAGTTTTTCAATTATTCTTCCTTCCTCTGTAACTGTAATGTTTGCTTACTACTTTCAGATATTTTAGTGTGCTTTAGTGAACATAATGCGTAATTTCTAGATTTGTTTTAGACTCTGTCAGACTTCAAATGCTTCATTGTTCAGGAAATATAATATTTGGAATTTGGGGAAGCTGAATAAAACAAGCATCCCAAAATGAACTGTATCATCTATAGTTGGCACACCACACTTGCGGATTTCACATCTGCAGATTTGATTCATATGTTCTCTCTAGGAATCTTCGGGTCCCTTATCATAACTCCATGGAAGGTAACTAACAGAATTGTGCTACAGGACCTAGAGCAAAGGTCCCCAAAGTAAGAGTAATAAATCATCATCATCATCATCAACAACAACAACAACAACAACAACTAATTCAGGTGTCTAAACCTATATCATCACTGCAAGGAAACAAGACAATGTGGGTCTGCCATTTTCACAGCAGTATTGTAAAGTTAATCACCAAGCTGCAACAAATCTTGCCAACTGGAAAGTTGACAGTTCGAAGCCCAGGTCAGGGTGAGTGAAGAGTTAGTCCAGCTTCTGCCTACCAAGCAGTTCAAAAACAAATGTGAGTAGATAAATTGGAACCACATTAAAGTGTGGATGTATTTAGGCACGGCGTTTCTATCAAAAAAAGGAGGAAGTTTACGAACAAAGAAAGCTCTTCGGCAAGGAGATGGAGGAACAGCACCTCTTGTGGCTGGAACCGAGCACAGCCTCCAAAGGTGCCAAAATATGGGAAAGACTATATATACCTCTATCTGCTGTCCATCTTGTCATTGTATAATCGGCATTGAATGATTGCCATATATGTATTCTTTGATCCGCCCCAAGTCCCCTTTGGGGTGAGAAGGGCGGAATATAAATACCGTAAAATAAATAGAAGTACTGAGCATAATTCACTGTTATAACCCAAACATAGATATACCATAATTCACACACACACCTGAAGATAGATGAACATACATTGTGAGCAACTGAAAATACAAAGACCTCAACAAAACACTTTCAGACTACAGCTGCTTTCAGAATCCCACACAGATTTTTTGTAGTTAGATATCTATATTCCAATTTTCCTACTGAGGCCATGCAAAACTGATGCATAACAGGGCACAATTTGCTAGTATTGGTTATGGTTCTTGCGAGACCCCTTCAACCCAAGTTTTGGACACAAGATAGGATATAAATAAACATAATAATAATATTCCAGTTTAGAATGCAGATAGTGACGAGAGACAATTCAATCCCAACCCCAAAATAACACTAAAACCCAGGGATATCCAATAAACCTGAACAGTGGTATTTAAGATAGATAAAAGTAAGCACGTCTACAAACAGGGTTGCAGTTAAACAAGCTCTAATGATGGACACCAATCTGGACAGCTTTAAAAGGGGATTAGATAAATCCATGCATTATAAAACTCTCAGTGGGAACAAATCATAGTGGCTATTTATTGCTCGCACTATCAAAAGTATTATAATTTTTAAGACCAGTTGCTAGGGAACACAAGTGTTCTAATACACTCATATGTATTCTCCCAGGCACCTAGTTGGCACTCTGGGCACTGAAATGATAGATCTGTTCCAACAAGGTTCTTTGGGTGTCTACAAGCTTTACACTAACAGAAGGCACTTTATTATATACCAGGCTTATCCAACTTGTGGCCCAAGTTGTCCATGAAAGCAACCCATCATAAAATCGTAAACTTACCATTGTGAGGTTTTTTTGCTATTTTTTGTAACTTGATTGTGTAGTTCTTGAGTGCAAACTTTGCAGACAACCATGGAACAAAGTAATAATCAGAGTATTATCTGTAATTTGTATTATAATTATCCTCACAAGCTCTGAGGATGTTTGCCATAGATGCAGGCAAAACGTCAGGAGAGAATGCTTCTAGAACAGGCCATATAGCCCAAAAAACCTACAACAACCCTGTGTTTAATAATTGTAAGTAGTTTAGCCAGAAGAAACAAAAATGTTAAAATTAATGAATTTCAAGTGTGTATTCTGTACAGCACCACTCTCATTATTTGCACACGTGTGTAGCTTCAGTTTTACAGCAATGTGCAACCCAAGGCAATTTGTCTTCTTCCAATGTGGCCCAGAGAAATGAAAAGACTGGACACCCAAGTTACATACACTATATTCTTGTATGTTCAGAGATACCTTCCTGGGCTATGGATAATAGCAAATTGTATTGAAAGATTTTTCTGACCCGATAATACCATATAGTTATACTAGAGGACCTAGAAATGCCAAGAGGGAATGTATTATTATGGATATGGCTAAATTAAACCCTGGATATGTGTCCCGTGGAGAAGAGGGCTATTTCTCTACTATGAAGCTAAGTGGAGAAACTGATATATCAAGGACAGAGAACCTGTGTCCCCTCCAAACATTGTTGCCCAACAACCCTTGCCATCAGTTGCCATTCTAGCTGGAGTTAATGGGGGTTTAATGATAACATAATCTGGAAGATCAGACGTCCCCAATTTCTGGGCTACGATAATTTTTTAAAAATCTCACTCTGTAAAGTCCTTAAATTCTAAAACAGGTTAAAATTGGACCAGGGCAAGGAACAGTTAAAATGCATTAATTCCAAAATCCTAATGCTTCACTGTATTAACTATTATGAAACACCCATTTTCAGACCATCAAAGCTTCAGGCTTTACATTTATGAATACTGAAGATGGTATAGACTCTGAGAAGAAGAAATAACCTTAATTCTATACCAAGAATGAGCCCATTCTACAAGAGAGTAAGTCACATATAGGGTTGATCACTATGACCAACCCTACTCCACTTCTACCTCCTGTTGGTGCTACAAGTACAAGCTTGGTGTCACATGTTATGGTTTTCAGGGTTTATTTTGTTCAAATTTTAAAAAATTGCATTTGCATTTATATATACAGAATGAGATATCTTGGAGATGGAAACCAGGTCTAAAACCAAAATTCATTTGTGTTTCATATACACCTAATACACATAGACTGAAGGTCCAACTATGGCAGTGGTTCTCAACCTGGTGTCCCCAGATGTTTTTGACCTACAACACCCAAAGATCCCAGCCAGTTTACCAGCTGTTAGGATTTCTGGGAGCTAAAGGCCAAAAACATCTGGGGACCCCAGGTTGAGAACCACTGAACTATGGGCTGAAGGTTAGAAGTATGCTCTGCCCAGGTTTGTCACTGCAAGATCTGTTGAAGGTTTATTCATCTGGTTATTGTACAGTTCCCTTCTCAGAGGCATAGATATCTTCCAAGAATTTTCTGATAACTTTATTCTTGACTGTGGTGGCCTGCTAGAACAAGGCAGCAGAATTAGATACCAATTCAATATCATTTCAAGGATCAGCTCAACCTTCTGGGCTTCAGATACCATACAATTGACACCTGGCCTTATGTGCACCCGGGCAGATAAACGCTTCTCCAAGAAAGTTATGGATTTCTACAAGAGAATCAGACTCCTATATAACCACATTAATGGGGAAGTGAACATCTTGTAACAAAACCCAGCGTGACACACTTGATCAGGTTCTGAATGTGACTGCAAATCGTGCGGACTGTCGCCAGCTCTTTTCTGTTGCCCCACCATTTGTCAACATGCAGCTTCCTGCGTTTCTTCCCCAAAAGAGAGAGCTCCACATTGATATGATTCAAATCCCACCGGAAGGTTCCTCTGGGGCTCTTGACCATGACTGTTCACCCCTTCAGGGCAATGCCAACTTTCTCAGGAATGTCAACAGTCCAGTTGCTGAGAATGGTCTTCATTTTAAACCTTTCACTTTACAGAAAAGTGGGAAAAGCAACTGAAGGTAATTTTCAATATTTTTGTGCATGAAACAAAGTTTGTTTACACTGTCACTATCTCAGCCACCTATATGAACAATTATGGAGTACTCTTGATTTCAGAATTCCAAATAAAGAATGCTCAACACATTTACATCCATTTTCCCTGATACCACTAATCATTTGTCTTCCAAAACTCCATCTTGCAATCTTTGCTTGCCTCTTCATCAGTCTGCTGTAGTGAAGACTCTTCTCATTTTTATTCCTTGATCAGTTCGTTAGCTCAGTCAATCAATTTGAAGAAATCTCTCATCCCACCCATGTATCTAATGGAGAAGGAAAAGTGCACTGCTAAATAATAATGGGATGATAACAGAAAGCAAAAAAAAAAAACACAAAACCCCTACGTCTTCATGCAAAGCAGATAACTTCACAAGGCCACACGCTGTAGGCCAAATTATACAAATGCAGCATATAATTAAGGAATTCAGAATAAAAGAAGATTAGTAAATAGTTATCCCAATTTACAGAGGCAATCACATGCTGAGAAGTGATTTGCCCAAGGCTGTCAAACACATCCATGTCACATAACTCTTGAGCATAATACTCCATTAACTACCCATCAGGCAGCCAGATCATATACAGTAGGACCAATAAAATGATGTGTCCCTGACTGACAAATATAAACCCCAACAAATCCTGAAAGATATCACCACCAATGGTATAGAAAATCACTCAGAGTTCCAAGAGAATTAGCAGATCTTTGTCACAAATCAATCATCTGGGTAGAAACAAGATTGAAACCAACAGCCTAAGGGTTCTCAATGTCAAATCCAACCTAGTCTTCATCAACTGAATAAGAATGTTATGCAACAGTTTTGGGAATTGTTTGGTAGAAGATTTAGAATATCCTCAACTTGACCAGGTCAGGAATTCGTCTCATTTGTCCAAACCCGCTGTGGGCCAAACAGAAAGAAATATCTAGCAAGGAATAGGCAAAGCACTATAATATTCCTTCCAACAACCTACACAACTGCTAGATGAAGAAGCCATCATTCTTTCAAAGATAGGTCTTTACTGATCGTTTGCTGGGACAGTGGAAACCAAGGCAAGCAGATTTATTTGAATACTCAGGTTACATCAGGATTGCAAGACTATATAAGAAGCTTCTTTCAAACCATATCATAGACCACTGCTTCTTAAACTGAAAATGGGATCCCTCTCAGCTCAATGTTGGGGTTCTAAAAAAGTTGTCAACAGTGAAAGTTTTCTGAATGTCACTTTGTGACTGATTTGGACATTCATATGAATCTGTCCAGTATTTACTTGATGGGTTGTTACCTTGCCATGGTGAGGGGTCTTGAATGTACAATGAAGCTGTGGTAGCCACCAGAGTCATGCACTCTCAGGGGTGCGTAGAGAAGGTTCCAGAACAAGGACAATCCAAAGACCTCAATGGCGGATCAGGTGGAAGATTACACAGGACATGTTACACTGGCTGTGAAGGCGAAAGAAGACTCCACAACAGATGGAGATGCCATCGCCGTCGTGTTAACCACACCACTGGTTGGGACCCTCACTCTGTGAAGACTGTGTGCCGATTGGCTGTGCACTAACCTCCACACATAAAAAAACTCACGCACAGGTGTCTTCCAAGAATTTGGAAGGCCATCATACTCAGACAACTAAGGATCGCCTAAGTAAGTAAGTTTGCAGTGGATTCTGCTGAAGATGCTTCAGTTGAACTTCATAAATAGGAAAATCAGCCTGTTTAACAAACCTTGAAAATATTGATTTGTTATCAGAAAATGTACACTTTTAAAATCTATTTATTATACCTATATACCTGGGATCGTGTAAAAAATTCTCAGGACAAGACAGCTCACAAATGAAAAAGTTTGAGAAGCCCTGCCATGGACTGTTTGGGATTCTTAAATCACCCTCCAGGTGTCCAAAATGTTACGTTCACAGAGCGCAATGGGTCGGCGGTTTGAATCCGCAAGAAGGTCGGTGGTTTGAACCCATAGACAGGGTGAGCTCCCATCTGCCAGCCCCAGCTTCCCATGAAAGGACATGAGAAGCTTCCAGGGCATCCCCTGGACAACATCTCTGCAAACAGACGGTTCTCACATCAGAAGTGACTTGCAATATGTTCTCAAGCTGCTTTTGACAAGATAAAAAAAATGTTCACAGGAACCCTGATCTTTCACCTTTCTAGTTAAACTATAAGTCCAAAATACCTGAAACACCAAAGGCTAAAACAAAAACAGCTTGTGATAAGACTATTTTTTTTAATGAAAATTGTACTGGGTCTGACCAGAGAGTGCAGCCTCTGATTTTATCAGATTTTCACTGGTTAGAAACCAGATTGTAAAATAAATTCCTTCCCTTTCTACCAGTCCATTCTCCATTATAGTGTTTAAAATGAGTTTTGCTCTAAAGTCAAGGCTCAGAAGCGCATCCTTCGCATCTGAAAAATAAATAGAACAAAACAGCACCCCTTGGCAGAAGAGAGTCAGTCCTCTTGAAGGACAGAGTCGAGTTTATACCTAAACCCCCTGCAGCCCCCCAAAAAATGAGATGGCCATCAACTTAACCTTGTCAGTCAGCTGTCAGGTCCAGACTATCAGCCAGATGCCCAAAGGAGATACAGCACATAGCTAAGCCGTGCCAATCATAAGTCCTAACCATGACTGTTCGGGGTCATCCTGGCATAGAAATTTACTGAAGAGTTGTCACGTCCCTGGAAATAATTAGTCCAGTGAATCTTCAGTTCTTAATTCACGGGCCACCAGTCGTCCGGATGGCACTTGACAAGACCACCGAAAAAAGTGCTGAAGGCTTTCCAATGACTGCCAATTTAAAACTCAGCTCCTTTTGCCTTCTTCACACAGATGTACTCAACAACCAGGGTAAAATGGGGAGAAGAAAGTTGAACAAGTTAATTTACAGGACAACTGCTCTGATCTGAGCAGCTGCCAGTCCACACAAAATATTTGCAGGTGGCAAGGTGGAAGTTAACATTAGAGCAGGTTTCCAGATATCTTCTCTCAGCTTTCAAAAATAATTTTTCTACATAGTGGTCGGTGTGCTTTAGTTTTTTTTCAATTTTGTAAACATCCCCCAGATTTTACTGAACAACAACTAGCTGCACTTTTAATCATCCACCATGTGGACTGGAGATAATGGGGATTGGAACCCAACAGCAATTGGGTTGCAACTCATCATATCCACAAGCCTTGTGTATCAATTCAAACCCCACTATCTAGACTAAACGGAATGAACTGCAGCCTTCCAGATGTCACTGTAACACAGCTTTCATCAACTCCGGTCATGAGGTCTAATGACGAGGAATACAGGAGTTGTTGTCCAGCATCTGGAAGGCCACATAAAATGACATGGCGGGATGAATTTGGCACATGGTTCTTGAGTTTGACAGTTCTAGTGCAGTGGTTTGAGTGTTAGACTATGAATCTGTAGACCAGAGTTTTAATTTCCGGTTTGGTCACTGAAACCCACTGGGTGATTTTGGGCAAGTCGCATACTCCCACCCCTACAAAATTCTGTTATAGATTTCCCATAAATTGGAAAGTATTTGGAGAAACACAACATACAAAAAGCCTTTGCCTTCAAGCTGAAAGTAAGCACAGAAGAATCAATCTAACACCCTATGCAAGGGGTTTCCATAGTCTGACATCAGTCTCTGAAAAGGCCCTTCATGTGTCCTCACCAAATGTAGATGTGACAATCATGTGACTAAAAGAAAGCCTTCTAACTTTGAGGATCTTAATATACAGGTAGGATAGTATATAGAGATGTGATCTTTTTGGATCTCTAACTGCAAGCAACAGAAGGGAAGTGGGTTATACTTCCCCTGAAGTCTACATTTATCTTTGTCTTAAAAGGAAGCATAGTTGTGCAATGTGAGTTCCACGGATCCACATCTTCTCCATCCTTGTCTACTGTCCAACACACCCGCTTTTTACAATTGGAAAGTTCTAAACTCAGGAAGAAAATTACAGTGGAAACCACCGTTGCCTAGGATGGGAAAAAGTATCTGTGAGTTACTGTCCAACATCAAATGTAGAGAATTACTAAAAACCTTGAGGATTGCTTTATAATTTGTCCTACGTTCATTTTTCTGGGAACATAGGATGGTAGCCTTAATTGGGTCCTCTTTTGAAAGCTATGCTGTGTAGACATAAGAACGAGAGTTCCATCAAAGTAGGTGAACTGGAGAAAACCAAACTGAGAACTAGGGAATAGTTGACATATATATTATAGCAGGACCCCCACAACTTGATGTTCTCCAGGAGTGGCACACTAAAACACCCATCATGCTGGCCCAGTAGAGCAGTGGTTCTCAACCTGTGGGTCCCCAGGTGTTTTAGCCTTCAACTCCCAGAAATCCTAACAGTTGGTAAACTGGCTGGGATTTCTGGGAGTTGTAGGCTAAATGGGGACCCACAGGTTGAGAACCACTGCAGTAGAGCCATGAACAGCTGCAGATCATCACATCTGGAGAGGTGGACAGGTTGGGGAAAGTCTAAAGCAGACATCCTTCCAGATCACCTCCTACCAAATCCTTTTATCTGGAAATATTTAGAAATGACGGATTTCTGCATTCAAAGAATATACTCGGGATGTTTCCTCTTCCAACCTACCCTTTTCTCCTGAAAAGAGTCCTGTTTTTGTCTCCTAAACTAGACCAAATGAACAACCATGATGAATACCAATTAAACTTCCACTGACGTGATATGGGTGAATATAAATAACTTTTTAAAGCAACAAAGATGAGTTTAAGCAGCCAGCTGCCAAATTGATACGGATACAGGCTTATGTAATTAAAGGGGCCAGCTCTACTTACTATTCCAGATAAAATAAAAAATCAAACTTAATACTTCCGGCCATGAGTCATTTGCTGGCTAAGATCGTTCTTTCCCTGATCTGCTACTGCAAGCAAGCACCAATTTCTTTGAAAGACAGAAGAGACACCATATCACAGAAGATACTAACATATGGAGTGGTGTACAGGGAGCATACTGTTGCGTCAGCTCCATTGGCTGCCAGTCTGCTACCAAACACAATCAAAGTGCTGGCTTTAGCTCAGTGGTTCTCAACCTGGGGTCCCCAGATGTTTTTAGCCTACATCTCCCAGAAATCCCAGCCAGTTTACCAGCTGTTAGGATTTCTGGGAATTAAAGGCTAAAAACATCTGGGGACCCCAGGTTGAGAACCACTGCTTTAGCTTATAAAGCCCTAAATGGTTTCAGCCCAGCTTACCCATCCGAGTGTATCTCCTTCTATGAACCATCTCAAAGGTTAAGATCGTCTAGGGAGATCCTGCTCTCGGTCTCACCTTCTTCGCAGGAGCAACTTGTGGGGACGAGAGACAGGGCCTTCTCAGTGGTGGCCCCTCAGCTATGGAACTCCCTCCCCAGTGAGATTAGATTAGCTCCCTCCTTTCCTTCAGAAAGTGAAGGTCCCACAACCAAAGTGAAGACATGATTGTGGGACCAAGCCTTTGGACAATAATCTGCAATATAGTAAGTTACTGTTGAATAGTGCAATTTATTATTGGAATGGCTGCTGGAAGATGCCTTTGGACTGTGTGGTTTTGAAGTAATTGGTTTTAAGATTATGATGTTATAATTATTGCTTTTAATGTATATGTTTTGTTTTATCCTACGTATGTGTATGTGGCATCAAATTGTGCCTTTTTTGTGAGCCGCCCTGAATTCTCTTCGAGGTGAGATGGAGATTTAAATGCAGTAAATAAATAAATAAACATTGCTTTCCCAGAGATGCCAGGACAATTTGCTCACCTTTCACAAAAGTCAGTTAAGATACATACTGTATAATAGCAAGGAAATTTACAGATTTCTAGACCTTCTGTATTCCTAGACTAAATTAGGGTCTCAATAGACTAAATAGGGTCTTATACTAATATGGTCTGCCTTACATAATACTGGTATGCCCGCATGCCACAATAAGCCACGGTTTGTTATAATTGTGGTTTGTTGCTTTAGTTATAAATTGTAAGGCAAAAACAAAACCACGAGTTCAAACTACACTGGCCAACACACATTTTGGTGCCTCAAATGTTAGTTCTGTTTCTGGATATATTTGACCTGCTGATTCCAAAAATGACACCAATTTTCCCCTATTGGTTCTAGGTTTTGAGATACAGAAAACATGACATATACCAATGTTCATCTGCTCGCCCATAGAAAGCCTTTATAACAATATCAGAAAGCCTTTATAACAATATCTAAGAAACCAGAGATGATGCGGTCTATCCAATGCCATTTTCGGAATCAGCAATACGAACAACCCCAGGAACAAGCCTAAAAATGAAGAAACCAATTTTTTTTTTGATGGGTTGTGCTATCATTTGTGGCTAGCTAACAAACCACAGTTTATTAAGAGACTGTGCATCACAAGCCATGTTTCAATACAAATAAATTCTTATTATACTTTCACAGCCTTTCTGGAAATGAAGTTTTCTACATGCCGGGCTACTAAACCATGATATATCTTCCTAAATTACATCTCCCTCTAACTTCAAATATTTTCTTCCATTATAATGCTTCCACATGGGTCTAGGATACTATGGTATTGCTCAACCTGACATCCGTCGGGAAGTAGCAGCCAATAATGGAAGGATCAAGATAGTGACATCTCCAGCCCACCCCCTGTTTGGGTATCAGCCAGCACGCCTACGCCTTAAATCAAGAAATAACTTTCTAAGATCTACAGAAATACTTGCAGGAACACCTCAGCAAGCGAGAGTCCAAAAGTGGAGAGCCCAAAAGTGGCAGGCTCAAACCCAGAACCTCAATCAATGGCTGATACCAAATGAGAGACTCCCCCCTGGGCGCACAGAAGACGGGACGACTTGGAAGGCACTGAACAGACTGCGCTCTGGCACCACAAGGTACAAAGCCCATCTTCAGAAATGGGGCTACAAAGTGGAGTCCACGACATGCGAGTGTGGAGAAGAGCAAACCACAGACCACCTACTACAATGCAACCTGAGCCCTGTCACATACACAATGGAGGACCTTCTCACAGTCACACCAGAGGCACTCCAAGTGGCCAAGTAATGGTCAAAGGACATTCAATCAACTACCAATCTTGCAAACTTTGTGTTTTGTTTGTTTGTTAAAAAATGCAGTACAACAGTTTGGTCTGCCCCTGACACGATAAATAAATAAATAAATAAATAAATAATGTTGTGTTTTTAAATATGTTATAACTGTTACCCTGAACTGGCTTCTGACATGATAGATAAATAAATAAATAAAAGTATTGGGCTTTTACTGCAAAATCTGTTTTGTGTAAAATGTATATATTGTTATGAAAGTCTTAATGTCGAGCAGTTTACAAATTCTACAAATTAGATGGATAAACGAAAGCTTGTTTGACATCTTATCTACATACATAGAAAAGATATTTGAAAGGGGGATACAAAATCCAGTTTCCCATAAAAATTGGTGCTTACTGTAACACGGCAATTCAGCCAAACTAATCTCTTCTCTGAGATTATAGAAACATTTCATCTTCTTTTGCTTTATTCACATTGGTAAAAAGGAGGAAGAAAGGAATGTCAGTAATGCATAATTCCCCCTCCTGGCTAAATACATTTTGAAGAAAAAAATTTCACAAAGTATTTATATTCCAAAATTTTACCCAATCATCTTGGTGGTTTTTTTAAAAACAAATAAACATATTATATTATCCAAGGCATTAGCCTAAATAAAATCGTTAGCCGCAACTAGAGCGAGCCCACTGAACCAATGGAATTTACCCACTGAATCATTAGTTCTAATTCAGCCGAGGACAAACAACTGGATTTAGGCCAGTCTTTCCTTTCCAATGCTTTTTATTTTTGCCAAATGTACACTAGCAAGGGTGCAGTGACCTGACAACTACAGAAGGGAAGAGGTGGCAGGGAACATTTTAATTTCCTCTGAAAATCTGCAAAGGCAGTTCTGTCATTATACGTCCAGTTCCTTCCCCCCTTCTTATTGCGCTATATACAATGCAATGTGAAAACCTTCCAAGTGAGGATGATGAATAGTGACACCTGGATTTTTCCAACATATAAGTAAGATCAGCTTTAATAACAGCCGCACGCATCGCCATTTATGTTGCCTGACACCCACAACGAAAGAGCGCAACCAATTTTCTACAAGATTTCAATAAAACCCATTTGAAAAGGGTGACCGGGAAAAACTAATATTTTTGAAAGAGAATATTGTCAATGAAAACTGCAAGAAGAGAAAGAGAACCTGAACATATCAAATACAAGAGATGGTAAAACTGTTCTGAGATGTGCAAAAAGTCTGGAAGTGTATACAAGCTAAGCATCTGGAAACCCAAAATACCGTATATACTCGAGTATAAGCCGACCCGAATATAAGCCCACTCAATTTTACCACAAAAAACTGGGAAAACTCGAGTATAAGCCGAGGGTGGGAAATGCAGCAGCTACTAGTAAATTCCAAAATAAAAATAGATACCAATAACATTGCATTAATTGAGGCATCGGTAGGTTAAATATTTTTGAATAAAACTATAAGTTAAGATAAGACTGTTCTCTGATTAAAGCATTATTCTAACCTTCAGTGTAAATGTGTTTACATATCCTTCCAATAATAATAGAGTAAAATAATAGACATGTAATAATAACAGTAATAATAGAGTAAAATAATAAATGTAATAATAATAGAGTAAAATGATTAATGTAATAATAATAATAATAATAATAATAATAGAGTAAAATAATAAAAACCTTGACTCGAATATAAGCCAAGGGAGACTTTTTCAGCTTTAAAAAAGTACTGAAAAACTAGGCTTATACTCGAGTATATACAGTACTCCAAATTCAAAACTGTCCATATGGCTGGCTGAAATAGTGACACCTTTGCTTTCTAATGGCTTAATATAGAGATCTTTCAATTCATGCACAAAACTGGTGCATTGTAGGTTTTTTCGGGCTATATGGCCATGTTCTAGAGGCATTCTCTCCTGACGTTTCGCCTGCATCTATGGCAAGCATCCTCAGAGGTAGTGAGGTCTGTTGGAACTAGGAAAAGGGTTTATATATCTGTAGAATGACCAGGGTGGGACAAAGGACTCTTGTCTGTTGGAGCTAGATGTGAATGTTTCAACTGACCACCTTGATTAGCATTTGATGGCCTGGCAGTGCCTGGGGAAATCTTTTGTTGAGAAGTGATTAGATGTCCCTGATTGTTTCCTCTCTGTTGTTTTGCTGTTGTAATTTTAGAGTTTTTTTTAATACTGATAGCCAGATTTGCACAAAATTATTTTAAAAATTGGGTATTAAATGACTTTAAAGATGTACCGCAACTACACCAGGCATGGGCAAACTTGGACCTTCTAGGTGTTTTGGACTTTAACTCCCACAATACCTAACATCCGTAAGGTAAGCTGTTAGGAATTGTGGGAATTGAAATCCAAAACACCTGGAGGGCCACAGTTTGCCCATGTCTGAGCAAGAATTAATGCAGTTTGATGCCATTTTAACATTCATGGCTCAATGCAGTGGAATTGGGAGCTACAATTTTGCAAGGACTTTAACATTCCCTGGCAAAGAATACTGGTGCTTCACCAAACTACAACTACCACAATTTTACATCAGTAAGTTACGTTGGTATCAAACTGCATTAATTCTACAGTGTAGAAGCACCCTTTGAACCATGAATGACTTTTGTGTTTAGAGGGTGGGTGGGAAATCCAAAATACTTTTGGTCCCAACAGGTAGTTCTCAACCTGGGGTCCCCAGATGTTCTTGGCCTACAACTCCCAGAAATACTAACAGCTGATAAACTGGCTGAGATTTCTGGGAGTTGTAGACCAAAAACATCTGGGGACCCCAGGTTGAGAACCACTGCTAAGGGATATTCAACCTGCATTCCTGAGTCACCCACTACACAAGAATGAATCATGACTGATGCAATTGAAACAAATCCTGTGGGGCTCTTAATATCTAGAGGCCTCATCCTTCTACTAACATCACACACATATGCTTATGTGATGTTGCCGAGAGTTATATGCTTTTGGAGGGGGAAGAACTGTACATCTCTCCTCCAACCATTGCATTTTTTTTCCAAGGATTACTAGAGAAGATTACTCTCCAAAGCAGCTGGAATCTGTCTAGGAGTCTCGGCAGACCGCAAGGTGAACGTGAATCAACTGTGTGATATGGCAGCTAAAAGTGCCAATATAATTCTAGGCCGCATCAATAAGAGTATAGTGTTTAGACTGAGCAAAGTCCAGGGAAGTCATGCTATCCCTCTATTCTGCCTTGGTTAGACCACACCTGGAATATTGTGTGCAATTCTGGACACCACAATTCAAGAGAGATATTGACAAGCTGGAATGTTTCCAGAGGAAGGTGACTCAAATGATCAAGGGTCTGGAGAACAAACCCTATGAGGAGTGGCTTAAAGAGCTGGACATGTTTAGCCTGAAGAAGAGAAGTCTGAGAGGAGACATGATAGCCATGTATAAATATGTGAGAGGAAGTCATAAGGGAGGAGGGAGTAAGCTTGTTTTCTGCTGCCCTGGAGACTAGGACATGGAACAATGGCTTCAAACTACAAGAAAGGAGATTCCATCTGAACATTAGGAAGAACTTCCTGAAGGTAAAAGCTGTTCAATAGTGACATATGCTGTCTAACGGATTGGGAGAGTCTTTAAACAGAGGCTGGATGACCATCTAACAGGAAGACTTTGACTGTGTGTACTTGCATAGCAGAAGGGGGTTAGATTGGATAACCTTTGTGGTCTCTTCCAGCTCTATGATTCTATATGAAGGCTCAGAGCATGATGTAGAGGATATTGGGGATTCTGACTCAGAGGATGAGATTTTCACAGAGTCTGTGTCTGTTTCTCAGGTTGAAAACATAGACAGAAATGCAGGCCGTAGATCACAGAGACAGGCCAGGGCCAACAGCTGCAGAAGAGATAGCAGATGCTTCTTCTGAGAATCAGGCTGTCTGGTCTTCTCAGCCTTCAGAAGATGGAGAGTTGCCCTGTGATATGAGATTAGGGCTCTGCTCAGAGCAAGCTAAAGAAAGTTTTAATGTATTGTCGAAGACTTTCATGGCCAGAATCACTGGATTGTTGTAGGGTTTTTCGGGCTATATGGCCATGTTCTAGAGGCATTCTCTCCTGACATTTCGCCTGCATCTATGGCAAGCATCCTCAGAGGTAGTAAGGATGCTTGCCATAGATGCAGGCGAAACGTCAGGAGAGAATGCCTCTAGAACATGGCCATATAGCCCGAAAAAACCTACAACAACCTAAAGAAAGGTTAATTAGAAGGTCAAAAACAATTCATAAGAAATAGTCCTTCAATCACAGGTGCCGAAAATATGATCTCATGTCTGTTTGGTCAGGTTTGAGCTTAAATTAGATGCTGGGTCCCTGAGCTCTTTAGAGCAGACAACTTCATTTTAACATATTATTATTATTATTATTATTATTATTATTATTATTTACGACATTTATAGCCCGCCTTTCTCAACCATATAACGACTCATGGAGGGTTACAGATTGACACAATTCGATGTCAACATAACAATATAAAAACATATATAAAAACCATTAAAACATGTAGTCACCGATGTCATCTTGTTAAAATCGTTTTCCAGTAATATCGTCTGGCCCAGTGGTTCTCAACCTGGGGTCCCCAGATGTTTTTGGCCTTCAACTCCCAGAAATCCTAACAGCTGGTAAACTGGCTGGGATTTCTGGGAGTTGTAGGCCAAAAACATCTGGGGACCCTTGGTTGAGAACCACTGATCTGGCCATTCCATGTTCATCATTCATAATTTCATGTTATCTATTCCGCTGCATTCTCAAAAGCTTGCTCAAAGAGTCAAGTTTTTACCTTTTTTCGGAAAATCAGGAGGGAAGGGAATGATCTAGTATCCCTGGGGAGAGAGTTCCATAGCCAGGGGGCCACCACTGAGAAGGCCCTGTCCCTCGTCCCCGCCAATCATGCTTGCAATGCAGGCAGGATCGGAAGCAGGTTCTCCCCAGACGATCTTAAGCTCCTAGATGGTTCATATCTCCCGAGTCCTCTTGTGGAGATGGTGGCGGGGTATAAATGAATTATTATTATTATTATTATTATTGATACGTTCGGACAGGTAAGCTGGGCCTGTTCAAGTTCATGAACAGCTCTCAAGTTTGCCTATGTTCCTGAATGGGTATTTCCCTTGCTTAAGTTCTTGCTTCCATGCTATGGATTTTTGGCCTATGCTTTGACTCTTGGATTTCATGTATCTTGTGATTTTGGATTTCACGTGCCTTGTTATTTTGGATTTTATGTAACTTGCCTTTTTGGTATTGCATGTGTCTTGCTACCTTGGATTTCATGGACATTACAATCTTGGACTATTGATCTTGAGATCTTTGGACTATTGATATTTTATAGCACCTTTCCCACTGTCTTCTGGAAAATGCCCATTTTCCTTTTTGTATATGCCTTTGGTAAATAAACTTCTGTAGTTAGCCACTAATGAACTGTTTGCTGTTGGGTGAAAAGGTGTTCTTGACCTAGTGTGCCACACCATCATTCACTAGATAAAACACAGGATTTTGCATGCCAAAGGATTGAGATTGCCCGACATCTCCAGTTTATTTATTTATCATGTCAGGAGCAACGAGACATTTGTATTACGTTTTTACCAAAGCAAACAAACAGACAGAGAAAACACAAAGTTTGCAAGCTTGGTAGTTGATTAAATGTCCTTTGACCAGTATCTGGCCACTTGGAGTGCCTCTGGTGATACTATAAGAAGGTCCTCCATTGTGCATGTAGCAGGGCTCAGGTTGCATTGCAGCACATGTTCAGTGGTTTGCTCTTCTCCACACTCGCATGTCGTGGATTCCACTTTGTAGCCCCATTGCTTAAGATTGGCTCTGCATCTCGTGGTGTGAGAGCGCAGCCTGTTCAGCTCCTTCCAAGTTGCCCAGTTTTCTGTGTGCCCAGGGGTGAGTCTCTCATTTGGTATCAGTCATTGATTGAGGTTCTGGGTTTGAGCCTGCCACTTTGGACTCTCGCTTGCTGGGGTGTTCCAGCGAGTTTCTCTGTAGATCTTAGAAAACTATTTCTTGATTTAAGTCGTTGACATTAAAAGGTAAGGCGTAGCAGCATGGCACAAAGGTTCATAAGACCAAGGTTCAAATCCCTAATCAGCCATGGAAACCCATGAAGTAACTTTGGCCAAGTCACTCTATCTCAGTTTTAGAGGAAACCTCATTGGAATGAATCATACCAAGGAAACCTAAGGATAAAGTTGCCACAATGCTGAATCAACTTGACAGCATACAACAATAGGAGAGACACTACTCAAGAGCAACTGCAAATCTGAACAGGCAACACTGAGCTAGAAGTACAAACAGATGACCCAGTATAAGGCAGCCTGTCCATTAGATAGGATTTGTATTTTGCATTTTTTAAGTCTTTCGTGGTTTGGAGGGAGATGCCAATGAGGCAGAGAGAGCTTCTTTAAATACCTTCACTTCTTTAAAAATTAAAAAAAAAAACCTTCACAAACCTGCTAACAGCTGTGGACTATAAATAAGAACTGCGCAAATGCGGAGAGATTAATTTAATCAGGGAAAGTAAAGTCTAAGATTCTCCCCCCATTACTGTGCCTTGTAAGTAGACTTGAACTGGCACAAATCCAAGTGAGATGAGCTTTCACGAGGCTTTGTTGGTTTTAAAATGCGTATCTATGAATAGGTAAACACAGGAGCTGGATTCGAGATCTTCTCCGCCCCCCCTTCTGCCCTCCCTTGAGTCTAATAGGAGGAACAATGCCCCCCCCCTTTTCCCATGAACCCAGCATCAAAATGGCCTCAAAGTTTAGTTCGACAACGAAAGCAACGTGGTTATTTTTAGAGCACCACAGGCATTAAAAAAAATACAGCACTAAACTGTGACCTACAGCTATGCACATCCAAGCATCACATCATCCAAGCGACAGTCTTAACTGTAGCTGGGAGAGCATCTGGCGTGACTTCAGAGTATCGCTATTCATCTGGGTACCAACAATACCTTCGGATGCGTTTAGCAGCCCTACAACGCTCCTGAAATTATCGTCTGTGCTTTGAAAATAAAATCCCTCGCATACAGGAGGAATTACAAGCAAAAAGAAAAAAAGAAAACTCTGGTATTCAAAAGCTAGAAGTGGACTTTGAGGAAAGACTTTCCGAAGACCATGTGCCAACTAAAATGCACTTCTCTAAACTGGGAAGAATGAGGAATATTCGTCTCCCTTTCTGAACCTGTAGAACGAAATATGCTGGAATAAACTATATTCAAGTCAAGCAGAAGCCGTCCACAATCTTCTCAGCAACAGATACTCCTTTCAACAAGTACAGTAAGTATGCAAACCATTAAACTAACTTACAAAATGACAATTAAAGCACAGGAGATATACAAAGAAAGAGAAAGTGAGATTCATCAGGTACAGCAAGCAAATGTAAACAACGGCTGCCTTCTAGCAATAATTAGAAATGAACTGACCTGGATATCATGTTTAAACTACTTTGCAATTGTTTACAAACCAGAGAGAGCTATCATAGTTGCATATGCATAATATATGATTCATTATTCGCATTTTTAAAATCGTAAGCTATATATATATATATATATATCTTAGGTTTGAGTTTGTTGAAAGTTTGAATATGTTGTGAAGGATTAAACATTATTTTTTTTAAATATATTTTTAAAAAATCTAAGGTTTGGGTTTGTTGAAAGTTTGAATATGTTGTGAAAGGTTAAACACATGCCAGAGAAATAATACAGCCAAATGAAAATGCAATTGACTTCCACTGATTTCTGAAGATGGGATGCTTAAACTTGGGTTTTAAGTTTTACCCAATAGTGATATGCACGTTTCAACAAACATAAGACATGAGTTCAACATACTCATAACCACAGTGGTAAATATAATATTCTAGCACAGTGGTTCTCAATTTTCCTAATGCTATGATCTCTTAATACAGTTCCTCATGTTGTGGTAATACACAACCGTACAATTATTTTCGTTGCTACTTCATAATTGTAATTTTGCTACTGTTATGAATTGCAGTATAAATATCAGATATGCAGAATTTATTTTCATTCACTGGACCGAATTTGGCACAAATACTGGTGGGGTTGGGGTGGGACTTGGCACAAATACCCGATACAATACCAAATTTGGGTTGAGGGGGGGATTGATTTTGTCATTTGGGAGTTGTAGTTGCTGGGGTTTATAGTTAACCTACAATCAGAGCATTTTGAACTCCACCAATAATGGAATTGAATCAAACTTGGCACACAGAACTCCCATGACCAATATAAAATACTGGAAGGGTTTGGTGGGCATTGACCTTGAGTTTTGGAGTTGTAGTTCACCTACATCCAGAGAGCACAAGCAATGATAGATCTGGACAAACTTGGCACGAATACTCAATATGTCAAAATGTGAATCTGGACCAAACTTGGCACGAATACTCAATATGCCAAAATGTGAACACTGGTGGAGTTTAGGGGAAATAGACCATAACATTCGGGGGTTGTAGTTGCTGGGATTTATAGTTCACTTACAATAAAAGAGAATTCTGAACCCCACCAATGATAGACTTGGGCCAAACTTCCCACACAAAACCCCCATGACCAATAGAAAATAATGTGTTTTCTGATGGTCTTTGGCGACCCCTCGGACACCCCCTCACAACCTACCCCAAGGGTCCCGACCCCCAGGTTGAGAAACATTGTTCTAGCGGGATGGTATAGATAAAATAATAAGATTTATCAAACAAACCTAGAAGAAGAGCTCCAAAGAAACCTATCAATTTACTTCTGTAATGCCAAAATGTAGTTCTCTTTCTCTCTGTTTTAAACTCAGCTGACAAAATGCCATTCTTTGGCTGGATGAAATGGCCAAAGAATTATTCCTACAAGACTGGGCAATACCCCGGCTCAGAGGTTGTGACGAAAACACTTCTGAGAGAACTGAAATGGCATTTGAAAGAGCGTGAGCGACTGATCCAGGAGATAGAAAATGAACAAAAAGTTCAGAAGACCGGTGTGGATTACAACTGGTTGAAGAGCTCCCAAAGTCCACAGATAACTATCCCAGCGACTGAACAGAGGCAGCTCGAAGTTCTCTGCTCGCAAATCCAACCGTGTCAAACTGGAATCATTCTCAGCAGGTAAACCCATTTTATCGATCTAGAATTTCAAAAGCTTTAGGGGAGAGGAAAACAAACTTTTGCAGCTTCGGATTAAGTATGTTGACTGACACTCCAAACCCATTTCCCTTAAAATATATCCAAGCAAGTACACTATAGTTCGGCAGCATGTTTCTAAACATGTTGACTTGGAAATATATGTTCTGTGATACTTGCCTTCTGCCGTGTACGTTTACAACTATACAACCTTCCAATGCAATTACATACAACTATTTTCAAAAGTTCCCATGAGATCAACAAGGCATCCCAGTTAAAATGCATAGGATTATAGATATCCGGCTTTAAAGCCGAGTGCTGATGTACTTTTAAGTATCTGTTGACAGAATGCAACAGCAAAAAACCTTCATCTCCAAATTCCTGTGGAAATAAATCCTTTGCAAAATAATTCAGTGCACACTGATCAAACACCCAATTACATATTAAATGGTCTTTATTATTCAGAGAGCTGGTGAATTCCCTTTTTTTTGCTTGACATTTCCTCAGAAAATGTCTTTATTCAGTGTGTCTGGCTTTAACATATGCAATTGCCATTATAGAACTAAGTGGTAAGATTCAACCCAGATCTACATTTTGTTAAGAGCAACTTTTTTCCTGCTCACAAATTACCAAATATACTCGAATATAAGCTGATGCGAATATAAGCCGAGGCACCAAATTTTACCACCAAAAACATGGGGAAAACATAATGACTTGAGTATATGCCAAGGGTGGGAAATGCAGCAGCTACTGGCAAATTTCAAAATAAAAATAGATACAAATAAAATTGCAAATATTTTTGTAAATATTTTTGAAGATTTACATAAAACTTAATTTAAGAAAAACTGTCCAACTCTGATTAAACCATTATTCCAACCTTCTTCAGTGTTGATGTGCTTACGTATCTTCCATTAATAATAAAGAGAGTAAAATAAAAAATGTAATAAAATTAATAATAATAGAGTAAAATAATGGAAATATAATAATAACAATAACAATGGAGTAAAATAATAAATGTAATGATAATAAACAGGGTAAAAATAAACATATTAATAGAATAAAATAATAAATGTAATAATAATAATAATAATAGAGTAAAATAACAAATCTATATAAATAAAAATGTAATGTTCATTTGTGGGATTAACATAACTCAAAAACCACTGGACGAATGGACACCAAATTTGGAAAGAATACACCTAACAACCCAATGAATGACCATCACTCAAAAAAATTGATTGTCATTTGGGAGTTGTAGTTGCTGGGATTTATAGTACACCTACAATCAAAGAGCATTCTGAACTCCACCAATGATGGAATTGAACCAAACGTGGCTCACGGGACTCCCATGACCAACATAAAACACTAGAAGGGTTTGGTGGGCATTGACCTTGAATTTGGGAATTGTAGTTCACTGACATCCAGAGAGCACTTTGGACTCAAACAATGATGGATCTGGACCAAACTTGGCACGAATACTCCATATGCCCAAATATGAACACAGATGGAGTTTGGGGAAAATAGATCTTGACATTTGGGAGTTGTAGTTGCTGGGATTTATAGTTTGCCTACAATCAAAGAGCATTCTGAACCCCACCATTGACAGAATCGGGCCAAACTTTTCCATACAGAACCCCCATGGCCAACAGAAAATACTTAAGGCCATCCAATCCAACTCCCTTCACCAGGGCAAAAAAACGTAATCAAATCCCTCCTGACTAAGAGCTATCCAGCCACTGTGTGTGAATAGATATGATTCACACACAGAGAGACATAATATCATAGATTTGAAATGGACCCTTAAAGAAGGACAATTCTATGTTGCATGTTCCAGAGTAGGCAAACCAGACAATCTCTACATCATCACTGACAAAGAAACAACAAGAAATACTGTTTACCCACAAGCAGAAAGAAATGACATATATTAGAAACCAACACTTTCCCATTATTTTATTTTCCAGATCGCTAGACTGGGCCACAGCAACGCGTGGCAGGGGACAGCTAGTGTAATAAATAATAATAAATGTAAAAATCATAATAAATAGAGTAAAATAATAAATGTAATAATGATAATAGAGTAAAATTATAAATGTAATAACAAATAGTTAAATGATAAATGTAATAATAATAAAAGAGAAAAATACTAAATGTAATAATAATAATAATACAGTAAAACAATAAATGTAATAATAATAGAGAAAATATTAAATGTTATAATAGAGTAAAATAAATGTAATAAAAATAATAGAGTAAAATAATATAAATGTAATAATAACAGAGTAAAATAATGTAAATGTAATAATAACAGAGTAAAATAATAAACAACCATGACTCGAGCATAAGCTGAGGGGGGCTTTTTCAGCCTTAAAAAGGGGCTGAAAAACCCAGCTTATACTTGAGTATATATGGTAAGTCTTCAAAGTTGTCCTTTAAAATTATTTACAATTCTATACATGTCATTCCCCTCAAAAGGCAATGTATAGAATTTTCCTTCATACGAAAACAGAACAAATCTATGCTCTCTTTTTGAGCCCAGAAAAAGACTCGAGGGCAACGTCACTTCAAATCAATTTGCTCGGACAACTTAATACAGGGGAAAAAATGCCGTTTCCACTGTTGTAGAGCATCCAAATATACCAATTTATTCCTAACCTTGGTTTTATTCCTAAAGAACAAAGCTATAAGGGGCATGACATCCTTGCCCTAATATTAAGAGTAAAAGTGAGAACAACAAATCATCATCATCACCATCATTTTATTACTTATTAATCGCCCTCCATCCAAGATGCTCCAGACAATTTACAGGTCGAATTGCAAAGGATAAAGATACATACATACAGATATTGATAAAATTAACATAGATCAAAAGCTCTAGTAAAAAGCCAGGTCTTAAGTGCTAGGGTAAAAGGGCTTAAATCACACATGGCTCTCATATAGGGTGGCAAGGAATGCCATAAGGCAGGGGCAGAAATGGAAAAAGCTCTGCGTCTGGTACTTTCCAAGTGCACTTCTCTAGGACCCGGTATATAAAGTAAGTCGCGTTGGGATTGTTGTTGTGACCTTCGATGATGGGAGATGATGGGAGAAGGAGAGACGGTCCCTAAGGTACGATGGACCCTGGCCGTAAAAAAATTTAAAGGTCAGAACTAGCATCTTATATAGACCACGGTAATCAGTTGGAAGCCAATGCAAGTGCCGCAGCACTGGAGTTATATGGCATTTCATGGGTGTTCTTGTAAGTAGCCTGGCTGCTGCATTCTGAACAATACGGAGCTTTCGGGTCGTAGACATCGGAAGGCCAACATACAGGGCATTGCAATAGTCCACCCTAGACGTGACCATGGCATGGATGACTGTTGTCAGAGCCTCGTCAGATAGGTAGGGTGCCAATTGCCTCGCTTGTTGTAGATGGAAAAAGGCCTGTTTGCTGGCAGCAGCGACCTGAGCTTCCAATGTCAGCTGTGAATCCAAAACAACACCCAAGCTCTTAACGGTAGGCGAAGGAGATAGGGCAGCACCATCGAAGGTGGGTAGCAAATGGGTCAGATCTATCGAGCGCCCATGCCAGAGAATCTCAGTCTTCGTCGGGTTCACCTTCAGTCTACTAGCACGTAGCCAGTTCGACAGAGCCTCCAGACATAAGGTGAAATTCTCTGGTATTGACGTTGCTCCAAGCTCCAAGCGCAGAAGAAGTTGGGTGTCGTCTGCATATTGATAGCAGTCTAGGCCGAAGCTCCGAGCCAAACTAGCAAGGGGTCTAATGTAGATGTTGAAGAGAAAAAGGGAGAGAATTGCACCTTGGGGTACCCCACATAGGAGGGGGGATCTTTCAGAGACTTGATCCATATACTCCACACATTGACTCCAGTTTACCATCAATAAATGAAGTTAATAGTAAAAGGATGATGTTTTTTTTTCCTGTTCTCGTCTCTTTGCAGATTTCGAGAAGTCCTGGCAGAAAACGATGTGTTGCCTTGGGAAATTGTTTATATCTTCAAGCAAGTTTTAAAAGAGTTCCTAACCAACCTGGAAAAAGAGGACCAAATGGAGGATATATGGAATACAAATTGTTCGGTCCACTTTGTGGCACCTGGAGACAGCTCTGGGAAAATGGACAAAGAGGAGATCCCAACGGTATCCAGTTACGTCGACAAAAATACACAGGGCATGTTCCCCACATTTTCCCATCGAATCTGGAACCTTCCCTATTACTACCCTTCAAGCTAGGCATTCCTCTTCCCTAAAATGTATTTGGATTCCCTTGTCTCCCTACCTCTTCCTTCCTTTGAAGAATCAACGCTCCAAAGAAACTATACTTATTGCCTTTCCATTTCCCTTTATTCCTAATTCAGAATTTTAAACAGATTATTCTTTGCATATAAATTTACAGTACTTAGGTCGTTAGGATGACAACTTCTTTCCACTATTTCGGTAGCAAAAATTGTATAAAAGAACCTTCTACCTTAAACCGTTCTGTTGTAAACCCAATATTCAGAATACTTCGTTTATACATTCCCTACAAGCATGCGGAGATACAAATACAAGTTTCCGATCGTTTCAAAGTCCTATCACTGTGAAAAGCAATGGCTTTTTTTTTTTAGATCTGCACGTGCGCAGCCTTCTCTAAAGCAAGCCATTACATTTTGGAACTGAAGATTTAGCTGTGAAAAAAAGAGAATTAGAAAAGGAAGAAGCTTATAAGGCATTATTATTTCTAATAGCTCAGCTGAGAGATCAGAACCCACAAATGGATTGCACTCTGACCTCAGCTCTTTCATAACAATAGCACCATCATTATATCCGTTTTGAAAGGAGGAAAGGCAGGAAGAAAAAAATCCATAGAGCTAAAATTTCTCACAATTTTTTTAATTTTTTGTGGTTTTTTCTTTCTTTCACATCCTCTCACCTTAAAAGGTGACTATGGGTGCTTCAAATAGTTTCCCTTATGTATTGTTGAAGGCTTTCATGGCCAGAATCACTGGGTTGCTGTGAGTTTTCCGGGCTGTCTGGTCATGTTCCAGAAGCATTCTCTCCTGACGTTTCACCCACATCTATGGCAGGCATCCAGGGGGTGCTGTTATCATTTATACTCATAACATTAACTAATATATTGTTGAAGGCTTTCATGGCCGGAATCACTGGGTTGATGTGAGTTTTCCGGGCTGTCTGGCCATGTTCCAGAAGCATTCTCTCCTGACGTTTCACCCACATCTATGGCAGGCATCCAGGGGTTGCGGTTATCATTTATACTCATAACATTAACTAATATATTGTTGAAGGCTTTCATGGCCAGAATCACTAGGTTGCTGTGAGTTTTCCGGGCTGTCTGGCCTTATTCCAGAAGCATTCTCTCCTGATGTTTCTCCCACATCTATGGCAGGCATCCTCAGAGGTTGTGAGGTCTGGTGGAAACTAGGAAAATGGGGTTTATATAACTCTGAAATGTCCAAGGTGGGAGAAAGAACTCTTGTCGAAGGTTTCATCGCTGGAATCACTGGGTTGCTGCGGGTTTTCCGGGCTGTCTAGCCATGTTCAGAAGCATTCTCTCCTGACATTTTGCCTGCATCTATGGCAGGCATAGAATCATAGAATCAAAGAGTTGGAAGAGACCTCATGGGCCATCCAGTCCAACCCCCTGCCAAGAAGCAGGAATACTGCATTCAAATCACCTCTGACAGATAGCCATCCAGCCTCTGTTTAAAAGCTTCCAAAGAAGGAGCCTCCACCACACTCTGGGGCAGAGAGTTCCACTGCTGAACGGCTCTCACAGTCAGGAAGTTCTTCCTCATGTTCAGATGGAATCTCCTTTCTTGTAATTTGAAGCCTCTGAAGTTGTGAGGTATCCTCAGAGATGGTGAGACCACACAATAATAATAATAACAACAACAACAACACTTTATATTCCGCCCTTCTCAACCCAAAGGGGTGGATCACAGTACATATACACAGCAAACATTCAATGCCGCTTTGTATAGACAATACACAAACAGACAGAACAAAAGGAGATGCCATGGAAGATTGGGCACGAGTCCAGAGAATGCTGGACGAAGAGCCATCAGACTTCCTCCTTCCTTTTAGTCGCCCAACATTTTCTGATCTTTCTTTATGGCGTTGTAAAACACCTCCCCTGCTTTTAGGGGTACCTAATTTCTCTACTCACAGATAAAGCTGTTTTCGAATTGCTTAGGTAAACAATGAGCTAGGCTGACATTTGGCAGCTCACGCCAAACCGGGGATTCGAACTTGCAACCTTTTGGTTGATAAATCTTATAATTGCTAATGATTTACCAGCTGTGTTAAACCTCCGGCCACAACTTCTGAGGATGCCTACCATAGATATAGGCAAAATGTCAGGTTAGAATGCTTCGGAAGCATGGCCATACAGCCTGAAAAACTTACAACAACCCAACTTTTGTCTGTTTGAGGTAGGTGTGAATGTTTCAATTGGCCACCTTGATTAGTATTTAAAGACCTAGCAGTTTCAAGGTCTGAGTTCTTACTGGGTTGTTGTACGTTTTTTCGGGCTATATGGCCATGGTCTAGAGGCATTCTCTCCTGACGTTTCGCCTGCATCTATGGCAAGCATCCTCAGAGGTAGTGAGGTCCTCAGGAGAGAATGCCTCTGGACCATGGCCGAAAAAACCTACAACAACCCAGTGATTCCGGCCATGAAAGCCTTCGACGATACATTGACTTCTTATTGCTTGGGGAAATCCTTTGTTGGGAGTGGTTAGCTGGCCCGGATAGCTTCCTGTCTGGAATTCCTCTGTTTTTGAATCCATTAAAAACTCTAAAATCAGGACAGTAAATAAAGAACAATAATCAAAAGCAGGGGAATTCCAGACAAGAAACAATCAGGGCAAGATAATCACCTCCCAACAAAGGATTCCTCCAGGCAGGCCTTGAAGCTCCAAATCAAAGTGGACAATTGAAACATCCACACCTACCTCAAACAGACCCTGGACGTTCCACAGACATATAAACCCTATTTTCCTAGTTTCCAACAGACCTCACAACCTCTGAGGATTCCTGCCATAGATGTGGGCAAAACATCAGGAGAGAATGCTTCTGAAACATGGCCGTACAGCCCGGAAAACTCACAACAACCCTTATGTTCTTAATCATACTTTTCTGATGGGAACTATTTCCTTCCCACAAGGCTCTGCCATTTGGGTTTGCTTTTACTATCTCTTCTCAACTGCAGTAAAAATGTAAACAAAAGGACACCTTACTTTAAAAAGAAACAAGCCATTAATAAAGGTAAGCTTCCCTTTCCAAGAATCCATATAAGAGCATCTCCTCTTCTTAGAGAAATCTAATAGTCCTAACCACTACTATGGATATAAAGAGAAGGGGGAATTGCAGATTGTGCAAATCTTTAAGGCCCCTTCCACACCACTAAATAAAATCCCACATTTTTTGCTTTGAATTGGAATATATGGCAGTGTGGACTCAAATAACTCAATTCAAAGCAGATATTCTGGGTTATATTGCTGTATTGAAAGGCCCTAACACACAGGTAAGTGACCAGATACAAAAAGATGGTCAAGCTACTGTTTGTGTAAAAAGGTACAGGGACAATTTTACCTCTGTATGAAACTATGCATTGCAAAAAAAAAAAAATCAATTTCTGTACAAAAATATAGGCATTTTGCCCTCCACCCTTTGAGTCGTATCACTATAGAGTAAAAAAAAATCTGTAAAAATAAAACTGAGATAGTTTCTATACTGCAGTTTGTTATTAAAGACATCTCCTATATTGCAAAATGTTTATTTTGCCTGTTAAATTTGGATAATAATGATTATTTATTTATTTATTTATTGTGTCATCAGCAGCCAGACATTTGTATTACATTTTTAACAAAAACAAACAAACAAACAGACAAAACACAGAATTTGCAAGCTTGGTAGTTGATTAAATGTCCTTTGACCAGTATCTGGCCACTTGGAGTGCCTCTGGTGTTGCTGCAAGAAGGTCCTCCATTGTGCATGTGGCAGGGCTCAGGTTGCATTGAAGCAGGTGGTCAGTGGTTTGCTCTTCTCCACACTCGCATGTCGAGGATTCCACTTTGTAGCCCCATTTCTTAAGGTTGGCTCTGCATCTCGTGGTGCCAGAGCACAGTCTGTTCAGCGCCTTCCAAGTTATCCAGTTTTCTGTGCGCCCAGGGGGGAGTCTCTCATTTGGTATCAGCCATTGATTGAGGTTCTGGGTTTGAGCCTGCCACTTTTGGACTCTCGCTTGCTGGGATAATGATAATGTACTTTATTTATATTCCTCTCTGTCTCCCTGAGGGGGTTCAGAGGAGATTACGGAATCCATATATGGCAAACATTCAGTGCCATTATACAATTAACACATACAGACAATACATAGACAAAGGCAAGGTTTCCCTCTTTTTCACGGCATCTGGAGGCTGTGCTCGACGCGGCCATAGGGAGATGCTGTTGCTCCATTTTTCCACGCCGAGGAGCCTGTCGTCCATGGACGCCTTCCTGATGGAATTGCCTTCATGCTTTCAGAAGTGACTTTTACCTCCTGGCCAAAGCAGTACCTATTTATCTACTACCAAGGTGGAAAAAAGAACTCTTGTCTGTTGGAGGCAAGCATGAATGCTGCAATTGGCCACCTTGATTGGCACTGGATGGCCTCAAAGCCTGGTTGCTTACTGCCTAGAGCAGTGTTTCTCAACCTGGGGGTCGGGACCCCTGGAGGGGTCGCGAAGGGGTGTCAGAGGGGTCTCCAAAGGCCATCTGAAAACGCAGTACTTTCTGTTGGTCATGGGGGTACTGTGTGGGAAGTTTGACCCAATTCTATTGTTGGTGGGGTTCAGAATGCTCTTTGATTGTAGGTGAACTATGAATCCCAGCAGCCACAACTCCCAAATGTCAAGGTCTGTTTTCCCCAAACTCCGCCAGTGTTTGCATTTGGCCATATTGAGTATTTGTGCCAAGTTTGGTCCAGATCCATCATTGTTTGAATTCACAGTGCTCTCTGGATGTAGGTGAACTACAACTCCCAAACTCAGGGTCAATGCCCATCAAACCCTTCCAGTATTTTCTGTTGGTCATGGGAGTTCTGTGTGCCAAGTTTGGTTCAATTCCATTGTTGGTGGAGTACAGAAGACTTTTTGATTGTAGGTGTACTATAAATCCCAGCAACTACAACACCCAAATGAAAAAACAACCTCCCCCCCCCCCCACAACCCCATCATGTTTGGGGGTCACCACAACATGCGGAACTGTATTAAGGGGTCACGGAATTAGGAAGGTTGAGAAACACTGGCCTAGAGGTATCCTTTGTTGGGAGGCGTTAGCTGGCCCCGATTTGAGCACTTATTTTACCTACAAAACGACATTTCCACAGCAAGTGGCTTCCCTTCACAATGGGGCCACGCAAAGTGTGCCAATCTTTGGAATTTCCCTGTTTTTTTAATGTTATTCTTTACTTACTGTTCTGATTTTGGAGTGGGGTTGAATTCCAATACAATCTACATTTCAGTACACAGGATTATGATGGAGTCGTTCTACAGGCTGCAAATGTCAAAGCTCGACACCATAAAACGAAAAATTAGTTGTTTAAAAACACCTGATGTCCACATTCCAGAGCTGCAAATATTTTTTTCCATCACTCCTTTTAATCTTAAGTAATAACAATTACCACTACTTCTATCTTTGCTTGGAAAACAATATAAGGCTTTTCAATGCTGTTGGGATTTAAATAGACTAACGCTTCTTTAGAGGATTATATGCTTTTATATGGAGCCATTAGACAAAGATACACAAGCACTGATAGTTAGATAACAAAGCTCGGAATATTCCATTATATATATATATATGTTTTTGCCCTAAGCATCTGCTGTTGGATGTATGGTGCGTGTGTCATATTGAAGGTTTCCTTTTAATAGTCTGAAATTGACATGTGGGAACTGTGGCCACAACTGCCATAAGTAGAGCAGAAAATCAATGAAAATAGTTGCCAGAATTGACTTTTCCTGCAAACACATCTGAGCTAAATTTAACCCTCACTGCTAGAGAACAAAAAATATAGAATTCCCATCCTGCCCCAGAGAGCACGGGGAAGACAGCCGAGGATTTAAGGTACAATCAGTACAGTATTTGGGTTGTTGTAGGTTTTTTTGGGCTATATGGCCATGTTCTAGAAGCATTCTCTCCTGACGTTTCACCTGCATCTATGACAAGCATTCTTAGAGGGATTGAGGTGAGGTGAGGACAGTATTTTCCGGTCTCTATGTAACTTTTACCAGAGTTAAAACTTGGCTTTTACTATGCTAGCCAAAGCTAATTATTCAAAGTCGCCGAGATTCGTTGTTTTAGAGAGTTGTTGTTTTAGAAGGCCTTTAGCCTTCTCTGCCAGAGGAGTTGTAGTTTTAGAAAATGTTTGGCCTTCCCTGCCAGAGAGTTGTAGTTTTAGAAATTTTTTGCCCTTCCCTACCAGAGAGTTGTAGTTTTAGAAGGCCTTTAGCCTTCTCTGACAGAGTTGTAGTTTCAGAAAAATGTTTGCCCTTCCCTGCCAGAGAGTTGTAGTTTTAGAAGGCCTTTAGCCTTCTCTGACAGAGTTGTAGTTTTAGAATTTTTTTGCCCTTCCCTACCAGAGAGTTGTAGTTTTAGAAGGCCTTTAGCCTTCTCTGCCAGTGGAGTTGTAGTTTTAAGGGGAAAAATGCCCTTCCCTATCAGAGAGTTGTTGTTTTAGAAGGCCTTTAGCCTTCTCTGACAGAAGAGTTGTAGTTTTAGAAAAAAATTGCCCTTCCCTACCAGAGAGTTGTAGCTTTGAAAGGCCTTTAGCCTTCTCTGACACAGGTGTTATAGTTTTAGAGGATGTTTGCCAGAGAGTTGTAGTTTTAGAAGGCCTTTGGCCTTCTCTGCCAGATGAGTTGTAGTTTTAGAAGACTGTTGCCCATCTCTGCTAGAGAATTGTAGTTTTTGAAGGCCTTTAGCCTTCTCTGCAAGAGTTGTAGTTTTAAAAGGCCACTGACCTTGTCTGCCAAAGGAGTTGTAGTTTTAGAAGGCCTTTAGCCTTCTCTGCAAGAGTAGTTATAGTTTTAGAAGATTTTTGCCCTTCCCTGCAAGAGAGTTGTAGTTTTAAAAGGGCTTTAGCCTTCCCCACCAAAGGAGTTGTAGTTCTTCCAGGTCTTTGGCTTTGTCTGCCAGAGGAGTTGGGAATTTTACAAGATTTTTGGCCTTCTCTGCCAAATAATGCTGCAAACTACAACTCCCAAGTTTCCATAGCATTGAAACATGCAGTCCAACCGCACTAATTCTGCCATGTAGACGAAAGAAAAGTAATACAAATGCAACCAATCAAAATACTTACTCTTGAGTATCTGAACTCTCCTCAGCAGCAAAAGGGGCAGAAGCAAAACGCCCCAAAAACTCCACCTGAGTGACTTTCTTTCCAATTGTGAACCAGTCATTGATCTGGTCCAAGGTCAGTTTCTTCAACATCTTGGCCTAGAGCAAGCAAAAGGAACTTCTCCAAACAGAGCCAGTGATTCAGCTCCAGAGGACAAGAGGCTGGGAAGGATCTGCCAGGCCCCGCCCCTCTCTTGTCTCCTCTGCGCCTCTGCCTGCAGATGGGACCAATTTGAGATAATGAGAACTAGCGCCTTTACAAACGCCTTCAGGGCGCATGCGCACTCCTTTCCAAAGAGCTGCAACCCCAGGTTCGCGCCAATTTAAAGAGAAAGGGTGCACCTACTCACAGTATGCATCTGAACTTTAGAATTCATGCAGTTTGGGTGCATCTGTACACTGTAGATTTGTTGCCCTTTGTATGCATTTACATTATCAAATTAGAATCATAGAATCAAAGAGTTGGAAGAGACCTCCTGGGCCATCCAGTCCAACCCCCTGCCAAGAAGCAGGAATATTGCATTCAAATCACCCCTGACAGATGGCCATCCAGCCTCTGTTTAAAAGCTTCCAAAGAAGGAGCCTCCACCACACTCCGGGGCAGAGAGTTCCACTGCTGAACAGCTCTCACAGTCAGGAAGTTCTTCCTCATGTTCAGATGGAATCTCCTCTCCTGTAGTTTGAAGCCATTGTTCCATTGCGTCCTAGTCTCCAGGGAAGCAGAAAACAAGCTTGCTCCCTCCTCCCTGTGGCTTCCTCTCACATATTTATACATGGCTATCATATCTCCTCTCAGCCTTCTCTTCTTCAGGCTAAACATGCCCAGCTCCTTAAGCCGCTCCTCGTAGGGCTTGTTCTCCAGACCTTTTATCATTTTAGTCGCTCTCCTCTGGACACATTCCAGCTTATCAATATCTCTCTTGAATTGTGGAACCCAGAATTGGACACAATATTCCAGATGTGGTCTAACCAAAACAGAATAGAGGGGTAGCATGACTTCCCTAGATCTAGACACTATGCTCCTGTTGATGCAGGCCAAAATCCCATTGGCTTTTTTTGCCGCCACATCACATTGTTGGCTCATGTTTAACTTGTTGTCCATGAGGACTCCAAGATCTTTTTCACACGTACTGCTCTCGAGCCAGGCGTCCCCCATTCTGTATCTTTGCATTTCATTTTTTCTGCCAAAGTGGAGTATCTTGCATTTGTCACTGTTGAACTTCATTTTGTTAGTTTTGGCCCATATCTCTAATCTGTCAAAATCGTTTTGAATCCTGCTCCTGTCCTCTGGAGTATTGGCTATCCCTCCCATGCACTGTGCTTGTGTCTCCACTCTAGATTTAATGCAGATTGAGTGCATCTACACTTGAAATTTAATGCACATTAAATGCATCCACACTAGAATTAATACCCTTTGGGTGCATCTATATTATACAAGTAATGCACTGGGTGCGTCTGCACTCCAGATTTAATGCACATTAAGTGCATCTAAGTGCCCCCGGTGGTGCAGTGGGTTAAAGCACTGAGCTGCTGAGCTTGTTGATCGAAAGGTCGCAGGTTCGATTCCGGGGAGCGGCGTGAGCTTCTGCTGTCAGCCCTAGCTTCTGCCAACCTAGCAGTTCGAAAACATGCAAATGTGAGTAGATCAATAGGTACCGCTCCGGCGGGAAGGTAACAGCGCTCCATGCAGTCATGCCGGCCACATGACCTTGGAGGTGTCTACGGACAACGCTGGCTCTTCGGCTTAGAAATGGAGATGAGCACCACACCCCAGAGTCAGACATGACTGGACTTAATGTCAGGGGACTACCTTTACCTTTACCTAAGTGCATCTACACTTGAGATTGAATGCACATTAAATGCACATTAAATGCACTTGAGATTGAATGCACATTAAATGCACTGTGTGCATCTGCACAGTGTGCATCTACTTCGGGTGCATCTATACACTGTAGATTTGCTGCCCTTTGTGTGCATTTACGCTGTAAAATTAATGCACCGTAAGTGCATCTGGACTCTAGATTTAATGCACGTTATGTGCATCTACACTTGAGATTTAATACACATTAAATGCATCCACACTAGAATTAATACCCTTTGGATGCATCTACGTTATACAATTAATGCACTTTGGGTGCATCTGCACTTTAATGCACATTAAGTGCATCTACACTTGAGATTGAATGCACATTAAATGCATCCACATTAGAATTAATACCCTTTGGGTGCATCTACGTTATACAATTAATGCACTTTGGGTGCATCTATACACTGTAGATTTATTGCCCTTTGTGTACATTTACGCTATTAAATTAATGCACTGTGGGTACATCTGGACTCTAGATTTAATGCACATTATGTGCATCTACACTTGAGATTTAATGCACATTAAATGCATCCACACTAGAATTAATACCTTTGGGTACATCTACGTTATACAATTAATGCACTTTGGGTGCATCTGCACCCTAAATTTAATGCACATTAAGTGCATCTACACTTGACATTGAATGCACATTAAATGCATTCACACTAGAATTAATACCCTTTGTGTGCATCTACATTATACAATTAATGCACTTTGGCTGCATCTATGAACTGTAGATTTGTTGCCCTTTGTGTACATTTACGGTATTAAATTAATGCACTGTAGGTGCATCTGCACTCTAGATTTAATGTACATTAAATGCATTCACACTAGAATTAATATCCTTTGGGTGCATCTACGTTATACAATTAATGCACTTTGTGCGTATCTATACACTGTAGATTTGTTGCCCTATGTGTGCATTTATGCTATTAAATTAATGACCTGTGGGTGTATCTGCATTCTAGATTTTTTTAAAGTATTTTTATTGTTTTATCATAATTATTATATTTGTTATACATTTGTTTATAACAGTTACATATTATTCAACACACTCTTTAACATATAGTCTTATTGTTCTGCTTAAACATTCCCTTCCCTTTTTTTTCCACCACTGTGCTCCCCTCCCCCCAGATTCTAGATTTAATGCACATTCAATGCATCTACACTTGAGATTTAATGCCCATTAACCCACACTAGAATTAATGCACTTTGAGTGCACCTCCATTATACAATTAATGGACTTTGGGTGCATCTGCATTATATTATTAATGCTCTTTGGGTGCATCTACACCAGGCATGGGCAAACTTCAGCCCTCCAGGTGTTTTGGACTTCAATTCCCACAATTTCAATAATAATAATATACTATAATAATAAGGGAAAGGCTTCCTCCAATAATAGTAAATAATACAATCATAATAATGATCGAATATAATTATATTATTATAATATGATATGATATAACAATATAATATATTAATAAAAGCTTCCTCCAATGATGATAATGATGTAATAAGGGAAAGGCTTCCTTTAATAATAATAATAGAATAGAAAAATAAGGGAAAGGTTTCCTCCAATAATAATAATAATAATAATAATAATAATAATAATAATAATAATATGAGGATTCAATATAGAACTGCAAAGACTCTGGCACAAGCCAGTAAAGGTGGTCCCAATGGTGATTCGCACAGTGGGTGCAGCACCTAAAGACCTTGGCCAGCACTTAAAAACAATCGGCACCTGTTAGCTGCAGAAGACCACCATACTGGGATCTGCATGCATTATTCGCCAATACATCCCACAGTCCTAGACACTTGGGAAGTGTCCGATGTGTGATCCAATATAACAGCAGGCAGAGTGTCTGCTGTGGACTCATCTTGTTGTGTTTCAAATAATAATAATAATACTTTATTTGTACCCCACCACCATCTCCCCAAGGGGACTTGGGGCGGCTTACATGAGGCCAAGCCCAACAGTACAGCCGAGCAAATAAACAAATATACAACATAAAATATAATGAAAATTAAAAATAAATAAATACAGAAAACAATACAAATGAACACACCAAACAATATAAGATCACAGTGATTGAATCACACACACACACACAAAAATCACAATGGGCAGTGGGCAGGGCAAGTTGCAAACATTAAAAGTTTAAAAACACTGGGTGAGCAGGCTGTGTAATGTATCTAGACCAGGGGTCCTCAAACTAAGGCCCGGGGGCCAGATACGACCCTCCAGGGTCATTTACCCGGCCCTCGCTCAGGGTCAACCTAAGTCTGAAACGACCTGAAAGCACACAACAACAACAACAACAACAACGCTATCTCATGAGCCAAAAGCAGGCCCACACTTCCCATTAAAATACTAATAAATTTATCAGTATCTCCTCTCAGTCTTCTCTTCTTCAGGCTAAACATGCCCAGCTCCTTAAGCCGCTCCTCATAGGGCTTGTTCTCCAGACCCTGGATCATTTTAGTCGCCCTCCTCTGGACACATTCCAGCTTGTCAATATTGCTCTTCAATTGTGGTGCCCGAAATTGGACACAATTCTGTATTGTTTTAAAGTTTTTGGTGGGTTTGTTTTTTTTTTTTTTGCACTACAAATAAGATGTGTGCAGTGAGCATAGGAATTCTTTCAAGTTTTTTTCAAATTATAATCCGGCCCTCCAACAGTTTGAGGGACTGTGACATGGCCCTCTGTTTAAAACATTCGAGGACCCCTGATCTAGACAGAGGATCAGAGGGACGAAAATGAGGTTTAATTGCACTAGAAGATGGGATAAAGTGCTTCCAAGGGCATTTTATTATGCAGGGTTTGGTCAAGGTCAGGGATTATTGTTCATTCATCGAAGGCATACTGGAATAGCCAAGTTTTCAGACTCTTCCTAAAGACTACCAGGGTGGGGGCTTGTCTAAAAAGGCCTCTCCCTAAACCACAAACCCCATAATTCTCCAGGCATTTAAAGTAGATTTAATAATATTTATTTATTTATTGTGTCAGTATCAACCAGACAATTGTATTACATTTTTAACAAACAGACAAAACAGAGTTTGCAAGCTTGGTAGTTGATTAAATGTCCTTTGACCAGTATCTGGCCACTTGGAGTGCTTCTGGTGTTGCCGCAAGAAGGTCCTCCATTGTGCATGTGGCAGGGCTCAGGGTGCATTGCAGCAGGTGGTCAGTGGTTTGCTCTTCTCCACACTCGCATGTCGGGGATTCCACTTTGTAGTCCCATTTTTTGAGGTTGGCTCTTTATTTATACCCAGCCACCATCTCCCCAGTGGGGACTTGGAGCGGCTTACATGGGGCCAAGCCCAGACAACATATTACAGCAATAAAATCAAAGCATAAACAACAAACAACAACAACATCAAAATTTCATAAGAAAACAAGCAGTCATAGAATAACATTCTAATAAACACAATCTACATTAATGATTAAAGTGGATAGATGCTCAAGTATGATGAGATGGTGATGGATGAATATATTAATTCATATTTATTTATTTACTTTACTTTACTTTACTTGTATACCGCTGTTCTCAGCCCGAGGGCGACTCACAGCGGTTCACAACCAGTAGAAACAGCAATAATTCAATGCAATAATGTAACAACAATTAACAAATTAGCATATTATCCAAACAATAAACAATTACTACATTAACCAATCACTATCGTCTCATCATCCAAAAACATAATCCAGAATTCATCATCCATTGTTCCATTCCTATGTTCATTGCCAATCATTGCACTAGTTATTCGAACACCTGCACAAACAGCCAGGTCTTCACAGCCGAGGAGCCACCACCGAGAAGGCCCTATCTCTCGTCCCCGCCAGCCGTGCTTGAGAAGCAGGCGGAATCGAGAGCAGGGCCTCCCCGGAAGATCTCAAAGTCCTGGTGGGTTCATAGGCAGAGATGCGGTCAGATAGGTATCTTGGGCCGGAACCGTTTAGGGCTTTATAGGCCAGCGCCAGCACCTTGAATTGAGCTCGGTAGCAGATCAGCAGCCAATGGAGCTAGCGCAACAGGGGGGTTGTGTGCTCCCTGCGCTCCGCTCCTGTTAGAATCATGGCTGCCGCATGTTGGACTAATTGAAGCTTCCAGGCCGTCTTCAAGGGCAACCCCATGTAGAAAGCGTTGCAGTAGTCTAGGCGGGATGTAACCAGAGCGTGGACTACCGTGGCCAAGTCAGACTTCCCAAGGTACGGGCGCATCTAAACACCTCTCAACAAAAAATTGCCCCAGTCAGTGCTAATCAAGGTGATCAGTTGAAACATTCACACCTAGCTCCAGCAGACAAGAGTTCTTTGTCCCACCCTGGTCATTCCACAGATATATAAACCCATTTTTCTAGTTCCAACAGACCTCACTACCTCTGAGGATGCTTGCCATAGATACAGGGGAAACGTCAGGAGAGAATGCCTCCAGAACATGGCCATATAGCCCGAAAAAACCTACAACAACCCAACCCCAGAATTCTCCAGGCATTTAAAGTGGATTAAAGTAGATAGGTGCTCAAGTATGATGAGGAGATGATTATGAATATATTAATTCATATTCATATGAATTAATATATTAATTCATAGAATCAAAGAGTTGGAAGAGACATCATGGGCCATCCAGTCCAACCCCCTGCCAAGAAGCAGGAATGTTGCATTCAAATCATCCCTGACAGATGGCCATCCAGCCTCTGTTTAAAAGCTTCCAAAGAAGGAGCCTCCACCACACTCCGGGGCAGAGAGTTCCACTGCTGAACGGCTCTCACAGTCAGGAAGTTCTTCCTCGTGTTCAGATGGAATCTCCTTAGTTAATTCATATTAATTAAGTTCACCCAAGCCAAGGACAATTAGGCAAGGTTAAGACTTCAAATCCCCCATCCATCATGGCCACCATAGTGACTGATGGAAATAATATAAGGCTGTGTCTACACTGTAGATTTAATTCAGTTTGACACCACTTTGATTCCCTCAATGCTATGGAATCATGGGAACTGTAGTAAATTCTACAAGGTGGAATGCATCCTTTGAAGGAAGTTGTCATGTCAAGTCCTCCAAGATAGAGGGCGCTGCTCTAAGCGCTCTCCAAGCGAGTGCGCATGCGTCAGTGTGTATGTGTGATCGAGTGCGCCTGCGTGAGTCCTTTCCCGGCAAACCTTGCGCTGACAGGAAGCAGCGGCTGCTAAGCAGAGCGGCGTCGTGACCTTCGCTGCGTTTCCTCGTTCTTTCTCGTCAGGCTTCAAGGTGGGTTTGGCCTTCCTTCTCTCAGGGTGGGTTTGGTGGGAAAGAAAAGAAGATGGGCCTCCTAGGCCTTTGGTCGAGCTTCATAGGGCAAACTTGGGCCCTCCAGGTGTTTTGGACTTCAACTCCCACAATTCCTAACAGCCTACGGCTGTTAGGAATTGTGGGAGTTGAAATCCAAAACACCTGGAGGGCCCAAGTTTGCCCAGGCCTGATTTATGTATACAGTGGGCCTACCAACCTCAGCTTGAAAATAATTGTTTTCTAATCCCAAAAATTCATCATGATTTTACCATTTTTAATTTTTTTAATGATATCCCGCCTGTCTCTGCCCTGAGTTCTGGGCACCACAATTGAAGAGAGATATTGACAAGTTGGAATGTGTCCAGAGGAGGGTGACTAAAATGATCAAGGGTCTGGAGAACAAGCCCTATGAGGAGCGGCTTAAAGAGTTGGACATGTTTATTCTGCAGAAGAGAAAGCTGAGAGGAACCTATGAACCATCAAGAGTGTTAAGATCGTCTGGAGAGGCCCGGTTCTCGGTCCCGCCATCTTCGCAGGCACGTCTGGTGGGGATGAGAGACAGGGCTTTTTCTGTGGTGGCCCCTCGGCTAGGAAATTCCCTCCTAAATGAAATTAGATCTGCCCGCTTCTTCGCAGGCACGTCTGGTGGGGACGAGAGAAGGGCTTTTTCTGTGGTGGCCCCTCGGCTATGGAATCCCCTCCCAAATGAAATTAGATCTGCCCCCTCCCTCCTGACCTTTAGGAAGCTAGTGAAAACCTGGCCATGCAACAAAGCTTTTGTGGAATGATGTCTGAGCCCGGCAATCAACGAATGGTACTGATCACAATATATGGACTGCACATACGGACTGAGTTGGACACGATTTTATCCTGGCGAATGGTTTTTATGTAATTTAATGTAATTTATGTAATGTAATTGGTAACTTAATGTTGTGTAGTATGTTTTAGATTTTCAGTGTTAGCATTGAATCTTTGCTGTTAGCCGGTCTGAGTAGAGAAGGTAGAGAAGATTGGGAAATAAAAGTTTTAAATAAATCATAAACATGTATAAATATGTGAGGAGAAGTCATAGGGAGGAGGGAGCAAGCTTGTTTTCTGCTGCCCTGGAGACTAGGACGCAGAACAATGGCTTCAAATTACAAGAAAGGAAATTCCATCTGAACATTAGGAATAACTTCCCAACTGTGAGAGCTGTTCAGCAGTGGAACTCTCTGCCCCAGGGTGTGGTGGAGGCTCCTTCTTTGGAAGCTTTTAAACAGAGGCTGGATGACCATCTGTCAGGGGTGCTTTGAATGCAAATTTCCTGCTTCTTGGCAGGGGGTTGGACTGGATGGCCCATGATGTCTCTTCCAACTCTAGGATTCTATGAATGAGACTCTAGATGGCTTACAGATAGGAAATGATTCAGTGCCTTAACCACAGAATACCATTAAAATACATTTCAATGTTTTTAAAAATTATATACATTAAAATGTTATAAAACATGACTGTCTTTATAATTCACACAATCCGCAGTCATAGTTCAGGTCATTCTGATAGTTCAAGTTCAGTGGGTTGTTGTAGGTTTTTCGGGCTATATGGCCATGGTCTAGAGGCATTCTCTCCTGACGTTTCGCTGCATCTATGCCAAGCATCCTCAGAGGTAGTGAGGTCTGTTGGAACTAGGAAAAATGGTTTATATATCTGTGGAATGACCAGGGTGAGACAAAGGACTATTATCTGCTGGAGTTAGATGTGAATGTTTCAACTGACCACCTTGATTAGCATACAATGGCCTGCCTGTGCCTGGGGCAAACTTTTGTTGAGATGTAATTAGATGTCCCTGCCTGCTTCCTCTCTGTTGTTGTGCTGTTGCAATTTAGAGTTTTTTAATACTGGTAGCCAGATTTTGTTCATTTTCATGGTTTCCTCCTTTCTGTTGAAATTATCCACATGCTTGTGGATTTCAATGGCTTCTCTGTGTAGTCTGACATGGTGGTTGTGAGAGTGGTCCAGCCTTTCTGTGTTCTCAAATAAAATGCTGTGTCCAGGTTGGTTCATCAGGTGTTCTGCTATGGCTGATTCCTCTTGTTGAAGTAGTCTGCAGTGCCTTTCATAGTTCCTTGATTCATGTTTGGGCAATGCTGTGTTTGGTAGTTCAAGTTCACTTTATGTAGTTATGTAGTTCAAGTTCACTTTATGTAGCTATGTAGTTCAAGTTCACTTTATGTAGCTATGTAGTTCAAGTTCACTTTATGTAGCTATGTAGTTCAAGTTCACTTTATGTAGTTATGTAGTTCAAGTTCACTTTATGTAGCTATGTAGTTCAAGTTCACTTTAGTACGGTAAAAGACCAGCTCATGAGAATTCCTTTTAATTCCATTAATTGTGTTGGGTTATGATAAAATCCTGTACATGGCTTTTGTCTTAGATTCTTGGGTTAATTGTCTTGATGTCCTAGCAATGATGCACTTTTTTAAATTTTTAAATCTCTCAACCCATTCCGATAGTCATTGCACATGTTGCACTGTGGTTCTTCTCTGAAGGCTTGATCCCAGAGCCATGTTTTCACTCTCTTTCTGAATATTAGGAGGGAGGGGTCTGATCTAACATAGCTGGGAAGGTCCGCAGCTGAATGGCCACCCCTAGGAAGGCTCTGTCTCTCGTTCCCACCAGTTGCGCCTGCAAAGCAGGCGGGACCAAGAGCAGGGCCTCCCCGGACAATCTTAAACTCTGAAATGGTTCATAGGGTGGTTAATTTTCCTACACCATTGCAGACAATGGGACTTAATCATCCACATTTGTTTATTGCCACAGAAGATGGTCCTGGAAACAACCCCCAGACGCTCCACTACATGCATAAACATGCATGCCCCCTTTCAACTTTGATTTGATGATTATATGAAACCAGCAGATTAGTTTAGTGTCAAAACATAATATAATATTACGCAAGCACACACACACACACACATAGTGCAGCATGTGAAAAATATCATCCTGTTGCTACTTGAGGATCAGTCTTGTGTTTTATTATTGCAAAATACATATATATCAGGCATTGGCAAACTTGGGGCCTCCAATTGTTTTGGACTTCAACTCCCACAATTCCTAGCAGGCTGTTAGGAATTGTTGGAGTGAAATCCAAAGCACACGGAGGGCCCAAGTTTGTCCATGCCTGATAAATACACACACACACACAAATATATGGAGCCTTTGTATCCATAGATTCCACCAACCATAGCTTGAAAATATTTTTTTAATATAAAAAAAAACCATCATGATTTTACCATTTTATTACACCATTGCAGACAATAGGACTTGAGCATCCACAGATTTTTATTGCCACAGAAGATGGTCCTGGAACCAATACATATTTATGTATGTACTGGATATTTACCCTGCTCTGTCTCACCCTGGAGGGACTCAGAGCAGCTTCTGGTTTGGCAATAATTCAATGCCACATTGAAATGTAAAAGCATACAAATACACAACACATTAAACATTAAAATCAAAGAATAAAACATATTAATACAACAATAATAATAATAATAATAATAATGTATTTATTTGACCAGTCATATGACCATTTCAAAATAAAACACGAGTAAAAAAACAAGGCAAAAATGTGAGGACAGCAGCTGACCTTCTATTTACAGTCAGTCTTATTTTCCTGGTTCTTCTTTCAGGAAATCTGCTCTTTTGTTGATAGCTTTCAGAATAAAAAGGCTTACTCTGATTATGATGGATCTTTCCTGTCCTTGCAAGAGGGATGTCAGAAGATCATTTCTGTTGGGGGACCTGCAGTTGGATAATATTGGATGTAAATATCTGTCTCACAATTCAGTGTATGCTGGACAGTCAATTAAGAAATGTTCAATATCTTCCACAGTTTGTTCTCCCCATACGCATAATCTCTCTCTTACAGTAGCGCCGAGTTTGCATCATAATACCGAGTTGTTCAAACCTAGCCCTAGTATATAATCTTCTTAAGGGTAGTGGAAGTGGAATAGTTAGATAGTGCTCTAAATGAATATTCCTTTTGTGGGAAGCTAAAAACTTTGTGGCAGAAGACCTACCTATGCTCTCTAGGTCCAGGTGTGCATAGACATCCCGAGTGCGCCCCTTGAGCACTTGCCCTGCCCCTGGACCCACTCTCAAAGGCAGGCCGATTCCAGCCAACTCATTATTCAGAGCCAACATCCACGATGACTTCTGGTCACGCTGGACTTGATCCTGTAGACATAGGCGAGGAAGTCTACTGGGATCCATACAGTTTACTTTTGACCAGTAATCAAACTGTCTCATTAAGATTTGAGCTTTTACTGGGGGCATTCCTAGCTCCGCCCTTACTGCCGCCGTCAGCGTTGTTCTGGAAAGGCCCAGGAGGGTGCAAAGCTGCTTAACTTGGAAGGCTTCGATCTTGGTCAAATTGATGTGCCCCCAAATTTCAGCCCCAAATATAAGTGTTAGCATTATTTTTGTCTTAAAGACTTTCAGGGCAGGTCTGATTGTGCCTGGGTATCTATGACGGTGCAGCTTATAAATGGAACCTGCTGCTTTCGTTGCTCTTTATATACTATGAGTAATGTGGTTAGACCAAGCACCAGATGAAGAGAACATAATGCCTAGATATTTGTAGCAATTAATTTGTTCCAAATTTATGCCTTTCAGGGACCACATGTACCGTTTCCTGTTTTTTCCAAAGACTATAATTTTGGATTTATCCTTGTTCATAGTGAGTGAATTTAGCTCACTGTACAAATCGAATTTTGGCAGAGATCTTCTCAGTCCCACTGGAGATGTTGCCATAATCACCATGTCATCAGCGTAAGCAAGATGTTAACAGTTTTGGACAAAACTTTAGGGCCATGTAGACTATCAGAGGTTAATATATTTACAATGTCATTTATATAGAAGTTAAAGAGAAAGGGGGCTAAAATGCACCCTTGTCTCACCCCAGTTGATGTTTTGATTTCATTGCTCAGGGCTCCACTGTGTCCAAGTCTGTCTTTCAGTACGGTGTCAGAGTACAGCATAATGATTAACGTAAGTAATCTTCTGTCAGTGTTTGTGGCAGCCAACTTTTCCCATAGTATGTTACGACAGGTTGTGTCGAACACTGAAGACAAGTCTATAAATGCTGAATACAGACTCATCCCCCTTGAATTATACTTTTGAATTATGTCTGCAGGACAAAGCAATTATCTATGGTTGAACGTCCCTTGTATTTATTCTGTTCTATAAATACAATTAAATAACTGTTAAAAACATCTCACCTAACCCCGCAATCATAGTCCAAGCTGTATATCATGCCCCCTTTCAACTGTTATTTGATGATTTTATGAAACCAGCAAATTACACTTAGCGCAGGCCTGAACAAACTGTGGTCCCCCAGGTGTTTGGGCCTCCAACTCCCAGAAGCCCTAGTCATCTTGCCCAATGGTCAGGAATTCTGGGTGCTGAAGTCCAAAAGTATAATGTATTGTTGAAGGCTTTAATGGCCGGAATCACTGGGTTGTTGTAGCGTTTTTTGGGCTACATGGCCATGTTCCAGAGGCATTTCAGGAGAAATGCCTCTGGAACATGGCCATATAGCCCGAAAAAACCTACAACAACCCAGATAAAAGTATATATCATCTTCCTTTCCCATAAATGGAAGGCTACCTAAACAGGAACATGTCAGCCATTTTCCTAACTATCTGGATGCAGTCTGGATACCTAAATGCAAGATTCCTAAATGTAAGATACTCCACTTAGGCAGAAAAAATGAAATACAAAGATGCAAAGTGGGGGACGCCTGGCTCAACACAGTATATGTGAAAAAGATATTGGAGTCCTCGCGAACAACAAGTTACACATGAGCCAACAATGTCATGCGGCAGTTTAAAAAGCTAATGGGATTTTGGCCTGCATAAAAAGGAGAGTATAGTGTCTAGAACCAGGGAAGTCATGTTACCCCTCTATTCTGCCTTGGTCAAACCACACCTGGAATACTGTGTCCAAATTCTGGGCACCACAATGTAAGGGGGATGTCAATAAGCTGGAATGTGTCCAGAGTAGGGAGACTATGATGCCCATGTCATAGAGAGGAGGGAGCAAGCTTGTTTTCTGCTGCCCTGGAGACTAGGACGCGGAACAATAGCTTCAAACTACAGGAAAGAAGATTCCACCTGAACATTAGGAAGAACTTCCTGACTGTGAGAGCTGTTCAGCAGTGGAAATCTCTGCCCTGGAATGTGATGGAGGCTTTTAAACAGAGGCTGGATGGCCATCTGTCAAGGTGCTTTGAATGCGATTTTCCTGCTTCTTGGCAGGAGGTTGGACTGGATGGCCCACGAGTCTTCCAACTCTATGATTCTATGACTGTCAGAGAAGATGCGTATATAGTTGGTCTTCCACATTTGCAGGTTTTAACTTTTACAGATCTGTAGGTGCCCCAACATGACTCTAGTTACCTTTTACTAGAAGTTTAATTTGCAGGAGAACTGCAAGTTTTTAAAAACATATTTTTTTTGTCTGAGATAACAAGTTGCTAAGAATCCAACAGTTACCAAAGTCCTTCTACAAAAGAGTGTTTAATGTCCTAATCAAAGTTTGCTTTCAAATTCCAGTAGGATCCCAGTATCTGTGGGACTGATACCAGGAGTTTCATTTGTTCATGTCTGACAAAATATGTCATCTTTAGGCACATCTCCATGATATTATTCTGCCAAAAATCCTTTATTTCAAAAGAGTTTGATATTATCCGCAGTTCTGTATCAGAGCAGGAACGTATGCCCCACAGGCACAGGGATTGTACATCATTTTTTCCCTCCAAAATGTAGTTTTTAAAATTGAGGATGCATAGGAAGTCTCACAAACTTTTACTGAAAGATCTTTCATGACAACATTTAAAGCTGTGACTGGTATCAAATGCTCACAGCTTTAATAAAGGCATGGAAGTTATAATCCATAACAGCATATTCCAGCAAACAGTTTCATTCAGAATTGGACTTGACTGAAGAATTGAGGAATTCTTCCAACAGCTATGAAATAGCAGTTTAATGTCTTAGCTAGGTAGCAAATATTCTAAAATGCTACCTTATCAGATAGTCAATATGGGATGCACAATTACAAAAATAAAAAACCAATCTAGTATGTGATTCAGACTTCCAGTTGAAGTCGTCAGAATGGCTTTTATTCAATCTTATTGAATTCAAATGCAGTAGGCTGTCCACTTTTACAAAGATTGGGGAAGCAGGACTGTCATGAAAGTAGAAAAATGTGAAATAAAAAGAACTATGTTGTTTAAATATGAGATAACCCCTTGCTAGGCATCTCTGGGTTCTCCAGCACATCTCAACCCCAGAATCCTGCTGGAGCACCTACAGTTTGGGACCTTACACAAGAGCTGTGTGATTGAGACAAAGCATTGCTTTTGACTTCAAAATACTATCATTTTCTTCCCTCTTTCAGATGCTGAGGAGTGCTGTTCAGAGATGGTGGGAAACCAATAGGATTTACCACACTCAGGTATTCCAAGAACTCTGGGTTGGTATCATCTTAACAGGATATGTCTATTACAAGATCTCTTATGGAGGTAAGATGTGTGTGATTGCTTGCATTTTGCAATTATACCTATGAGTTAAAAAGATTTTGGATATATGCCAAATAGAATTATAATCACAGTGAACTACAGAATTAAATGATGCAGCAAACCAGGTGGGTGGCTACAGGAATACAAATTTTAATTAGGAAGCTCTTTTTGCTTACTTAAATGCGAAATAACAGGCAAAACAGCAAGCTTTGATACAGTTTAAATCACATTATATAAACTGTAATTTTAATGAACGGCCCAAGTAGTATTTTTTATTAAATCCCAAGGAATTTTAGTGTGAGACCTGTTTCGAGACAAACTGTTTTAAACTTGCATTGGGATATCTTTCCTCAACCCATGAAAGAATCTGTAAAAGGTGCCGATTGATTCATAGTGGACTTCTAATAAGCCCAGGGAAAAGTTCTAATTCTTCTCTTAAAATATAGATAGGTGGCCATCTGTCAGGGGTGCTTTGAATGTGATTTCCCTGCTCCTTGGTAGGAGGTTGGACTGGATGGCCCTTGAGGTCTCTTCCAACTATATGATTCTATGCTTCCACTTTCTGTCTTCTCCTTAATAATACTATATTTGCATAATTGCTAATGTTTAAATAATACTATAGAATGTAAAGTTAAGTATCCATAAATGTATCAAGTCATTTTAGCAGGTTTTCTGTTTATAAATCTGTTGGGCAATATTTTATCTTCAAAAGCTATCAAATTGTATTGTAGTCCATTTCTCTGCAGGCGTTTTCTAAATTAAAAGTAAAGATCATGGGGTTTGCCAGCCATGTTTACAAATAATCAGAAAATAGGTACTGAATCATTTGTGCATGTAGTAATCAAATTTGAAACATGGCTTTATTATGGCATTTTCAGTAACTTAATTCATCAGGATATATTGAGGGTTTTTAATTTGTTGTGCTTGTTTTTAGGTAAAAAGTCAGTTGAAGGCAGCAAAAGTAAGTACTGACTATATGTATGATGCAAAATATTTTACATTTAGTATTATTCGTCTTAAAGTCAAATCGAATTATCTTCATGAAGACGGGTTTGCAAATAATGTTGCCGAGCTCATACCTGTTCGTTTGGATCCAAATGTAGATGTATGTAACAGGGCTGATAGAAGTGGGCTTTGCATCCCCTTTCTGCCCTACTGCAAGCCATAAAGTGCTGCCTCAGTGCTTTAGTGAAGCCTGTTAAATGGGACAGGTTCAAATAACAGGAGATTAACACTCTTGACAGATTAGAGAGATGGGCCAAAACTAATAAAATGAAGTTCAACAGTGACAAATGCAAGATACTTCACTTAGGCAGAAAAAATGAAATGCAAAGATGCAAAATGGGGGATGCCTAGCTCTACAGCAGTTTGTGCGAAAAAGATCTTGGAGTCCTCATGGACAGCATGTTAGACATGAGCCAACAATGTCATGCAGTGGCAAAAAAGCCAATGGGATTTTGGCCTGCATCATTAGGAGTATAGTGTCTAGATCCAGGGAAGTCATGCTACCCCTGTATTCTGCCTTGGTCATACCACACCTGGAATACTGTGTCCAATTCTGGGCACCGGAATTGAAGGGAGATGTTGACAAGCTGGAATGTGTCCAGAAGAGGGCGACTAAAATGATCAAGGGTCTGGAGAACAAGCCCTATGAGGAGCGGCTTAAAAAGCAGGGCATATTTAGGCTTCAAAAGAGGAGACAGAGAGGAGGCAGGATGGCCATGTGTAAATATGTGAGGGGAAGTCATAGGGAGGAGGGAGCAGGCTTGTTTTAAGCTGCCTTGGAGACTAGGACACAGAACAATAGCTGCAAACTACAAGAAAGGAGATTCCAGCTGAACATGAGGAAGAATTTCCTAACTGAGAGCTATCCAACAATGGAACTCCCTGCCCTGAAGTGTGGTGGAGGTTCCTCCTTTGGAGGCTTTTAAACAGAGGCTGGATGGGGGTGCTTTGAATGTGACTTTCCTGCTTCTTGGCAGGGGATTGGATTGGGTGGCCCATGAGATTTTCTTCCAACTCTGTGGTTTTAGTAGAGAGAAAATTCATTGTGTTGCATTTGGGAGTCCCACCCATAGGTGGAGGTAGAAGTCCATTCCTACCAGGTTTGGTTGCTTGGGCTTAAATTCAACCCATTCAAGTTGTTTTTTTTTTTACCTGTGATGTAGTTTATTATCAAAGTGGTTAACACTTTATTTGAGGAGCTTCATACGTAAACACTAAAAACTGCAGCATATGGATCATGTCCTTAGGCTGAAGTTTTAAACACACTTATAGGAAGCAAAATAACTCGTACAGTTAACGTTGACCCTAAAATTGGACTTCTCTCTTTATTTCATAATCAGTACAGATCACTAAAATATAAAGAACTAATTAACTTTTATTTAGCTGCAAGGGTTGAAATTGCTTCAAAGTGGAAAACTCCGAGCTGTTTATCAGTAGAATCTTGGATTAAATGCCTTTGGGATAACGCTTTGATGAAAAAACGATCGTCTTGTCTTTGAGATATGAATGATGATCAGAGAGATTTTTTTTGCAGTTTGCAGTCTTTTTATTGACTGTATAAATCATTCAACTATTTTGTTGCTCTTCTTGAATCACATATCAACATGGAGAATGATGTAATTACTAGGGAAAAACTAAAGTTAGTTTATTATATATGATGATACCAAGATTGTGCTCCTACATCAGAAAAGTGATATTTGAAATGTAGTATTTGATGTTTATCATTGTGATTATTTTTAAAAAGCAGAACAAATGCTTATTAAAATAATATTGGAGGTCACTAAGCCATTTTAAAAGTGCTTATTATGATTATGCTGTCAGTCTACTTAGATTTTAGCATGCTGTGTTCATAGGAGAATACCTAGATATGTCTATCTTTTTAGGAATATAATTATTAAATAGATTTTGATTTCTCTTAGTCATAATTAAGCAGGAAGCTTGCTATATGTGCAGACATAATTGTTAGCAATTTTAATGTGTATTATCATCCAAGGTAGCTCAGATACACTTGGTTCCAATTTACTAATTTGTGACATTTCCCAGCTCTTGTAATGCAGCTGATGATAAAAGTGCAATTACGATTACTTTGATGGTAAGGTGCAGTTATCTTGTTGACCTTGCTTTTTTGCTTGACCAAATTAAGACTATCTGTATTTATTTCAGAATCCTCTTCTGGCCATCATTAGAAGTTCTTCAGTATGCAGTTGGTGAAGCGACAAATTGGCAGTAGAGAAATCGTGCTGCCACCATGGATGTTAGTTGTGTTGTAAGCTGTGTACAGCCCTATCACAGTGGTAATCTGTCAAGGACTGAATAAACACGTTGTGCAAAAAGTGTGATTAGTTTTTTTTTTTTTTTTTTAGTAAAATCAATATTACTTCAAAACTTTGACTTTTAGACATGATCAGCATTACAACATTTTGCTTTTTTCTACTAACATAATGCATTACTTTAAAGGGAATCAGGACCACTGAGCATTGAGTATACTAGTGTCAAAACACTATTATGGAGGTGGGCATGGTTAGACTGGAGCATTCCCTCCAACCCTTAATGCCACAAATCAGAAAAATGCCACTATTCACAGTGACAGCACTCGTGGCAAGTTAACCTCACTTCCTTTCTTTGGAAGAATGTAATAAGTGGAAGGCTATTCACTCTTTCAACATGCCATTTTTATTCCCAAGGAGTAAAGTCACTTGGAATGTATGCTCAGGTCATTTTCATGAGTCAACCCTCCCACAGGGCTTTTGGGAGCAAGCAAAGCATTTTGAAAAGAGGTTTCAATCACACCCATGTCTTCTTCAGTGGAAGGCAAGGGTTTCCTGAATTTATGTTGTATCTGTTGCTGTCTTCCTAATCCTTGTTTTCCACTGCTATCTGGAGAAGAACATGTAGATAGTGAGAAGAGGAGAAAGCCAAGGAAGGAATGCAGCTTTTTCTTGGAGCCAACTGATAGAAAGTGGAAGTTTTTAGAGGATCCTACAGGAGTGGGGGAGATATTGATGGACCTCAGAAGTGGGCTGGGGGCTGTACAGTTCACCCTCTTAATCTGAGTCAACAGTATAATGCAGTATCTTAAAAGACCATTTAGTTCTAGTGTGCTGGTACGGCTGTACCAGGAGCTCCAACTTTATTTTCTTTCTGTTATCTGTTTGCAGTCATAGGGCAGGCCACTTGTCCATCATAATAAAGCTTTGGTTCCACCCCTTGTTCAGGGCTCTGGGAGGGAAAGAAGCCATGTTTTGGGAAGTCTCACATAAGGAAGCTAAACTATAGGACGTAGACCAGCTCGTTCCGTAGAAAAGCTTCTTTTCTCAAGAACATCCGGGAAAATAGAAACAGAAATTCCAAGGGAAAGGTCCCAAGGCTCTGGCTGAGAGCTCACAGCCTCACAGCAATCAGAGGGAAAACAGCCCTGAAGTTTTCAAAGAATTGTCGGAGGGAGGACAGCATTACAGATCCACTGAACTCCAGCTGAAATATCTACAAGCCTCGGCTGGTAGGTCTACTCGATACCCAGACGCATTTGGAATCGGTAGTAGGACCCACACCGATGAGGCATAGATAGTAAACAGCCTAGATTTTATTATATAGTGTCTAGCTCAAGGAAAGGATTAGTGCCTCTTTATTCTTGCTTTGGCCAGACCTCACTTCAAATACTCTCCATTTCTGGGCATCACAATTCACAAAGGATATTGACAAGTTGGAACATATCCAGGGAGGGGTGATCCAAATAGTTATAGGTCTGGAAATCATGCCTTATGGAGATTGGCTTGGGGAGCTGGGTATGTTTAGCTTTGAGAAGAGAAGGTTAAGAGTGGGCATGATATACATATTTAAGTAAGTGAAAAAATACCATATTGAGAAGAGAGCTGCCTTTTTGTTTTCTACTGTTTAGCAATGGAATATGCAGCCTTGGAGTGTGGTGGCATCCCCGTCTCTGATGGTTTTTGAACAAAAGCTGGATGGCCATCTTTTGGGAGTTCTTTGTGTGTTCCTGCATTTTTTTGGGGGGGGGGGGGCTGGACTGGATGACCCTTGTCCAGAGGAGGGCGGCTAAAATGATCAAGGATCTGGAGAACAAGCCCTATGAGGAGCGGCTTAAGGAGCTGCACATGTTTAGCCTGAAGAAGAGAAGGATGAGAGGAGATATGATAGTCATGTATAAATATGTGAGAGGAAGCCACAAGGAGGATGGAGCAAGCTTGTTTACTGCTTCCATGGAGATTAGGACAGGGAACAATGGCTTCAAACTACAAAAAAGGAGATTCCACCTGAACATGAGGAAGAACTTCCTGACTGTGAGAGCCGTTCAGCAGTGGAACTCTCTGCCCCGAAGTGTGGTGGAGGCTCCTTCTTTGGAAGCTTTTAAACAGGGGCTGGATAGCCATCTGTCAGGGATGATTTGAATGCAATATTCCTGCTTCTTGGCAGGGGGTTGGACTGGATGGCCCATGAGGTCTCTTCCAACTCTTTGATTCTATGATTGTGGTCTCTTCCAACTCTATCTTAGTTTTAGATGTCTTTTGCAGTGCAGTACAAGCGAACGGGTGAAGTACCATTTGAAGAAGCATGTTAAAAGCTATCAGAAATAATGTTCAGTTCTACTTCACTGGTCCTTAGAACATATGAGGGAGGTAAAGTAAAGGTTTCCCCTGACATTAAGTCTAGTTATGTCCAATTTAATGCCAGGGGGTGTTGCTCATCTCCATTTCTAAGATGAAGAGCCGGTACTGTCCGTAGACACTTCCATGGTGGCCAGCATGACTGCATGGTGCACCCAGAGGCGGCCCTAGGTAATTTTCAAAGGTAAGCAAACATTATTTTGGCGCCCCCCCCCCAACCAATCACTGAAAAATAAAACATAGAAGGTAGAGGTGAATAAAAGAGTTACCTTACAAACCAGAAATTTACTTACAACATTATGTTCATATAGTTACATTACCTAGAATTAACACAAATTAACTTTTTTTAGAATGCAAATATTTTATTAAACTTAGCAACAATTTTAAGTTTTTGTTGTTATTTTTGGTCTACAAGTACTACACAAAGGTTTATTGGTCATGCTGTCTCTTCAAAAGATTTTTCAGATTAGGGTCTTGCTAATAACAGAGAACTCAAACCCATGCTTGTTGGGTCTGTAAATCAGATTTGTTTTGGAGAACGCAGCCCTAGGAGAATAGACACCTCCTTTTTAAGAAAGCGAACTCTTGTCCTTCAAAAGTGCCATGCCAGCCTGGACCATTGCAATGGGTGTGGTAACACGGCCAGCATCTGGCCCCTTCACTTGACTGGATACTTTAACATCCAGTTTTTTTTTTTAACACAAATAAACTTGAACACTTTTAAAATTAAAAAGATATTTTTCTGGCTTTCAATTTTGAAAACTCGTGTACTATTATATCTGTTTCCATTTCATCCAACAAGCCATTTTCAATGGCCAAGGTTGCTAGTCCACTCAAGCGCTCTTGACTCAAAGTTGATCTTAAGTACGTTTTTATAAGTTTTAATTTTGAAAAACTCCTTTCACCGCTGGCCACAGATACTGGAAGTGTTAACAGAATTCTCAATGCAAGATAAACATTTGGGAAAGTATCCACATAACCACGTTTGGTTATGAAAGACAACGCTTTAGCTGGATGACTTCCTGGGGGCAGCATGGTTGCAAATATTTGTAGCTCTTCAAACAGATCATCACCATTCACATCACAGTCTTCACTATCAGCCAAAATGGTTTGAAGGTGTTGACAGGCATTCTTCAATTCTGTTTCATTCAAACTTTTCCCAAGGCTTGAAATATCATACTGGGATCAGATCTTGGGATATAGGGCCTGTCTGGAAGGGCCCCTAGACCCCTTCTACACTGTCCTTATAACCCAAGATCCCATCCCAGGTTATCTGCTTTGAACAGGATTATATGAGTCCACACTGCCAGATAATCTGGGATAAACAGAAAACCTGGGATCAGATCTTGGGATATAGGGCCTGTCTGGAAGGGCCCCTAGACCCCTTCTACACTGACCTTATAACCCAAGATCCGATCCCAGATTATATGCTTTGAACTGGATTATATGAGTCTGCACTGCCAGATAATCTGGGATAAACAGAAAACCTGGGATCAGATCTTGGGATATAGGGCCTGTCTGGAAGGGTCCCTAGACCCCTTCTACACTGTCCTTATAACCCAAGATCCGATCCCAGATTATCTGCTTTGAACTGGATTATATGAGTCCACACTGCCAGATAATCTGGGATAAACAGAAAACCTGGGATCAGATCTTGGGATATAGGGCCTGTCTGGAAGGGTCCCTAGACCCCTTCTACACTGTCCTTATAACCCAAGATCCGATCCCAGGTTATCTACTTTGAACTGGATTATATGAGTCTGCACTGCCAGATAATCTGGGATAAACAGAGAACCTGGGATCAGATCTTGGGATATAGGGCCTGTCTGGAAGGGTCCCTAGACCCCTTCTACACTGTCCTTATAACCCAAGATCCGATCCCAGGTTATCTACTTTGAACTGGATTATATGAGTCTGCACTGCCAGATAATCTGGGATAAACAGAGAACCTGGGATCAGATCTTGGGATATAGGGCCTGTCTGGAAGGGTCCCTAGCCCCCTTCTACACTGTCCTTATAACCCAAGATCCGATCCCAGGTTATCTGCTTTGAACTGGATTATATGAGTCCGCACTGCCAGATAATCTGGGATAAACAGAAAACCTGGGATCAGATCTTAGGATATAGGGCCTGTCTGGAGGGGCCCCTAGACCCCTTCTACACTGTCCTTATAACCCAAGATCCGATCCCAGGTTATCTCATATAATCCAGTTCAAAGCAGATAAACTGGGATCGGATCTTGGGTTATAAGGACAGTGTAGAAGGGGTCTAGGGGCCCTTCCAGACAGGCCCTAGACCCCTTCTACACTGTCCTTATAACCCAAGATCCGATCCCAGGTTATCTACTTTGAACTGGATTATATGAGCCCGACCCACCAGATAATCTGGGATAAACAGAAAACCTGGCATCAGATCTTGGGATATAGGGCCTGTCTGGAAGGGCCCCTAGACACCTTCTACACTGTCCTTATAACCCAAGATCCGATCCCAGGTTATCTGCTTTGAACTGTATTATATGAGTCTGCACTGCCAGATAATCTGGGATAAACAGAAAACCTGGGATCAGATCTTGGGATATAGGGCCTGTCTGGAAGGGTCCCTAGACCCCTTCTACACTGTCCTTATAACCCAAGATCCGATCCCAGATTATCTGCTTTGAACTGGATTATATGAGTCCACACTGCCAGATAATCTGGGATAAACAGAAAACCTGGGATCAGATCTTGGGATATAGGGCCTGTCTGGAAGGGTCCCTAGACCCCTTCTACACTGTCCTTATAACCCAAGATCCGATCCCAGGTTATCTACTTTGAACTGGATTATATGAGTCTGCACTGCCAGATAATCTGGGATAAACAGAGAACCTGGGATCAGATCTTGGGATATAGGGCCTGTCTGGAAGGGTCCCTAGACCCCTTCTACACTGTCCTTATAACCCAAGATCCGATCCCAGGTTATCTACTTTGAACTGGATTATATGAGTCTGCACTGCCAGATAATCTGGGATAAACAGAGAACCTGGGATCAGATCTTGGGATATAGGGCCTGTCTGGAAGGGTCCCTAGACCCCTTCTACACTGTCCTTATAACCCAAGATCCGATCCCAGGTTATCTGCTTTGAACTGGATTATATGAGTCCACACTGCCAGATAATCTGGGATAAACAGAAAACCTGGGATCAGATCTTGGGATATAGGGCCTGTCTGGAAGGGCCCCTAGACCCCTTCTACACTGTCCTTATAACCCAAGATCCGATCCCAGGTTATCTGCTTTGAACTGTATTATATGAGTCCACACTGCCAGATAATCTGGGATAAACAGAAAACCTGGGATCAGATCTTGGGATATAGGGCCTGTCTGGAAGGGTCCCTAGACCCCTTCTACACTGTCCTTATAACCCAAGATCCGATCCCAGATTATCTGCTTTGAACTGGATTATATGAGTCCACACTGCCAGATAATCTGGGATAAACAGAAAACCTGGGATCAGATCTTGGGATATAGGGCCTGTCTGGAAGGGTCCCTAGACCCCTTCTACACTGTCCTTATAACCCAAGATCCGATCCCAGGTTATCTACTTTGAACTGGATTATATGAGTCTGCACTGCCAGATAATCTGGGATAAACAGAGAACCTGGGATCAGATCTTGGGATATAGGGCCTGTCTGGAAGGGTCCCTAGCCCCCTTCTACACTGTCCTTATAACCCAAGATCCGATCCCAGGTTATCTGCTTTGAACTGGATTATATGAGTCCGCACTACCAGATAATCTGGGATAAACAGAAAACCTGGAATATGAGGATTTAAAGATTGAACTGCAAAGACTCTGGCACAAGCCAGTGAAAATGGTCCCAGTGGTGATTGGTACACTGGGTGCAGTGCCTAAAGACCTTGGCCTGCACTTAAACACAATCAGCACTGACAAAATCATGATCTGCCTGCCAGCTGCAGAAGGCGACCTTACTGGGATCTGCATGCATTATTCACCTATACATCACACAGTCCTAGATACTTGTGAAGTGTCCCACGTGTGATCCAATACAACTTTCTGCCCCATATAACAACAACAACAACAAAAACAACAACAAACCCACAAACAACAGCAAGTCAAAGTTATACCAGGTTCCCTCATCCTTTCTGCCCCATATAATAAAATAATGATAATAATAATAATAATAATAATAATATAACAATAACAGTAAGTGGGGCCAGGAAGTTCTTGGATGCAGAGGGGAAGACTCCAACTCCCACTATTCCTCGCAGCCACAGGCCCTTTCCTTGTAAGCAGGTGACTAGAACTGACCTGGCCTTGAGCCCCTCCTGCTCCTCCCCGATCTTGAATAACTGGAGGCACGGGGGCGCCTCCTCGCACACAGCTGCTCTCGCCTCCTCCTGCACGCACGCACACAGGCACAGAGTGGAGGGAAACACACGAGCCCGCCTTTCCCGTCCAACTGTGGGGCGCATGCGCAGAGCCAGAAGGGAGGCGGCGGACTCTGTGTAGCCTTCAAGAGGGAGAGGGAGGCAGAGAAAGGTTGCCGAGGGGAGGGGGCATTTACAAAGGCGCCCTTGTGCCTCTGGCAAAAAAAAAAAACTATTCAGCGGTCGCTTACCTAGCGTAATGCAAAAGCCGCCCCTGGGTGCACCGTTACCTTCCTGAAGAAGCGGTAACTATTGATCTCACATTTGCATGTTTTCAAACTGCAAGCTTGGCAGAAACCGGGCCTAACATCGGGAGCTCACCCAACTCCCCAGATTCGAACCGTGAACCTTTTGGTCAGCAAGTTCTGCAGCTCAGCGGTTTAAGTATAGTGAATGTGGGATTCAGCTTTTCAGCCACGGGGATCTAGAAGTCCACCTCTTTTGACTTTTTTAATTATTATACAGTGCAAAAGGGGCTCTTCGGCCTATTTAGAATATGAAAATCCACTACTGGGGGTTTCAAGGTTCCTTTCTTTTGGTGAGAAAAATGATGATCCAAGGAGTCTGGAACAGTTAAAGATGACAAAGGCAGCTTCAGGATGCACTTCCCTACCCATGCCATAGAACTATGCAATGGGCAAAATCCAAAGATGCCGTCAAGTTTGAATTGGACAAAAATAGCACCATTCTCAATTTCAATAATTATGCATTGATGCTTTAGTCACAAAGGAATTAATGTTGAACATCAGACCCAGACATCACTGCTGTATAATTCAACAGAAACAAGTGCTGGAAGTGAAATCTTTTCCCCCAAAAAGAACATGTACATGTGACATCTGTATTCCAAATCTGCTCAAAAGGAAACAAGATTGGGGATTTTCCCTAAGCTTTGATTTGTTCATTACAAGTTTGGCAGATGGAAGAAATGAAATATTCACAACTAATCCCCACAAAATCTCTCCATGCCATAGTATAAAAGCTCCAACAATTAACAAAAAGTAAACACAAATCATTTATAGAATAGGCAGGGAGGTTTTACAAGCTTCCCCTGAGAACTAGAAATTCAGGAATTTAATTATGGCAAACAAAGCTTTCAGCTACTAGTCAAGCCACTACTGTGGATTTTTCTCTGTTCCTTTTGGTTTTCTCTCTCTTGTATGTGTTACAAATTAATTTTACAACTAGACTGTTGTTGTTTCACCCCATGTTACCTGGTTGTAGGCTTTATTTATGTCCCATCTGACTAGCTAAAAAGGTAAATGTTTCCCCCTGAGATTAAGTCTAGTCGTGTCTGACTCTGGAGGGTGGTGATCATCTCCATTTCTAAGCCAATGAGCCAGCGTTGTCTGTAGACGCCGCCTAGGTCATGTGGCCAGCATGATTGCATGAAGTGCTGTTACCTTCTTGCTGAGGCAGTACCTATTGATCTACTCACATTTGCATGTTTTTGAACTGTTAGGTTGGCAGAAGCTGGGGCTATCAGCGGGAGCTCACCTGTCCCGTGGATTTGAACTGCCAACTTTTCAGTCAGCAAGTTCAGCAGCTCAGCGATTTATTCCCCTATGCCACTACAGCCTCGCTGACTAATTATCTATTGATATTTATAATTCACATATTAATAAAATAGGAATGTATCTACGTAGACTAAAGAGTCAAATGTGATTAAATTCCTTTCCATTAACATTAAAAGTAAGAACATTTTAAATCTGGCCTTCTTACTGAGCTTTCAAATTCTGCAGTGTTGCTACACTGGTCAAGACATAGTAAATAGAGCCCTAGAGTGCAACCCCACTAATCCATCCCTTACACTATGTCACATTAAATTCAGTATTTCTTATTGAATAATAGAACCATAGAAACTGCAATCTTAACTATGTTAGTAGATGGCGCAGTTTCTCATGTATAAGGGAGCGTAGCAGTTTACCAAAAGCAGTTAAGAGAAGCCTTATTTTTGTCTCAGAAACGGGAAATGGATTGATTGGCACAATTTCAAAAATGGGTCAAGATCTTCTGGATTTTGTAGATCTTCATTAAGCCCACATTTTCAATGTTCCATTCTTTTCTTGAGGATCCTGACTTGTAAGAACACAAGACAACTGTGATCATTTTGACTTTCCTCCCTAATATAAACATCTAAAAAAACTCAGGGATCTTTCTTCTGGGAGACAAATATGGCTAAAAATAAATTGTAGAGCATCATAAAGAAAATTAAGGGATTTTACTGAATTTTCATTTTTACTCAAGCCAGTGTTATGATAAACATTCAGAGCTATGAACTGCCTTGAGGATTTGTATAAGTAGTTTCTTTCTGTCAACAAGGTCATTATTGTAACCGGACCATCTTGTTTCTTTTCCTTCAATGAACTGTAGTTTAGATTGCATATTAAAAGAAATTTGTCATTCTCTAGCAGTAATGAGTGAAGTCACCGTCCGCAACAAGTGGGATCTCTGAAGTTTGAAATGAAAGCGTTGCAGATTCAAGGCAGCAGTCTGCTTATGGGCAGCCAGGCTTATTTGTGCTATTGTGAGCACTAGATAATATTGTTTCTGCAGACCAGTCCCACTTTCCCCAGACTTAGTGATGGAAGTGATTAATAATACATAAAATATTAGATGCAGCGATTTTACTATTGACTGCTGGTTTTTATGTAAACAAAAGTGGGAGGTCAGGATGGCAGAATCTCATATGCATCGAACCAGATTTACCTGCTGGAGCCTAGTTTAAATTATGGCATGTTCAAAATTAAAGGATTCCTAAGGGGAAGAATCTGATTTGTGTAGTGGAAGAGGAAGGAGCACGCAATACTTCCACACCTCTTGTTAAGCCATTTTATTGTTCTCTCTAAACTGCTGAGAGATATTGTAGAAATCTTGGCTAAACTACTTCATATTACCAAGAGATTAATAAGAGGTCCAGTTATACCTTCTGCTCACCAAAACAGAACCATGGGTACATAGGAAATACTTACTTACTTACTTACTTAGGCAATCCCTCGTAGCCTGAGGATGATGGACCTCCAAGTGATGTGTCTTGGCGATGGATACGTAGGTAGCTGTAGAGCCCTATTCTTGACTTGCATCTTCTCCCACAGTGAGGGCATCTGTTTCCAGGTGGAAGGCGGTCCCGGTTGGGGTTGGCTTGACACGCCTTCGTCTTGGCAGGTTTCTCTCTTTCGCCCTCCATTCGTGCCTCTTCAAATTCTAGAGCACTGCTGGTCACAGTTGACCTCCAGCTGGAGCACTCAAGGGCCAGGGCTTCCCAGTTCTTAGTGTCTATACCAGAGTTTTTTTTTTAAGCTTGGCTTTGAGCCCATCTTTAAATCTTTTCCTGCTCATCAACATTCCATTTTCTGTTCTTGAGTTCAGAGTAGAGCAACTACTCTGGGAGACGGTGGTCAGGCATCCGGACAACGTGGCCGGTCCAGTGGAGTTGATGGCGGAGGACCATCGCTTCAATGCTGGTGGTCTTTGGTTCTTCCAGCACGCTGACGTTTGTCTACTTGTCTTCCCAAGAGATCTGCAGGATTTTCCGGAAGCAGCGCTGATGGAATCGTACCAGGAGCTGCATATGACTTCTTTAGACAGTCCACGTCTCGCAGGGTTGGGAGGACAATAGCTTTATAAACAAGCACCTTAGTATCCCTATGGATGTCCCGGTCCTCAAACACTCTCTGCTTCATTCGGAAAACAGCTGCACTTGCAGAGCCCAGGCAGTGTTGTATTTCAGTATCAGTGTTGACTTTTGTGGAGAGATGGCTACCAAGGTAGCAGAAATGATCAACATTTTCTAATGTTACACCATTAAGCTGTATTTCTGGCATTGGAGAAGGATTGGCTGGTGACTGCTGGAAGAGCACGTAGGAAATACTAGCCCAGCTGAACCCAAGGTTTATGGTAATATAAACATACCTTGGGAGGAAGTAAAATAGGATCAGTATAACCCTCCTGATCACAGGTTGCTGACTGACTGGGAGAGGAAATCCAATTAAGTGGCTGGAATCCTTAACAGGGAGCATTTCACATTGCAATATTTTGTTGCATATCCCACTTATGTTTAAAAGCAATGCTTTTGGGTTTGGAATGATTAGCCGTTTACAAGAAACATTGTCCAGGGGACGCTGGACTGTATTTTCTCATTCTTCAAGGAGGCTCTTTGCGTGTCCTCAGGAGGGTCTGCCTTCAGGGGCAAACAAGAATGAACAACTTGGAAGTCCCTGAACAGATTCAGAACTGGAGTGGGCAAATCAAAAGAAAACCTGGCACAATGGAACTACCTAAAAGAATCCTCCACCTTGTGCGACTGTGGAGCTGAGAGGAGATATGATAGCCATGTATAAATATGTGAGAGGAAGCCACAGGGAGGAGGGAGCAAGCTTGTTTTCTGCTTCCTTGGAGACTAGGACGCGGAACAATGGCTTCAAACTACAGGAAAGTAGATTCCATCTGAACATGAGGAAGAACTTCCTGACTGTGAGAGCCGTTCAGCAGTACAACTCTCTGCCCCGGAGTGTGGTGGAGGCTCCTTCTTTGGAAACTTTTAAACAGAGGCTGGATGGCCATCTGTCAGGGGTGATTTGAATGCAATATTCCTGCTTCTTGGCAGGGGGTTGGACTGGATGGCCCATGAGGTCTCTTCCAACTCTTTGATTCTATGATTCTATGAAAGAACTCTGCACTTGTATGCTTGTCCATAATGCCCTCCCTCACGTACAGAGGAAGACTTGTTTAAAGCTACAGACAATGTGGTCACTGTTTCCGGGTTTTGGTCAAAAATGATTTAGCTGCTTGTGCTCCTTCTATTTTTATCAGTTTTATACTTATGTGTGCAATGCTTTTGACACAAAAAAATCTTTCCTTTTTGCCTTGTTGTTACAAGCCAAATTGGGATTGCTGAAATCATGGGGTTGTGATGTCCTGCCATTTTCAGTAATGAGGTTGTTCTTGGCTTAGAACCGGGCTAGGCAAGATGTGGGGAGAAAGTACTTGCCACTAAAAGCAACACTGATATTCCTGGAAAGAAAAAAAATGGGGAGGGGGGACATTTTGATTTTTAACAGCAGAACTGTGCCTTCTTTAAAAACAATGATATTGGGTTGTAAGTTTATAGCCTGAAAAAACCTACAACAACCCAGTGATTCCGGCCATGAAAGCCTTAGACAATAATTGATATTCCTGGTTTTAGGGGTCCGTGCATGCAAAAACATTCCAGACAGGAAGCTATCAGGGCCAGCTAACCACTCCCAACAAAGGATTCCCCCAAGCAATAAGACGTCAATGTATTGTCGAAGGCTTTCATGGCCCGAATCACTGGGTTGTTGTAGGTTTTTTCGGCCATGGTCTAGAGGCATTCTCTCCTGACGTCTAGAGGCATTCTCTCCTGAGGATCTCACTACCTCTGAGAATGCCTGCCATAGATGCAGGTGAAACGTCTGGAGAGAAGGCTTCTAGAACATGGCCATACAGCCTGAAAAACCTACAACAACCCACCCCAGTATTCTTGCCATGAAAACTAAACAGATTAGTACAACCGGAGGTATGTCAATATACCATCAGAAGATAGGACTTCCAGATCGGAAGATGCTCAAAATGCTACTGAGGAGGAATAGAGGATAAATTCAACTAGCCCCAGATGTGATAACGCAGCTAGCTCAAAGCCGAAAGGAAGGTTAGCGGCCAACGGTGCTGGAAGTGAACGACGAATCCAATCTTCTAAGATCAACATATCATAGGAACCTGGAATGTTAGATCTATGAGCCAGGGCAAATTGGACGTGGTTATTGGTGAGATGTCAAGATTAAAGATAGACATTCTGGGGGTCAGTGAACTGAAATGGACTAGAATGGGCCACTTCACAACAGATGACCACCAGATCTACTATGAACAAGAGAAAGTAATCTGGCCACATAATAAGAAGACAGGAAAGCTTGGAGAAGTAAATGATGCTGGGGGAAATGAAAGGAAAAAGTTAGATGGATGGATGGTATCCTTGAAGTGACTGGCTTGACCTTGAAGGAGCTGGGGGTGGTGACAGCTGACGAAGCTCTGATGTTGGCTGGTCCATGAGGTCATGAAGTGAATGAACAAATAAACAACAACAAAGGGTAAATAAATATGGGTCCCAAGTCTGCTTCCAAGTCGATTTTTTAGCTTGATGGTCACTATCACCTAAAATTGGATCAAAATTGCCCATAGTGTCATTTCATTATTGCTAGTGGATGTCAGAGCAATTTTGGCTCTAGGGAAGTGAGCATAGGACCCAGTGTGGTGTAGTGGTTTGAGTATTGGACTGAATCCTAGTTTTGCCATGAAAACCCATTGGGTGACCTTGGGCAAGTCACATTCTTTCAGCCCCAGAGAAATGCCCTCTGAATTAAGTCTTGCCAAGAAACCTCTGTGGTAAGCTGGCCCTAGTCAGAAATCACTTCAAGGCACACAGCAACAATAGGCCATTATAAGCCTAGGCTGTTAAAAAGGAACCAGAATCTGACCCTGCTTTTCGAAAGCCTATTCTTGTATCTAAAATGGGCATGCAAGCCAACACTCTTGTTTTAAAATATCTGCTGAGGAAAGTGCAGCTCTCCAAGGTCCCATGACAGTGTAAACAATGGTTTATCATAATATTTAAACCTCAGACTTTGGCTTGTTTCCTCAGCTGTCTCCTGTGGAGTCGGTCCTGGCAAAAGGGGGAAGCAAATCCAGAACAAAGTACAGTCTAATTCCCCTATCCATGAGGGATGCATTCCTTGACGTTGCATAGACATGTGAAGTTGTGGATAATAGTAAGCATGATTATTTTCAGTGGAACAAATTACGGAGGCATCAAGAGGAGGCTGTAGCTTGTACACAAAGTCTAAAAGTGTTCTATCTCTTGTTATAATTATGTTGCATCCCGCCTCAAGTTGCAGGGAGCGGCAAGTTATAAATTCATTATTATTATTATTATTATTATTATTATTATACCTGAATAAGTGAATTCACTTATATCTGTTCCATGGATATGAGCATCATATTGTACATAGAGAAGCGATGCTGGAGTCTGGTTATTTGATATGCAATTACTGATTTATATAATAACTCATGTCTCTTTGATGAATTGTCGAAGGCTTTCATGGCTGGAAACACTGGGTTGTTGTAGGTTTTTTGGGCTGTATGGCCATGTTCTAGAAGCATTCTCTCCTGACGTTTCACCTGCATCTATGGCAGCATCCTCAGAGGTTGTGAGGTCTGTTGCAAACTAGGAAAATTGGGTTTATATATCTGTGGAAAGTCCAGGGTGGGAGAAAGAACTCTTTGCTGTTGGAGCTAGGTGTGAATGTTTCAATTCAATTAGCATTTGATGGCCTGACAGTTTTTAGGTGTGGCTTGTTCCTGCCTGGGGGAATCCTTTGTTGAGAGGTGACTAGCTGTTCCTGATTGTTTCTTGTCTGGAGTTCCCTTGTGTTTGAGTTTTGTTCTTTATTTACTGTTATAATTTTATAAAAAAACTCTATAATTTTAGAGTTTTTTAATAAGGTAGCCAGATTTTGTTCATTTTCATGGTTTCTTCCTTTCTGTTTTTTTCTATTTCTTCCTTTTATGTCTCTTTGTATCCTTTATTTATTAAAATAAGTTTTGTTTATGCTTGTTATGAAAGTGTCCTGGTGAGATTTCATATCAGGAACTTCAGGCCTAATGAAGAAATGAAGCCGATGAAACTTCCTTGACAGCTTTGACAATCTCTGGTGTCTGTTAGACAACATCTCCACAAAGCTCTCTTTATTCATCTGTGGGACTTTATCTGCTATCTGTAACATACTGGACTAAAGTAATCTAGTGCCGTTCTAATTAGACACAAAGCTTGCTATCACTCACTGAACATCATTGTGTTGCATTCTGTTCTTCCTTCCCTAAGGTCTTCATGAGTAATAAAGTTACTATGCGTATTCAGCTCTTGCAAACAGGTTTGACCTTCAGCTGTTTGGCATCCATCTTAATGGCACGTAATGGGAAATAAATACATTTAACAAAACCCAGGTTCAGGCATTACATAATTACTGTGCAGGGCAAAATGCACTCTTGCGTTGCTTAGTGATTCTGAACCCAACCCCCCTTTTGTGCTTAGCCTATATCCACTATGGTTTTGAAAGGTGCTGAGCTAATTTAGATTTTTTTTTTATTAAATGGCAGAGATTAAGCTTCTGCTTTTTAAGCATAGTGTTAAAGTGTAGTAGAGTCACTTTAGGGGAAATATCCAGGTCTGCCTAGTTCTGCTCACCCCAAGAATCAACTGGATAAGACAAATTTAATTTCCTGCCTTAAGCTACTGGGAGCACTTTGGACTGACATTAAGATGCAAATTCCTGAACATTTGCAGGATGCAAAGCCATTATGTAAACAGATTGTGCAAAGACCCTCTAATGAGTACTGATGGAGACCCTGGTTTGGTACAGTGTATTAACCCATCCATACCCACAGGGATAATTACTCTGCCACATGGCAGCTGGTGTGTGGGTGTGCGGAGGGAGATTCCCAGAGTTCAGCTTCCCCCTCTCTCTTGTTTACCTGCATGATGCCACTGGGAGAGATCATTTCCTATTTTCTAGAATGATGTTGAAATGGAACAATTTGGAGCAGCCACAAATAGTGACATCCGTGCCACGGATAGCCAGAACCTGAGACCAAGAGCCAAGCCTGTTAAGCGGCATGTGGCCCAGGAGCTCAGCCAACCTGGGCTCTATTTCAGAAATATGTAACCATGAACAGTTGTGCTTGGTGAGCGTGAGGAAGCCCAATTTGACGAAATAATGCTCACCAAATTGGAGAGAAGTCACTGAGGATTTTATTAAAGTCAGCTGAAGTGATACCAGCTTGCAGTAGCCCGCTAAAGATAAGCTGAGATACATAATACAGTAAAACATGCATTTTAATACATTTTCAGTTTCAAAATTCCCGCTTCCCCCAGCTGGTCCCAGTTTCTCTGTGATTGGCTAAGCCGGTGTGACATCAGTGCGGCCTCCCTGTAGAGGCGGGAGTTTGGCACACCTCAGCCAATGAGAGGGTACTGGCTGCCTCTGATGTTTATTTCCCTCCATCCAATGGTTGGAGAGGGGTTGGCAGGTCTCTGAACAATGGGTGAGAGAATGACTTGTGATGGATTAACTATCCTTGATGTGCTGATAGGCCTTCCAAAACCTTTATTGTCTCCTTTTGTATTTAGTCCTGATCGAGCCCAGCTCCCCTAGCACTGGATTCCCATATAAGCTCCTGCAGAGAGTTTGGATGTGACGAATAATCTCCTGAAGTTCTGCCAACATTGTTTTGATGGGTTCTATTTCAGAAATATATAAGCAAGCAAGTTTTTAAACCAAGAACAATACAATAGGATAGGTGGCAAATGGTATTTCCTTTCAATGTCTAGGTCCACTAATTTAAGTAAAGGCACAATTGCATTCAATTGTAGAGATTTCAACTAGGACCATGGATAAAGAGGTCCATGCCAGGCAACCTTCCTCTAAACCTGATCAGCCAAAAACAAGCACTTGGGTTTAAGGCAAAGCTATAGAGGTTTGTTACAATTTGGCTAAAAAAGGATCTAAATACAAGCAGGATGCTTCAAATTAATACAAAAACACAAGACATTTTATACTGTTCTGGCAGATTTCCCACTCCCTTTCCTAATTGGCTGAAAATATGTAGGAAGAACAGCTGATGGTTGGTCAGTTCAAAGATCCAGTCCACTGCAGAGATGCCCATGTGGAGGGCATGGAACAAAGAGAAGTGGTGACATGGGTATGCAGATGACCTCTTGATTAACTTAAGTGGCCAGTTCCGCAGTGAAAAGGTGCAAGATCCAAAAGACAAAGAGTGACAATACAACCAGGGACTTGGCTGCCTGTCACGTGCCAGGGCTCTGTTGATACACAGGCAGAGGTGAACCAAACAAACACTCAGTTTGTATCAAACTGTTTAATTAAAGCAGCACTTACTTTTTGGCTGTTTTAATAGTCCACAATATAAAGCATAAAGGTAGCAGCCACAGAATATAAAATAAAAACTGATAGCAAACGCTGATGCAAATTCAAAAGAACACTGTAGTCAAAGGGTCCAGTTCCGTGGTTAAATGCGAGGAGTTCAATGATTAAACTCTTGGCATTTAACCACTGGAATCCAGGGATTAAGAATCTATACCGCAGTCAAAAGCCAGTCCAGAGATTCAAGGTTCCAAGAGTTCAGGAAACAGGTCAGGATACCAAACATCCACAAACCTGGGGGAAAACAAACAGCATCTACCACCAAAGTAAGACAAATATTTCGCTTCCGAAGATCAGTCCCAAGGCTAGCTGCTTATATCCAGTGAAACCCAGCTGCAAACTATCTCTTGCATGCCTCCACCCTTAACTGCTTTCACCCTTAAACTCTTACTTACAGATTACTCAGCCCTTTAGAACTAAGACTTGCATTAACCCTTCCATCACCAACTGCTAAGCCTGCCACCACCAACCACCATCAACTGTGGAACATGATATATGACACTGCTGTATTCATATTTGTTTAGCCTCTCCTTCTGTGGGGCTGACGAGCCTCTAGCCATGTCCAAACAGGAAAACATCTTAAGGTCATCTTGGTGACAAAAGGGATCACCTGGTTCACATCTGTACACAAAATGTTTGACATTAACTGGCTTGGGAGATCACTAGAAATATATTTGTTAAATGTTTAGTGATCAGCAGGGCCATAGCCAGAAATTTTTTTTGGGAGGGGTTGAAATTTTCGGGGGGGGGGGTGAAACCTGCCTCCTAGCTCATGCTGAAGCAAAGAGCACAGCAGGGGGCAGAGCAGCCTTCAATAGCCTGCAGCTCCGCCCCTGTCAACCACCTCCACCAAGTCTGGCCTCCTTAACACACACATTCAACACACACACGCTCAACTTGGTTGCTTCACTACATCGACTATTGCTGCAAGTAATGACAGTGTGAATAAATTGTCAATATTTGCCTGAGATAGTGCTTGCCGGTCTGGAGGGACTCTTAATTTTTTGCATCTCATAGACTTAGCATGGGGATTTCGTTAACCAGTTAAAATTCATGAGTAAACCAGTTTGTTTTTTTTAAAAAAAATGAAACATTTCGGGGGGGGGTTGAACCCCTAAACCTCCCCCCCCCCTCGCTACAGGCCTGGTGATCGGACCTTATGCAAACAGGAGGCATGAGGACAGCAGATATTTATTTATTTATCATGTCAGAAGTGAGTTGAGGGTACAGTTAACATGGATTTAAAAACACAAACAAAGTTTAAAAACTTGGCATTATGCTAAACGTCCTTTAGAACAGTGGATGCCTTTAGGATACATTTGATATAAATACATTTAGAAATTAAAAGTTTATATATTTAGAAACTGAAACAGTATACAAGCAATACAAGTTACACAAAATATCAGTTTAATACATTTATTAAAGGGTTTAGATTTGATAGAGTTCGGGGTACAGCTGCTGCTAGTCCATCCGGACCCCCTAGTGCAGTGGTTCTCAACCTTCCGAAAGCCGTGACCCCTTAATACCGTTCCTCATGTTGTAGTGACCCCCAACCATAAAATTACTTTTGTTGCTACTTCATAACTATAATTTTGCTACTGTTATGAATTGTAATGTAAATATCTGATATGCAGGGTGTGTTTTCATTCACTGGACCAAACTGGGCACAAATACCCGATATGCCCAAATCTGGATACCGGTGGAGTTGGGGGGTGGGGTGGTGATTGATTTTTTCATTTGGGAGTTGTAGTTGCTGGGATTTATAGTTTACCTACAATTAAAGAGCATTCTGAACTCCACCAATGACAGAATTGAACCAAACTTGGCACACAGAACTCCCATGACCAACAGAATATACTGGAAGGGTTTGGTAGGCATTGACCTTGAATTTTGGAGTTGTAGTTCACCTACGTCCAGAGATCACTGTGGATTCAAACAATGATAGATCTGGACCAAACTTGGCATGAATACTCAATATGCCCAAATGTGAACACTGGTGGAGTTTGGGGAAAAATAGACCTTGACGTTTGCGAGTTGTAGTTATTATTATTATTATTATTATTATTAACTTTATTTGTACCCCGCTAGCATCTCCCGGAGGACTCGATGCGGCTTACACAGGCCGAAGCCTCAAAACACAATACAGTAAAAACAACACAACAGTAGAAAACATAGCAAATCAATAAGTTAAGCAAGCAATAACGACAATAACAATATATCATGACACTTTAAAACTGGGCCGGCCAGCGCAGTGGGGTACAGGGTTAAAAGTGCTAGAGTGGTAGGAGGAGCATGGGAATAAAATAGTACGGTGTGCAGTAATGTTAATTGTGCTAAAGTGCTTCTAGGACTTGGGTGGGGATTCCTAATCTGAGAAGGCACATCGGAACAGCCAAGTTTTTAGGTTCTTTCTGAAAGCTGCTAAAGTAGGGGCCTGGCGAAGATCTTTTGGAAGGGCATTCCAAAGTCGGGGGGCCGCCACAGAAAAGGCCCTGTCTCGTGTCCCCACCAGGCGCGCTTGCGACGTGGATGGGATCACGAGCAGGGCCTCCCCAGATGACCGGAGCGAGCGTGTGGGTTCGTAGGTGGAGATGCGGTCACGCAGGTAGGGTGGTCCCAAACCGTTCAGGGCTTTGTAGGTAAGCACCTGCACCTTGAATTGGGCTCGGAAAATAAATGGCAGCCAGTGGAGCTCCTTAAACAGAAGGGTTGACCTCTCTCTGTAATGAGCCCCAGTTAGCATCCTGGCTGCTGCCCGCTGGACCAGTTGGAGTTTCCGAGCCGTCTTCAAGGGTAGCCCCACGTAGAGCGCATTGCAGTAATCCATTCTAGAGGTGACCAAGGCATGGACCACCCCGGCCAGATCAGCCTTCTCGAGGTACGGTCGCAGCTGGCGCACAAGTCTCAATTGTGCAAAGGCCCTCCCGGATACCGCCGACACCTGAGCCTCAAGTGTAAGCGACGAGTCCAGGAGGACACCCAAACTGCGGACCTGTGGCTTCAGGGGGAGTGTAACCCCGTCCAGCACAGGTAGCCACCCTATACCCCGATCCGGTTTACGATCGACCAGGAGGACCTCTGTCTTGTCAGGATTGATTTTCAGCTTGTTCTTCCTCATCCAGATCGACACAGCGGCCAGGCACTCGTCCAGCACCCGGGAGGCATCCTTGGCATTAGGTGGAAAGGAGTAGTAGAGTTGTGCGTCATCCGCATAGAGATGGCACCCAACTCCAAAACTCCAGATGACCTCTCCCAGCGGTTTCATGTAGATGTTAAAAAGCATGGGCGACAGAATAGAGCCTTGCGGGACCCCACAGGTCAAAGGCCAGGGGTCCGAGCAGGCGTCTCCCAGCTTCACCATCTGGGTTCAACCCTCTAGGAAGGACCGGAGCCACGATAGAACCGCGCCCCCGAGGCCCATCCCAGAGAGACGACCCAGAAGGATACCATGGTCGATGGTATCGAAAGCCGCTGAGATGTCCAAGAGAACCAACAGAGTCACACTCCCCCTGTCCAGCTCTCTGCGGAGGTCATCCACCAAGGCGACCAATGCCGTCTCGGTGCCATGGCCAGGCCTGAAACCAGATTGTGACTGATCTAGGTAGTTGGTATCATCTAGGAAGCTCTGGAGCTGGGAGGCGACCACCCGCTCCAGCACCTTACCCAAAAAAGGGAGGTTGGAAATTGGCCTGTAGTTACTCAGCACCGTGGAGTCAAGGGAAGCCTTCTTGAGGAGTGGGCGAACCACAGCCTGTTTCAAGTTAGATGGAAAAATCCCTTGCTCCAACGATGCGTTGATAATCAATACAAACCAATCAACCAGCCCCTCCCTGGCTGATTTAATGAGCCAAGATGGGCACGGGTCTAGGGGTGAGGTGGTCGCTCTCACAGCCTCAAGAATCTCCTCCACGGTTTCAGGAAGAACAAGCCTAAAAGAATCCCACAAGGTTGGACAAGCAGATGTCTCCGTCACCTCTTCTGGAACTGCGATGAAATTGGAGTCAAGCTCAAGGCGTATCTGGGTGACTTTGCCTGCAAAGTGGTGTGCGAAATCGCGACACCGAGCTGCTGGGTCATCAGTGACCTCCTCCACCACAGGTGGGTGGAGGAGTTCCCCCACGACCCGAAACAGCTCCGATGATCTATTTGCTGCAGACGCTATCCGGGTGGTCGTGAATGATTTCCTGGCCACCCGAATAGCCACGGAGTATGCCTTAAGAGAGGCTTTAGCCCGTGCTCGATCAGACACGACCCGAGATTTCCTCCATTTGCGCTCTAGCCCCCTTCTCACATGCTTCATCACGGTCAGCTCCCCAGTGAACCAGGGAGATGGCCTGTCACGACGCAACGAGATGGGGCGTTCGGGTGCGATCACATCTAACGCCCTGGACATCTCCCCATTATAGAGAGACACCAAGGTGTCGATGGAATCACCAGGCTCCAAGGCAGGAAGAGCCCCAAGATTCCTCAGGAATCCATCCGGATCCATCAGTCTCCTAGGGCGGACCAGTTTAATCTGTCCTCCACCCCTGCGGAGGTTGAGAGTCGCAGCAAGTCTAAAACTGATCAGATAATGATCAGACCATGACACCGGAAGGATGTTTTGATCTTCCACTCTAATCATTTCGTTGTCCGCCACAAAAACAAGGTCAAGAGTATGTCCAGCTTGATGAGTGGGACCAGATATTATTTGTGACAGCCCTATGGTCGTCATGGTGGCCATAAAATCCTGAGCTGCACCAGAAAGGGTGGTCTCGGCGTGGATGTTAAAGTCTCCCAGCACCACCAGGCGCTGGGAGATCAAGGCCGAATTAGAGACCACCTCCGCTAGCTCAGACAGGGAAACTACTGGGTCGCGGGGTGGGCGGTACACCAGCAGGAACCCCACACTGTCACGGCTCCCCACTTTCAAGTGGACACACTCGAACCCCGAAGCCTGCGGAACAGCGCATCTGATCACGGCGGTGGATTGCCGAAAGACTACTGCGACCCTCCTCCCCGCCCCCCTTGTCTGGCCTGCTGATGCACTCCGAAACCAGGTGGACACAACTGAGTGAGATTTACTCCCCCCAGCTCATCCAACCAGGTCTCGGTGATGCATGCCAGATCCGCCCTCTCATCCATGATCAAGTCCTGGATGGCCGCGGTCTTACCATTAACGGATCTGGCATTAATCAGCAGGACCTTAAGGCCAAGGGGGCTGCCATGGAGCCTACCACTCCCTACCTTCTCCAGGGTCGCAAGAACTCTGTTGCGCTTCTCCCTGGGATGTTGGTGACCCGCTATTCTCCTCCCCCACACGACTTGGATGGCACCCCCTTCCTCTGGAACCCTCCCCCCCCCCCCCACATGGGCAGGATCTATGACTAGTCAGCTCTCAGAGGAAGAAGTCGGGCTGGGGAATAATCTCCCTTGGGCGTTAGGTAAGGATGTTTCTGATGATGAGGTAGATAATGAAACATCAAGGGAGCTGAGTGGGCTGAATAAGGGGAGTGTTCTCGAGCGAAGGAGTGTGGCTGGCTGAGCGGGGGCGACCGGGGCAGATGGGGTCTCAAAATGGTATGAACCAGGAGGGGGGGAGGGGGAGGCCCTAACCGGGGAGCTAATTGTGGAATTCACACGGTGACCTGATGGTGTATGGCGAGAAGGAACCCCGGAGGCAAATAAGGGGCGTATCTGGGGGTCCACAACTACCCTCCTAATGGTAATGCCCCATTTCTTTAAGACAGAGCGCTTTGCCATAAGCTCTCCGAGCCATGAATTGTCTTCTGGTGTTATTTGAAGACGGGAGGAACGGTCAGATGATTGGTAGTCCCTCCATAACCACACTATGGCTTCTAGTCTTATATCCTGTTGTCTTTTACCCAGGATTTGGGCCAAGGAATTACAAACTGCCCTCTTAGAGGTCCATCTGCCTCTGTTTACCAATTGGTCAGCAATGTCCACCGCGAACATGTCCGTTTGTAGATGATGATCCTGAGTGCAGGCTGCGGTTGGCTGAACCAAAAGATCTGTTGTTATATTATTGATCGTCCTCTGAGCGGCCATCATAGACCGCTGCCACTCCACAATGTTCTCAATCCTATGACTGCCCAAAGATTCTCCCCTTCCCTCAGTCAACTCATCATTCAATCCTCGTTCAGCCCCCAGATCCCCAAGGTCCGACATGCCTTTCTCCCCATTTTGGCACAAGTCCTTAGCCAGATCTGCACACAAAGAGTTATCAGTCTTAGTTGCTGGGATTTATAGTTAACCTACAATCAAAGAGTATTCTGAACTCCACCAATGATAGAATTGGGCCAAACTTGGCACACAGAACCCCCATGACCAAAAGAAAATACTGTGTTTTCTGATGGTCTTTGGCGACCCCTCTGATGCCTCCACGTGACCCCCCCAGGGGTCCCAACCCCCAGGTTGAGAAACCATGCCCTAGTGGCTTTGACATTTCAAAACTTTGAAACTGCGGAAAATGCTTAATAAATAAATAAATAAATAAATAAATTTTGTGTTTGAAGTCCTCTTATTGTTCTTAAACTTTTGGGGAGGGGGGTGCCATGGGTTGACAACACAATCTCTTTAAGCAAGCTTCCACTCTGTCCAATCCTTCTAATCCAACGGAAGGAGTTTAGTTAAATTGAAGTCAAGTAGTGCTTTCTAAATTATAGATTCCTTCGTTAGACCAGTCATAACCTCCCTGAATGCAAGCTGGTACTTAAAACAATTGTACATTTAAGGCTCAAAAGATATAAAAATAGAAAAGCAAGACAAACATGTTTATGGAAAGAGGGGCTGCATGCCAATTTAGATTATATCATTTCCTCTTTTCACCTGGTGATGGAAATTAAGTTACTGCATCAGGTCAGACCACTCGTTCATCTAATCAGCTATCATCCTCTAAACAGGATTTTGAAATGTTAGTTTTTGGACTACAATTTCCAAAATCCCTAGCACTATTTTAAAATTCACAGTGGTTCTTACAGCCTGAGAAAATAGTATTTTCAAAACCTAATTCCTTCAACTGATGATATCAGAGTTTGAATGAAGTCATAGTGTTATTTATTCCACATTTTGTGAACAGGTTTGAGGTTTGCATGTTTGAGATATGCAGTTTATTGGAAGTGTTTTTCAACATAAAATAAAATTAAAATACAGAAAACATCATATATCTTTTGTGATGGCACTCAAGGCACTGCATTTGAGGTTTCTGGGTGGTCTCCCATTTATACGTTGATTAGGCTTAGTCATACTTAGCTTAAGCAAAATAGAAACTTTCAAACATTTCCTCAAAGCAATCCGCATACTTCTAGGCACTGATAAGTCAGTGTTAAGTCAGCGGTATTTGGGGAGAAAATGTACTGTAACACCCTGATCCTATATAATTGTGAAACAAGAGCCATCTCCAGAATTTGCAGGATTGTATTGCATTATGTTGGACCAGATTGCATGTGAAAACAATATTTTTAAAATTAATATCTGGAGTACTATAGTAATCGTGAGCTTTATATAGAGACAGCTCCAACTTATAGCTGGATCATCCTGTATTTCCACTCATGTGACATCATCACATTTGTTCATTTTTAAAATGTTTTTAAACTGTTTTAATGCAGTTTAAATTATTTTACATTTTTCTAATGGGTATTTTTTCATCATTTTGGAAACTACCTTGGGTTCAGCTTTGAGTGTTTTTTAAGAGAGAAAAACAGATTATATAATATTAATAACAACAACTGTGACAAATAACTGGTGGGATCACCTGGTTATCCACAAGTTATCCACCTGGCTGCTGATCTTTGCACTAACTGCAGTTTCCAGACTATCTTCAAAGGCAGCCCTATGCACAGTACATTACAGTAACCCAACCTAGAGGTAACTAAGGCGAGGACCACCATGGTCAAGTCAGACTTTTCAAGGTACGGTCGCAGCTGGCGCACAAGACTCAATTGTGCAAAGGCCCTCCCGGCCACAGCTGACATCTGAGCATCAAGTGTCAACGCTGAGCCCAGAAGGACCCCCAGACTACGGACCTGTGCCTTTAGGGGGAGTGTAAACCCATCTAACACAGGTTGCCACCCTATACCCCGATCTGCCGAGCGACTGACCTGGAGGACCTCTGTCTTGTCAGGATTAAGCTTCAGCTTGTTAGCCCTCATCCAGCCCATCACAGCATAAAGACCTCATAAATCTAATTCCCATGATTCTATAGCACTAACCCTTAGCAGTTACAGTGGTGTCAAACTGCATCAATTCTACAGTGTGGATGCATCCTGAATTAGAACCCTAGCATTTATTAACTATGCTCTGCAGCCTCATCCAACCAGTTCTCCACTATATACAGCAGGTTGGCTGATCATCCAAGGTCAGGTCATGAATGGCAGATGTTTTCCCATTCAAACAAACATCCTTTTATGATATTTATATTTTGTAGGTTTTTTAAAAATTGTGTAGTTGTTAAGGTTGTGAGCCATTTGTGGTCTCAGTTCTGGGAGAAAATCAAGGTATAAATAATAATAATAATAATAATAATAATAGAATAGATTCTATTTTTTCTGACTCCTACTTTATGAAGAATACAGGAAAAAAGGGGGGAGACATGGAGAAAGGGGAGCTGGATAGAAAGAAGAAAGGAAGAGGACATTTAAAAGACAATAGAATCAAATCCTTTCCTATTGCATGTGAAATAAATGCTGTGTGGATCTATAGCACTGATTTTCCTGCTCTATTTTTGCATGCAGAACATGTAGGGAGCATCGTGTTCATTCTGTCAACGCAGTGGTAGATGGTTGTTCTGTAACTGGGCAAAGCACAACGTTCCCTCTCTGGATGGAGCCCAATTACTTTATGTGGCATTTAGCTGATTAATTCATTTGTTTTAAAGAGGGATTAGTCAATTTGTATTAAACCCACCTGCTGAGAATTATATTGAACGAATACGAACCTTTTTGTTCTGTTTTCTAACTCAGTGACAGGTTTGTTTGGAGAAAAACTCTTTTCGATGCCAACAGTGTTTTTGGCTTGCAGCTGAGCCTTGAAATTTTGCCTCCTTTTAAAATCAATTAGAGCCTGCCAATTAACTTTAATGGAAACATTATTTTGCATTCAGCTAGCAGCTGTTTTCCATGTTTGTGCTCTTTCTCCCTCCCCCAGTTCCATTTACTTTTGAGGGGGGGGGGGGTTGTTGTGCTTTTGTTTCTTTTTACCCTAATGATCTCTTATAAGGAACAAACCTGAAAATATTCTATCCCTATTACATTTACTGCACACATTTGGAGCATGTTCCTACCAAGCCAAGTGTGTTACAAGTCTGCAGAGCTCATACAAGCTTTTCCTTTGTTCTGAGGTCATGCTCTCAACATCATATGCTCCGGATTATGCACACAATTGAGCTTATTCATAGGAATTATATATTGTCAATTAATCCGGAGATCTGAAAGTAGGACAATACTTATTTGTAAGAGAAAGGTGCAATTGCAGCAGTGGACAATTATATCCGTCTTCCACATTTGCTAGTTTTAGGGACACTGGACCCCTGTGAAAGTAAAATACCAATAATAAAAATTTGCTATATTTTAATTTGAGGGAACACCTCTCTTGGAATTTCTGGGTCTTTCAACACCACTCTGTGGCCAACTTCTGCTGAAAGCTGGCTACAGAATAGTATTGAATGGCCTACACTACGTTCTAGGACCACCCGCAAAAAGTGATAATCCACGAAGTAGGGACGCTATAATTATTTTAATATTTATACATTATTTTAGTAGTGATACACTATTTTAAGTCTTTATAAACCCTCGACAGTGATTGAATATACAGTAATTGGGATTGGAATGATCCATTCAGGATGGAAATTGAGGGGGGTAGTGGCTAAGTTATTTTAAGGAATAAAAAAAAGCTTGATTTCTTTCCGATTTTTTTTTCTGGTATCCCCCCCACCCCCAGGATGGTGCTTGACTCGGTCCAGTTTGAATCAGCCACAGGAGGAGGGGTCGGGGTCAGCCATGCTTTACCACAGAGAAAATGCTTTACCCGGTGGCGCAATGGGTTAAACACTTGTGCCGGCAGGACTGAAGATCAACAGGTCGGAGATTCGAATCTGGTGAGAGCGCGGATGAGCTCCCTCTGTCAGCTTCAGCTCCCCATGCAGGAACATGAGAGAAACCTCCCACAAGGATAGTAAAACAGCAAAACATCTGGGTGTCCCCTGGGCAATGTCCTTGCAGACAGCCAATTCTCTCACACCAGAAGCAACTTGCAGTTTCTCAAGTTGCTCCTGACAAGAAAAAAACAAAACAAAACAAAACAGAGAGATAACAAAATTGATGTGTTCTCTAACAGATGCAACATGTAGACTGTATAAGGTTTTGGTTTTCGAAACCTTGGATTTGTTTGCTCTTGGTTTCTTAAACATTTTTTTTCACTCACTATCGCTTTCTGTCTGATATATTTACGCAACCCCAGATATATAGGTATTAAAATAAAACATTTCCGTATATTAAGTCCTCATTTTCAAGGCTTGTTAAACAGGCTGATTTTCCTTTTTATTAAGTACAGCGGAAGCATTTTCCGTAGGGTCCACTATAAACATTGCACATCGTTAGTAACAGATTTGTGTAAAAAGGGTGATGTTCTGAAACCTCTTACTGTTGCCAAATTTTTGTGACCTCAACATTGAACTAAAGGGACCCCATTTGAGGTCAGGAACCACAGTTTAAGAAATGTAGAATGTAGAATATAGATTTATCTTTTTTATCAAAAAAAAAAACAAACAACAAACCTGATGTTTACTACTAGCCGTCCCCTGCCACGCATTGCTGTGCCCCAGTCTGTGTATATGTTTTGTGTGTGTATATATGTGTATATGTGTGGTTTTGCACATGCATTGTAATGTAATTTATTTTTTTTGCTTTTTAAGTCCCTTCCGCAGTGTTTTTCAGTGTTTTCATGAGTGACAGTCACTCATTGGTCTGTTAGGAGTGTAGTGTCCAAATGTGGTGTCAATTCAACCAGTGGTTTTTGAGTTATGTTAATTCCACAAACGAACATTACATTTTTATTTATATAGATTAGACTGACAGATTGAACACTTGGTACTGAATGGCAAACTTTGTCTATTTTTAATTGCTGATTTGGGTCCATTTTTCAAAGAAGCATGAGCAACCTGTGGCTAGGCTACTAGTTTGCGAGGAACAATATATTGTTGTGGATAGGAAGTCAAAGAGCAGCTGGGGAACACTCATTCTTGGAAGTTTCTTTGTGTGCTCTCTCTTCCTCCCAGGCTTGAACAGGAAAAAGAAATGGCCTCTGTGTTCCTGTTCTTAAGATTAATACCTGAAACAGCTGGAGAGAGATAGTACATTTCTACCTCCTCGTTTCCTTCCTGTCCCACAAAGCCTAGCTGTTCACACTGCAAATACATAAAGGGGACAGTCCCAATCTCAGCTGTTTTCTCTCTGCTTTCTAGCAATGATAAAGAACTGAGTTTTACCCCGAATTCAAATTCAGGCAAATTCCCTGTGTAATAGGAGAAGGCAAAGGCAACAAAACCACACTCCTAGCTCAAATATGTATTTCTGCTGGAATCTCTTACAGCTGATAGCTTAAAGCTTTGAAGAAGTATTTCAACCTTAAATCCATTAAAAAGTGAGAAATAACTTAACTGTAGTGTTACAGCAACGACAGCTTGTATGTTCCACAGCAGTGAATCCACTTTGAATATTCCGTATTCTGAAATTTAAAGGAACTATGCATAGTGTGAAATATACTAAGGCAGTGGGGGTTGGGACCTCTGGGGGGGGTCGTGAGGGGGGTTCAGAGGGGTCACCAAAGATAATCAGAAAACACCTATTTCTGATGGTCTTAGGAACCACTTTGGCAAAGAAGGAAGAAGATCTCTCAGCCTGTCCTTCTCATCCTTTTTGGAAACAGACGGCAAATCCTCCATCCAAAAGCCCTCCTCTGCTGTGATTGGCTGGCCTCTCAGCAAAGGGGAGGGCTGTTTCTGAGGGAAGAGCAGGCGTGCTCCACGCATGGCAGCATGGTGCGCATGTGTGGGCGAGGGAGAGTGTGTGAGACTGGAGGGAGGCTCTCAAGCCCCTTCAAGGCAGGGGGGAAAGCGTCCACACAATGTAAGATTGAGAGTGGCCCAACAGCATCAGGAAGAGGAGCAACAGCAGAAGCAGCTTAGTTAATTTTTAACGCAAAAAAGTCCGTCTTTCCTTTTGTTTTTTATTAATGCTCCCATTAGAAAATGCATATGGATGTGGGTAAAATACAACTCCCAAAATCGTGGGTCAATCCTCCTAATATCCCACCAGTATTCAGAGTTGGCCACGTTGGGTCTGTGTGCCAAGTTTGGTCCAGATCTGTAGTTGTTTGGGTTCACAGTGCTCTCTGGATGTAGGTGAACTACAACTCCAAAACTCAAGGTCAATGCCCACCAACCCTTCCAGTGTTTCTGTTAGTCATGGGAGTTCTGTGTGCCAAGATTGGTTTAATTCCATTGTTGGTAAAGTTCAGAATGCTTTTTGATTGTAGGTGAACTATAAATCCTAGTAACTACAACTTCCAAATGTCAAGGTCTGTTTTCCCCAAACTCCACCAGTGTTCACATTTGAGCCTGATGAGTATTTGTGTCAAGTTTGGTCTGTATCCATCATTGTCCCCCCCCCCCCCCACCCCAAATCATTGTCAATTCCTCCCAAACCTCTCCAGTATTTTCTGTTGGTTATGGGAGTTTGGTATGCCAAGTTTGGTCTAGGTCTGTCATTCATGGGGGTCTCAGTGGTCTGTGTAAGTCAAATGTGTACTGCAAATCCCATCATCTGTTGTTCATACACCCCAAACATATTGTTTTTGTGATTAAACACTATGCTTTAATTATGTTCAATTTGTAACAATGAAAATACATCCTGCATGTCAGATATTTACATTATGATTCATAACAGCAGCAAAATTACAGATATGAAGTAGCAACAAAAATGATTTTATGGTTGGGGGTCACCACAACATGAGGAACTGAATTAAGGGATCATGGCATTAGGAAGCTTGAGAACCACTGCACTAAGGGTTAGGGTTCAGCACATTGGATAACTCATAGCCCTTTTACATAGCCGTATAACCCAGAATATCAAGGCAGAAAATCTCACAATATCTGCTCTGAACTGGGTTATCTGAGTCTACACTGCCGTATAATCCAGTTCAAAGTGGGATTTTATTCGGCTGTGTGGAAAGGGCCATAGTCATCCATGGGAAGGAAATGCCTCTCTTTTCCTACCTCGGCAAAAGCATTGCTCAGTTTTCTGTTTCCTGTGTTTGCCACAGAAAGTATGACTTACACCAGTTATCTAATAGAAACTATAGTGTCACCTGGGGATTAACATCCATCATCTCTTTGCACTTAATCAAGAGGCAGCTTCTGAAACACTTGACCCTTGCTGTACTTTTAGAAGATTCAGTGAACTAAGATTTCCCCTTCAAGAGCTTCAGTGGATGAGAAGAGATGAGTACGTGTTTACATACAGGGAGGATACATTTTTTCCAAGAAAGGCAAGGCCTTCCTCTTGTATGTGTAATGCACAGGTATTAATTTGAGGATCACATACTAATTAGAGTAACTCGTTACTCTGCCCTTTTCTGATTCCATCTTTTTCAGTTTCTCTGAATGGATAAGGATAAAAAGAACCACCTTAAGTCCTCATAAGGTCCGGAAGCGGCTCTGCATTGGGTATGCTTTAAAAAATTCCTCCACTGTCCATGCTAGCTGAGGTATTTTAAGAGTTGTCCTCCAAATAAACATAACTTGTCCATGCTCTCCAGTTCTGGCAACAAATTCAAAAATATTGTTGACAAACTGGAATGTGTCCAGATCAGGGCAAACAAGGCCATGAAAGGTCTGGAAACCAAGCCGAGTGAGGAACAACTCAGTGAGTGGGAGAAGAAAAGTCGGAGTAGTGTTATCTGAAGAAATGCCATGCAGCAATCTTGTTTCCTGTGACAGAAACTTGGGAGTTAATGGATTCAAATAACAATAAAATAAATTCAATTTAAATATTAGGAAAAACATCCTAATGGCAACAGTGGCATTTGTTGTTTATTAATTCAGTCGCTTCCAACTCTGTCAACTGTGGCCACTCCAGCTCCTTCAAGGTCCTTGCCAGTCTCTTCAAGGATCCATCCATCTTGCCCTTGGTTGGCCCCTATTCCTTTTTGCTTCCATTTTCCCCAACATCATTGTCTTCTATAAACTTTCCTGTCTTCTCATGATGTGGCCAAAGTACTTCATCTATGCCACTTATATCCTTCTCTCCAGTGAGCAGCTGGGCATTATTTCCTGGAATATGGACTGCTTGATATTCTTGTGGTCCAGGGCATTCTCAGAATTTTCCTCCAGCTCCACAGTTCAAAAGCGTCTATCTTCCTTTGCTCAGCCTTCCTTGTGATCCAGCTTTCGCAGGGAATACTATTGCTTTCACTAAGCGAATCTTCGTTGCCAGTGTGATGTCTCTACTCTTCCCTGTTTTATCGGGATTGGTCATTGCTCTCCTCCCAAGAAGGAAACATCTTCTGATTTCCTGGCTGCAGTCTGCGTCTGCAGTAATTTTCGTGCCTACAAATACAAAGTCTGTCACTGCCTCCACGTTTTCTCCCTCTATTTGCCAATTATCAGTCATTCTTGTTGCCAGAATCTTGGTTTTCTTTATGTTTAACTGCAACCCAGCTTTTGCACTTTCTTCCTTCACCTTGGTTAGAAGGCTCCTCAGCTTCTCCTTGCTTTTGGCCATCAAAGTGGTATCATCTCCATACCTAAGGTTGTTAATGTTTTTTCCCAGCAATTTTAATTCTAGCTTTGGATTAGTCAAGCATCGCACATCGCAAGATGTGTTCTGCATACAAGTTGAATAGGTTGGGGGAAAGTATACAGCCCTGCTGTACTCCTTTCCTAATCTTGAACTAGTCCATTGTTGTGTTGTCTGTTCTGACTCTTGTTACTTGGTTCTTATACAGATTCCTCAGGAGACAGATAAGGTGACTTAACATCCCCATACCACCAAGAATGTGCCACAATTTATTATGATCCACACAGTCAAATTCTTGAGAACAGTCAATAAAATAGAAATAGATGTTTTTCTGAAACCCCCTGCCTTTCTCCATTATCCAGTGGATATTGTCCATCTGGTCTCTCGTTCCTCTGCCTTTTCTAAACCCAGCTTGTACATCTGGCAACTCTCTCTCCATGTATTGCTGGCGTCTTCCTTGCAGGATCTTGAGCAATACCTTACTGGCATGAGAAATAAGGGCCACTGTATGGAAGTTTGAGCAGTCTTTAGCATCCCCCCCCCCCCGGCCGCCTTTGAGGCATTGCCTGCCTCAAAAGAGGTCTTCCTCTTGATGTTTTTAAACAGAGGCTGGATGGCCATTTTTCAGGAGTGCTTAAGTAATGCATTCCTAAATGGCAAATTAAGTTTGGACTAGATCAGTGGTTCCCAACCTTTTTTTAACTAGGGACCACTTGACCAGGGACCACTTTGACTAGGGACCACATTCCAACGTTAGTACCAAAATGGTTAAGAATCAGTTTCTGGCCAACTTTAGATTCGGTTTAGGATGCTGATTCAGAAAATTGCATTGGCTAGACCATATTAGCTCTAGTTTCTGATACAGAACATATGCCATGGTCAACGACAGGGAAGGAGTGGCTGGTGGTGTGAAAGGAGTGGAAATAAAATAAATAAAGAGGAAGGAGGCTCGTTGACCAGATTTTCATCCTCAAGGCACACTGGTAGTCCACAGCCCACAGGTTAAGAACCACAGGACTAGATAATCCTTGTAATCCTTTACAACACTATGATTTTCTGATTCTTACCAATACAAAGTCCCTGCACTCACTCCAGGATTCCTCACTGTATACTTGTTTAACCAGTTTAACACACCACATAGAAATATCACTGTTTATTATCAAAGTGTATTTGTTACAAATGAATAATATATTTGATTTTTGTGCCTTATAATTTTCCATTTGCATTTGAATGGGAACTTCCTTTATTGTTTTTGTTGATGGCTTATTATTTCTAAAAGTAAATTCTAAGTGTACCAAAACTGGACAGTATTTTTTATTATACCATTTTTATCGTCACATGTAACATGTTGGATAGGATCCAAATAGCTAATTTGGGTGCGCCAAAGGGCTTGGACATGTCTAGCAACATTTTTCACATGTTTCCCTTGAATAGTAACACTCACAACATATCATATGGGAGAATTTGCCATTTAGGGAAGAAATGTAATTTACAAGGATAGTTTACTATCACAGTGTTAACTAAACCAGCCTCCTCTAGACATTTTGAACAAAAATAGGATAACTATAATTCCTCAGCAATGGCCATGTTATCTATAGCTGAGAGAAGAAGAAGAAGTTGTTGTTGTTTATTTTATATTTCGCCTCCATCTCCCCGAAGGGACTCGGGGTGGCTTTCAAGGGGCCAAGCCCAAACACATACAGTTAAAAACATAGCAAATAAAATATTAAAACAACATCATAACAATAGTAAAACAAGCATCATAAGCAGCAACCAGAAATACTTCAAATCTAATTTGGGGGGGGGGGGGGGCTGGTGTGCAAACAAGTTAGAAAACAGGCTGTTCAATAAAGTCCATTGATCCTATAACAACATAGGGATATAGCAGTTTTAACAAAGTCGTTTTAGCTTAAAAAGTGCAGTAATAAAATACAGGGACTTGATTTTAGGACATGGTTAGGAACCACCTGTCAAGGGAATTGTCAATTGAATGCACAGTGAAACATCCATGTCTTTAGTTCCTTATGAAACATGGATAGGGAGGGTGCTAGCCTAATCTCCTCGGGAGATCAGGGAGAGGAGAAATAGTCTAAAATGTCTGGAGGGCACCACCTTGGAAAAATTAGCCTACACTGCCAGGCATTGTCTCCCCAAAATAGGAGTCTTTCCTAGTCCTAACTTGGGATGCTGGGATATGAGTTCAGCATATTTTAAATGTTCTGTCATTGAGCTATGGACAAACTCTTTTGAATCTTTTCCTTCCTAAACATATTTATTTATTTAGTGTCAAAAGCATTGCATACATAATATAAAACGGATAAAATAGAGGGAACACAAGCAGCTAAATAATTTTAGACCAAAAATGGGCAACAGCGACTGCACTATCTGTGGCTTTAAACAGTTCTTCCTCTGTGCATAGTGGGCAAGCATACAGAGGCGGAGTTGTTTACAGAATCATAGAGTTGGAAGAGACATTGTGCTGTCGCACGCTGGGCCTGTGCATAAGACTATAGACAGGACATAAATTCTGTGTGCCCAACAGGACGCTGGGGCTGCCTCAGATTAAAGACCTTTGGATTTCCTTAAAACAGAGTCTTTAGATTGCTTAAAGGTTCAACAAAGTTCTTTATTAATGAAAACAAACAGGTACTTTAAGGCTTTCTTAACAATCTATTGGCTCTCTCTCAATCTTGTCCACAGGGAACAGGCACTATCTTCATAAACTGTATATTAACTAATAGGGAAATCCTTAACTTCTAATCTGGGCAGTCTGTCTTTGCCTCTGTTGGCGTGGAGCCCCTGCACCCGGTACCAACTGCTTCTGGCTTCCGCGAGAGACCCTTGCCAAGCAGAGCTTTGTAGACTTCCAGGGGAAAAAGAACTCAGGTTTCTGTGATGGCTGACTGAAGTCCTTCAGCAAAGGAGCTGTAGGGCTGTATAACCCTGGCCAAGCTGTGGGCTGTATATCTCCCCGGCCAAGCCGTAGAAGACAAAGCTTTCTACAGGAGCTCTTGGTATTATGTCCTGCATGAAAAGCTTCTCTGTGTGGACTGGACCCAAAATGGCTCCTATTCCCTCCAAAACTCAAAAAGGGGGTGGGACCAGGGAACCTAACGATAATTGACAGGTGGCTTGCCCTATGATTGCAGCCAAAAGAAGCCACCTATCTGCAGAGTCCCTGAAACTTAGGACTACAACAAACATTCAATGCAAAGCAAACAAAATTGGAGCTCCTGGTACAGCTGTACCTGCACAGACATTGTGGGCCATTCAGCCCAACCGCCTGCCAAGAAGCAGGAAAATCGCATTCTGCTCCACAATTGCACAAGGTGGATTCTTTTAGGTTGTGCCATTTTGACAGGTTGTCTTTTGATCTGCCCACTCTACTTTTGAGTCTGTTTAAAAGCATTGCTTCCCTAAACATACAACCCTTTAAATGCATGGTTATCCAGAGGTTGCATAAAAGCAGCCTCCACTATCCCTCACCATTGGTTACGGCATCTCTCACAACAAGTGTTATACATCTCTGTATTTAATGTTTTGGAAGATAATTCAAGTTACTTTAAAAAAAATTAAAACTCAGGGAAAACTCCTTCTGAGACCTTTTCTGCAATTCCTTTTACAAGTCTCTTCCATGATGTGAAAGGAACACATTTAAAAGGAACTCCCTGAAAACTCCTCTGAGAGCAACACAATGTGCTTCCGCTGTAGCTTTTCCTTTGTCCTCGAGGCAGTTTCATTGCCATTTCTGCTATCACAACCTGCATTCCTGGGAGTGCATGGATGAAACTTTCTTCCGCACCAATCTGCTTTCTCAGGGGAAGGAAAAGCAGAGCCCAGAAACTCTCAGGGAAGGTGGCGTAGTCCTTGTCATCCACATTCCAGCCACATACCACACAAGCCTGTGGAATTCTGTTTTCACAAATGAATTTTGCCTAAAGTCCTGCTGGACAGGAAGAACTTCCTTGCTGCTAGCAGTCCTATTTTTAGTCTACTAATCATGTATGTGCTTGTTCTACCTTGCATGTATTGCACTTGATTTACTATCTATCAAAACTGTAAGGTTAGATGCTTGGCAACTCCAGGTGGAATGGGGAAGACCTTTGGAGAACCAATGTAACCCAGCCTTTCTCAATCTGGTACTCTCCACATGTTTTGGAATACAGTTCCCATCATTATCCATGGCTTGAATATATTTAAACACCACCACAATCACAATCCAAAAAACCCAAACCTTTCCTTTTTGCCATTTTAGATAAGGGATACTATTATACAGCATTGTATAGAAGGGGAATTCAGGATTTACAGACTTTGGTATTCACAGGGGTTCTGGAACCAAACTCCAAGGCTCCAATGTAATGGCACCAAGCTTGCCAGTTCTGAGTCAAGGCTCTTGCAGGTGTTTCCATATGAGTCACCATAAATTCAGTTCAATTTAAGGACAGATTATAACAACAAACATAGAAGTGAGCTGTATATAGCATATATGGTTCGAAATGCAAAGAGGTAGACAGAAAGCCTTTTTGTTCTCCCCTCTTAAGTGCCCATAACAAAGTTTTTAAGGATCAAAGCCTTGGTAGACTAACCTTTTGACTTCAATGTCCATACCTATCCACATTGTCAGATGAGCAGATGAAAAAAACCTCATTTGGTATAGCTAATATTATAAAGACTTTTTGCCTTTGTGTATAAAGGGTTGAAAACTGGCACCTGAAATTGTTGCATGGATCGGCCCTTTAATCTCCTCACTCTTTAGTTCAGCATTAATTGGTGCTGATACCCAAGGTAGACTGTGTGTATAATTTATGCTTCTGCATTGAAATAATTTTAGCAGAATAGTCATTGGTATAAGTGGCATCTCTGAGTATATTCTTTGTTATAGAAAACCCTATGAAATTCATGGGACCATCATAAATTGACAAGCGACCTAAAGGAACATATACATACATACATTCATATACATTCATTCATTCATAGGTAGTAACAATAATAACAACAACAATAATGGCCACATAGCCCAAAAAAACCTACAACAACCCAGTGATTCCGGCCATGAAAGCCTTTGACAATACATTGAATAACAATAATAATAATTTTATTTTTATACCCCGGCTCCATCTCCCCGTAGGGACTTGGTGCAAATTATATGGGGCTAAGCCCAAATAACAAAGTTAAAACATAGCACACTAGAGTGCATAACAACAACATAAAACAATATTATACAAAATATAAAACAAGCATCAAAACCAATAGCAATAACACAATTCAAGCCTCGATATGGGTGGAGGTGGGTAAAGGTAGAGGTTTCCCCTTGACATTAAGTCTAGTTGTGTCTGACTCCGCGGGCTGGTGCTCATCTCCATTTCTAAGCCAAAGAGCCAGCGTTGTCCATACACACCTCCAAGGTCATGTGGCCGGCATGACTGCATGGAGTGCCATTGCCTTCCCGCTGGAGAAATACCTATTGATTTACTCACATTTGCATGTTTTTGAACTGCTAGGTTGTTAGAAGCCTGGGCTAACTAACGGAGCTCACCCTGCTCCTCGGATTTGAACCGCCAACCTTTCGGTCAGCAAGTTCAGCAGCTCAACTACGTCACTGGGGGCTCCACATACATACATACATACTCCTTTCTCTCTTGGATCTGTCCTGCAAGAGGGTGAGTACAGTTCTACCCTTGTGAATCTGTCACTTCCCCACAATTCTTCATTGGCTGGGTGTTTGATGTTGACTTACAAGAGACAGGGGTGCTATGATGAAGCATGGCTTTATAATAATAATAATAATAATAAATAACACTTTATGTGTACCCCGCTACCATCTCCCTTGGTGCGGCTTACATGAGGCTGAGCCCGAATACAACAATACAAGCAATAACAACGATACAAGCAAATTAAAATAAAACATAGACAATAACATATACAACATTATCAATAAGACAACACACAATTAAAACAGTGGGAAGGCTGCTTTGAGGCTGCTGCCCTGAGAATCAGAACCAGATCTGAATGGCAACCAATTAATGTTTAAAAATCCATTGTGTCCTTTAGTTCTTTGTAGATTTTTGGATAACCTTTTTTGAATAAGAAAAAAATCCTTTAATAGAAAGAAAGATATAGTTATGACATATTAACATTAGGGTGCATATAAGAAAACTCCAAGGCAAACCAAAAGAAGTCTCCTCTAAAAAAGTGTTGGATTGGATTTCGGGATAGAGAGGGACAGATAATTTAAGGGAGATCGATGTTGCCTATTCCTGCAGCAGTGACTCTTCTTCTGAACTAGGAACCTCCTGTGCAGCATTTTATGCGATTTGTGCCCTGAATTAGTAGGGTATACAGGGAAGGAGGAGCTCTGAATGTCCTGGACAGAGAGTCTGCACACCTGGCTGTTTAATACCTTGTGACTCTTTAGCAGCAATAATTGGTGCTGATGCTCAGGGTAGGCTATGTGCATAATTAATGCTGTTGCACTGAAGTGGTTTTTGCAGAATAGTTGCTGGTATAAATGTCATCTTCTTGTTAATGGCAAAACCACTCTAGGCTACGAGGCAAGTCAGCACGGTATAGAGAAGGGGTTTCCAACTTTTTGTCTTCCTTAGACCACATTGGAAGAAGAATCATCTTGGGCTACACGTAAAATACACCAAGATTAAAAATAGGTGATAAGCCAAACAAACAAACCCACAAAAAACTCAGTGCATTTTTTTTTGTGATAATCTACCATCACAGAGAAGCAAAAAAAAAATAAAATAAAATTCACATAATAATCCTAATTTTGCTCCAGTTCGGAGGATTTCTTAAAATTGCTGAGCAGGTCTTCTGGTGAGACTGTTTGCAATTATAATACAAATTAAGATAATACTCCAATATTTATGTTTTCTGATATTCCATTTCGTTCTGTTGTCATCCACAAAGTTCGCTCTCAAGAACTGTGCAATTGAGTTACCAAAAAAAATAAATAAAAAATAAATCCATAATGTGCTAAGTAGATTTACAATTTTGTACTGGCCTGCATGCATAGGCCCATGGGTTGCAGGATGGACAAGGGTGGTGCAAGGTTTGAGAACTGGAGTTCGACTGGAGACTAGGGTTCAAATCCACATTCAGCCATGGAAACTCACTGGGTTATATTGGGACCGTCATACACTTTCAGCCTCAGCGGAAGACAAAGGCAACCCCTCCCCTCCCCAAACAAATATTACAAAAACAACAATAACAACATGATAGACTTGCCTTAGGGTTTCCATAAATTGGCAACAACTTGAAGCCATATAACAACAATTCCAGAAAACTTATTTATGTATTTATTTACCCTATTTATACCCCGCCTTTCTCAACCCCGCAGGGGACTCAAGGCGGCTTACATGTATAGGCAGTCATCTGATATCATGTAAACATACCTATATAGTAAAATAACATACCTATATAGTAAAATAATGGAGCCCCCAGTGGCGCAGTGGGTTAAACCCCTGTGTTGGCAGGACTGAAGACCGACAGGTCGCAGGTTCGAATCCGGGGAGAGGCGGATGAGCTCCCTCTATCAGCTCCAGCTCCTCATGCGGGGACATGAGAGAAGCCTCCCACAAGAATGATAAAAACATCAAATCATCCCCTGGGCAACGTCCTTGCAGACGGCCAATTCTCTCACATCAGAAGTCACTCCTGACACGACAAAAAAATAATAATAGTAAAATAAACAGATATATTAAAATTATCATTAAGAACTAACTTATCAAACTTTAAAACGCTATTTAAAATTATGTTATCCAAAATCATAGTCCTTGGTCATTCCAAATTGTCATTGCACTATTCCATAGTTCTCTAGTGGGTTACTAACTGAACGCTTGATCCCACACCCACATCTTTAGCCTTTTCCTGAAGGTCAGAAAGGAGTGGGCTGATCTAATTTCGTTAGGGGCCACCACTAAGAAGGCCCTAATCTCTCGTTCCTGCACCTGAGAGCAGGGCCTCCCCAGAAGATCTTAATCTCCTTTTCAGCTCATAGAAGGAGATACGTTCAGACAGGTAAACTGGGTTGGAACTTTTTAGGGCTTTATAGTCTAAAGCCAGCACTTTGAATTGTGCTCGGTAGCAGATTGGCAGCCAGTGGTGCTGACGTAAGAGAAGAATTGTGTGTTCCCTGTACCCCGCTCCGGTGAGAAATCTGGCTGCCGCCCGTTTGACTACTTGAAGCTGCCAAACAGTCTTCAATAACAACCCCATGTAGAGTGCGTTGCAGTAGTCTATTCTCGATGTGACCAGAGTATGGACCATGGTATAAATCCTTAATGTATGAATCACACAGCAATGACTGGGGAAGGTGGGGAGAGGGAGAGGCATTGACTGCATTTTATGATACAGCTGTCCTTCCTGGGCTTGGCTGTAGATAATCTATGCTGTGTTATCAGGGGCACCCTTTCAGGTTGGGAGTGATTTCAGCAGGGTGGGGAAGCGAACACTGACAGCAATAACCTGCTGTTGAATATACATACACAAGTTCAAATGACAATGTTTTTGCATTCCTTTCTGTATTGACGTTGGGAGCTAATGTTTAATGGGAACCATGCTTTAACTGAGCAATGGCAAATCATATTTTCAGCCAAACAAGAACCTCCCTGCTGATTTGTTCCTATTGGAGTTGGAAAAACAGGCAAATAGACCATTTAACCCATTATCTCCCCGGGCAAAGAGAGGTCCCGATTTCAGTGTTCTCCTGTCTTAATAAATCAACAGTAATGAGCAGCCGAGTTACGCAACTGAATGTATTGATTGGAGGTTGAAGAAACCACATCTGTATCTCAGCCTTGGAAGAATGTGGTCGATAAGTATAATAGGACCTATAGGAATATGAGATCTGGGATTTGATCCGGGCTTATATATGTCTCTCCTTCAAGTGGTCATTTGGTTTATTTTTATATACTTTGTAATAGCCTGAAGCATGGGTTATTTCTCTGGAGGAATAATCACACACAGCATGCAATGCAAGACCTTAGAACACAACAAAATGAAGGCTTAAGCAATGTGTCTGAGAACTATGGAGACACCTCCGCAATGTTTGAACGTTGCCCGTCTGGGTTCTATTACACCACAGGCAGTTTCCTGTGTTCTTCTTTTGATGCCATCCACTGCCAAGATCAATGTCTATGAAAAATAAACAAGACAAATCCAACGGAAGAAGGAAACCTCAACAGAAAGAGAGACAAGCTTTTGATTTCTCAGGAGGCAGGGCAGTGCAGGGGTGAAGAGGGAGAGAGAAAGAATATGAATGAAAAACTATGGAGGAAGTGCTTAGGTACACCATACGTATTCAGAATCAGCCTCATTTATCTCAATGAGATTTATTAGCATAAGAGATTAAAGCCCTACATGTGTACAAAATAGAGATTTATGTCCACATTGTATTTGATGCACCTTTCAGATAATTATATGGAATCAGGTTTTACGTCTGTTCAGGTGTGCAGGGTGACCATAAATCAGGTGGCTGTGAGAAGGAGAAACAATTCCAGTGTGTATGTGGAGGAGCTGTGAATCTGCGTGACCACATTTCGGTGTACGAACCTACACGATCTCTTCGATCATCTGGAGAGGCCCTACTCGCACTCCCACCTCCATCGCAGGTGCGATTGGTGGAGACGAGGGAGAGGGCCTTCTCAGTGGTGGCCCCCCGACTCTGGAACTCACTCCCCAAGAACTTTGGCAATTTTTAGGAGGAACTTGAAAACGTGGTTGTTCCTGTGTGCCTTCCCAGAATAAGGAAACTCCCAGCAATATGTCCCTAATTGCACCTTATTAGTGATCTAGAATTGTCTGTACGCCCCATTCTTTTCCGAAATTCTATCCTAGTTATATTTCACCTGGTCTTGTCCAGCATTATTTTTTAATTTTTAACTATTACATTGGTTTTTAAATGTTATTGTGTTATGGTCGACGTTATTGTCGATCCTTGCAAACCGCCTTCTGCCCCTCTCAGAAGACACCCTCCCAAAATCCCAGAACGGCTTCCGCCCTTCCAGAGGAACAGTGGACATGATTTTCACTGCACGACAGCTCCAAGAAAAATGCAGAGAACAAAATCAACCTCTGTACATGGCATTCATCGACCTTGCAAAGGCATTCGACACAGTGAACCGCAGCGCTCTCTGGACCATCCTCCAAAAAATCGGGTGCCCAAGCAAATTTGTGAACATCCTGCGACTCCTTCATGATGACAACAGTCTTGGACAGCAATGGTTCCCAAAGTGACCCATTTAAGGTGGAATCGGGTGTCAAACAGGGATGTGTTATTGCCCCAACTTTATTCTCCATCTTCATTGCTATGATACTTCACCTTGTTGATGGGAAGCTTCCCACCGGAGTGGAAATCATCTATCAGACAGATGGCAAGCTGTTTAACCTCAGCAGACTGAAAGCCAAAACCAAGGTTACAACAACATCTGTTATAGAACTCCAGTATGCTGATGACAATGCCGTCTGTGCGCATTCAGAAGAAGATCTACAAGCCACTCTAAACACCTTCGCAGAAGCATACACGAAGCTTGGCCTGTCACTAAACATCGAGAAAACCAAAGTGCTGTTCCAGCAGTCACCAGCCATCCCCTCTCAGCACTTTCCTCCAACACCACAGCTCAAAAGCATCTATCTTCCTTCGCTCAGCCTTCCCTAAGGTCCAGCTCTCACATCCATAGGTTACTACAGGGAATACCATGGCTTTGACTAGGCGGATCTTTGTTGCCAGTGTGATGTCTCTACTCTTCACTATTTTATCGAGACTGGACATTGCTCTCCTCCCAAGAAGTAAGCGTCTTCTGATTTCCTGGCCACAGTCTGCATCTGCAGTAATCTTTGCACCTAGAAATACAAAGTCTGTCACGGTCTCCACATTTTCTCCCTCTATTTTCCAGTTGTCAATCATTCATGTTGCTATAATCTTGGTTTTTTTGATGTTTAGCTGCAACCCGGCTTTTGCCCTTTCTTCTTTCACCTTGATTAGAAGGCTCCTCAGCTCCTCCTCGCTTTCGGCCATCAGAGTGGTGTCATCTGCATATCTGAGGTTGTTAATGTTTCTTCCAGCAATTTTCAACCCAGCTTTGCATTCATCCAGCCCCGCACATCGCATGATGTGTTCTGCATACAAGTTAAAAAGGTTGGGTGAGAGGATGCAGCCTTGCCGTACGCCTTTCCCAATCTTGAACCAGTCTGTTGTTCCGTGGTCAGTTCTTACTGTTGCTATTTGGTCCTTGTACAGATTCCTCAGGAGAGAGGACTACCTTGATTAGCATATAATGGCCTGACAATGCCTGGAGCAAACTTTTGTGTAGAGGTGACTAGATGTCCTTGTTTGTTTTGCTGTTGTAATTTTAGAGTTTTTTTAATACTGGTAGCCAGATTTTGTTCATTTTCATGGTCTCTTCCTTTCTGTTGAAATTGTCCACATGCTTGTGGATTTCAATGGCTTCTCTGTGTAGTCTGACATGGTGGTTGTGAGAGTGGTCCAGCATTTCTGTGTTCTAAATAAAATGCTGTGTCCAGGTTGGTTCATCAGTTGCTCTGCTATGGCTGACTTCTCTGGTTGAAGTAGTCTGCAGTGCCTTTCATGTTCCTTGATTCGTGTTTTGGGCAATGCTGCTGCGTTTGGTGGTCCCTATGTAGACTTGTCCACAGCTGCATGGTATACGGTAGACTCCTGCAGAGGTGAGAGGATCCCTCTTGTCCTTTGCTGAATGTAGCATTTGTTGGATTTTCTTGGTGCGTCTGTAGATAGTTTGTATGTTGTGTTTCCTCATCAGCTTCCCTATGCAGTCAGTGGTTCCCTTGATGTATGGCAAGAACACTTTTCCTCTGGGTGGATCTTTGTCTTGACTCGTGGCTTGTTCTCGGTCTTGCCGCTCTACTGAGGATGATTGCCATAGATGTGTAGTCTGACATGGTGGTTGTTGGAGTGGTCCAGCATTTCTGTGTTCTCAAATAAAATGCTGTGTCCAGGTTGGTTCATCAGGTGCTCTGCTATGACTGATTTCTCTGGTTGAAGTATTCTGTAGTATACCTTTCATATTCCTCGATTCATGTTTGGGCAATGCTGCGTTTGGTGGTCCCAATGTTTTTGTGGTTATACCTAACACAACAGAGCCCCCGGTGGCGCAGTGGGTTAAAGCACTGAGCTGCTGAGCTTGTTGATCGAAAGGTCGCAGGTTCGATTCCGGGGAGCGGCGTGAGCTTCCGCTGTCAGCCCTAGCTTCTGCCAACCTAGCAGTTCGAAAACATGCAAATGTGAGTAGATCAATAGGTACCGCTCCGGCGGGAAGGTAACGGCGCTCCATGCAGTCATGCCGGCCACATGACCTTGGAGGTGTCTATGGACAACGCTGGCTCTTCGGCTTAGAAATGGAGATGAGCACCACATCCCAGAGTCAGACATTACTGGACTTAATGTCAGGGGACTACCTTTACCTAAATAAATATAAACAAACGTTCAGTGCAAAGCACAAAATTGGAGCTCCTGGAACAGCTGTCCCAGAACAATACCTAATACAACCTGTAGTCCTCAAACCTGTTTGTAGTTTGTGTGCGCATGCGCACAGTGGAGTACAAAACCGGGGGAGGAGGCACGCGCATGCGCAACGCACAGCGTACTCGAGAGGGGAGTCGAGCCCAGCAGAGAGAGGCGCGCGCATGCGCATTGTGCAGCGTCCATTCCCTGCTCCTTTCGCGGCCTTCGCATTCCAAGCCTTTGCCGCGGAGCCCCGCCCCTTTCCCCTCCCCCGTGTCCTGCCTCAGCCAATAGGAAGCCGTTTCCGTTTAACCCCTTGTGGATCAGCGCTGAGGAGAGACTCTGAGGAGAAAAGAGGACGACGAGGAGGAGGAGGAGAAGGCGGAGGCGGCCTGGTTCGGCTGCGCTTCGGCATTCCCAACCGCCGCACCTCGGAGCCTGGCAGCCATACTCTTCCGCGGGAGCCAGCCAGAAGGGCAGCGACAGCGAGGCCGGGCCTCGTCCGCCTCCGCTTGTGTTTTTCCCCCTCAGAACAAACGGCGGCCTGGCTGGACTGCACTGACTGACTGACGCACGACGCGGAGATGATGCCGGTGAGCGGAGGGACGGAGGGAGGGAGGGGGCCTTCGGGAGCCAGGATTGCTGTGGTGATTCCGCATTTAGGAAGCCGAATTAATGCGATCTGATACCCACCGCCGGGATCTTGGGATTGCCAGTTTGGTGGAGGCACTAGCTGTTTTTTTGGCAGGCCTTGTGAAACTACATCTCCCACGATTCCACAGCATTGAGTCTTTGCAGGCAAGGATGGTGTCAAAGTGCGTTAATTCTACAGTGTAGATGCAGCCACTGTCTTTCCTTCTGGACAGATCCTGATCTATATATATATAGTTCTATAGTATACTATATATATATGTATCCTATTATGATCCTCTATCTATCTATCTATCTATCTATAATTTATCCTATTGTGATCCTATTACACACACACACATATAATTTATCCTATTATGATCCTGTTATATATAAATATATAATTAATCCTGTTATGAGCCTATTGCATGTGTATATATATTTATATATATAATTTATCCTATTATGATTATCTGTAATGTATCCAGTTATTATCCTATTACACTATATATAGTATAGTATTATACTATATATATGTATGTATGCATAATTTATCCTATTATGATCCCCTATCTATCTATCTATCTATATATCTATAATTTATCCTATTATGATATATTATTACATATAAATATGTAATGTATCCTGTTATGAGCCTATTGCATATATATATATATAATTTATCCTATTATGATCCCCTATCTATCTATCTATCATTTATCCTATTATGACCCTATTACACACACACATATAATTTATCCTATTATGATCCTATTACATATAAATATATAATGTATCCTGTTATGACCCTATTGTGCATATATATATATATATATATAATTTATCCTATTATGATCCTATTACATATAAATATATAATGTACCCTATTATGATCCTATATATATATATATAATTTATCCTATTATGATCCTATTACTAATAAATATATAATGTATCCTGTTATGAGCCTATTGCATATATATATATATATATATATATAATCCTATTATCCTATTACACACATACATATATAATGTATCCTATTATGACCCTATTGCATATATGTATATATATATATAATTTATCCTATTATGATCCTATTACACACATACATATATAATGTATCTTATTATGACCCTATTGCATATATGTATATATATATATATAATTTATCCTATTATGATCCTATTACTAATAAATATATAATGTATATTATAATATATCCTATTATGATCCTATATATATATATATATATATATATAATTTATTCTATTATGATTATCTGTAATGTATCCAATTATGATCCTATTACATATATAATGTTTCCTATTATGATCCTCTCTCTCTCACTCTCTCTCTCTATAATTTTCTATTATGAGTGTATATATATATATATATATATATAATTTATTCTATTATGATTATCTGTAATGTATCCAGTTATGATCCTATTACACAGATACATATATCATGTATCCTATTATGATCCTAATATATATATATATATATATATATAGTATTCTATTATTATCTGTAATGTATCCTATTATGATCCTATATATATATATATATATATATATATATATAATTTATTCTATTATTATTATTTATTTTTATTTATGTCCGGTTGCTATTCTATTATGATTATCTGTCTATAATGTATCCAATTATGATCCTATCACACACATATAATTTATTCTATTATGATCCTGTTACACACATACATATATAATGTATCCTATTATGATCCTCTCTCTCTCTATCTATATATACAGGGTTAGTCAAAATGCATAGGCCAATAAGCCATTCAATTGAATGGCTTATTGGCCTATGCATTTTGACTAACCCTGTATATATATAATTTATTCTATTATGATTATCTATAATGTATCCAGTTATCCTATTGCACACATATATAATTTATTCTATTATGATCCTATTACGTATATAAAATTTATCCTGTTATGGTCCTATTACACACACATATATGATGTATCCTATATATAAAATTCTATTATGATCTTATTGCATCTATATATATAATTTATCCTATTATGATCCTACTACACACACATATATACAGGGTTAGTCAAAATGAATAGGCCAATATGGTTACAGTAAACATACATTCGGGTACTATTCATTTTGACTAACCCTGTATAATGTATCCTATAATGATCCCTCCCCTCTCTCTCTATATATATATAATTTATTCTATTATGATCTTATTACAAATCTATAATTTATCATATTATGATTCTATTACACACACACATATATATACACACACATAATATGCATATACATACATAAACATATGTAATAGGATCATAATAGGATATATTATAATATGATTAAGCACCTATTAAGGTGCCCAGACAGAAGGGAGGGGAGGGGAGAGTGCAAAACTGATATATGAATGAATAAAAATGTATGTGTGTTTAGCTTGGAGAGAAAGCATGATAGCCATGTCTCTAATGTGAAAGGCTGTCACATTAGGGAAGGGACCAGCTTGGCTTTTTTTGGTTTTTTTTTTGCTGCTCTGGAAAATAGGCTACAATGGAGCAATGGATTCAAATGGCAGGAAAAGAGATTCTGCCTAAACATCAGGAAGAGTTTCCTGACAATAAGAGCTATTTGACAGGGGAATATGCAGCCTGGGAGTCTGGTGATGTCTCCTCCTCTGGAGGTTTTTAAGCAGAGGCTGGATGGATGGCCATCTGTCGGGAGTGCTTTGATTGTGTCTTCCTGCATGGCAGAATGGGGTTGGACTGGATGGCCTCTGTGGTCCCGCCCAGCTCTGTGATTCTATGAAATAATAAAATGGTGCACACCATCTTGTCAAGCACTGTTTCCCCTACTTCTTTCCCTTCCTTCCCACCTTCCTGGATGGGTCAGGGACAGGAGCTTTTTCCTATCCCTGACCCATGCAGGAGCTTTTTCCTCAGCCTGACAGAGCTGCTAGAGATACCTTTGTATCCATGGGTCCTGTACCCATGGATTCCACCATTCACTGCTTGAATTTTTCTTTTTCTTTTTCTTGAGCTCAAGCAGTTAAACATTTTAGATAAGGAACACTATTTTACCATGCTTCATGTGACATCTTATAGTTGGGAGAGACCACATGGGACATCTAGTCCTACCCCATTCTGCTGTGCAGAAACACACAACTAAAGCACTCCTGACAGATCCACTCAACCCCCTGTTTAAATGTCTCCAAAGAAGGAGAGTCCATGAAACCTCCAAGCCAATCTGTACCGCTGCCAAACAGCTCCATATGACGTTTGGTATGGAGGTGCACATGCATTTTAAAAGATACTACACATATACTACACTCGTGAAGAAAATGTACATGCATTTTCAGTTATATTCCAATTTGACAGGCAAAGATGCTACATTTAGACCTAACTTAATACTAAATATCTATTTTAAAACATACTTGTCTAAATACATATTTGATGGGCTATGAATATATTTGTATTGTCACATGATGAGACTTGAGCATCCACAGATTTTGGTAATCTACCAGAACACCCTCACCAAACCCCAGTGGATATCAAGGGCCCACTGAATTTCCTTTTGGTAAAGATAGGAAAAGCTTATGTCTTCTCTGTCTCCATCCTCCCCCCCCCTTTTTTTCTTTCCTTTGGGGAGGGGGCATATGCAGGTTAGCTGCTCTCTCTTCTTTCTGCACTCTAGCCCTCCCACTCTCCGCTTGGGAGAGAGATTTAAGCTGCTCCTGTAGAAATAAAAACCACAAACCCTAATCCATGATTATTTCTAACAGCGTCTCCTTGGGAGCTTATCCTTTTTGTGTGATTATTGTTTAAAGGTTAATTTCAATAGTAGTAGTAGTAGTAGTAATAATAATAATAGATTGCATTTTTATTTATTTAAGATGTTGTTAAGGAGGGGAGCATTCATTATAAAGAAATGGTGAGATGTATATGTGTTTTAATCTTTTCACTGGCAGACATATATGATTCTGACCTTGTGAGTATGCATCAAAGTGTGCATTTTGAGGTGCGTGACAGGAGTGAGACCAGAGTGAGATACATAGAGGCTGCAGTCCAGTGCATACTTGCATGTGAATGATGTTCAGCTTGCTGAAGCCTTCAGTTATGCATAGCCTTGATTAAGAATGCCCCATTGAATACATTCAGATTTATATACAGTGAACTCTCTGCTTGCTTATCTATCTATCTACCTATCTATCTATCTCTGTAATCTTTCCTCCTTCTGGAGATGCATCCATGCTTGCAGCTGGTATTTTTTGCTGTTCATCTCAGCCTAAAATAATATGGCCTTTCTTCACTGGTGTGACATTTCTTGTATTAGTATAATACTTCAGTTTCAAGAAATCATTGTTTCTCTGGAAACATGTTCATTGTTGGTGTATTTTTTCTTCTAATGTAGAGGGAAATAATGTACTGCTTTCTGTTTATGTATTATGTATTTATAATTCATTCTTAAGAGTGATGAATTAATCATTTATTTGGTTCAGGCTATAGTACTGTCTTTTTCTGAACTGTTCTTCAGTATTTGAAAGGAGTGACTTTAAGAAGTTAAAATTTCCAAAATCGTTTGGCAACCTAAAAATAAAGAAGGAAGGGGATTCCCTGCAGTACTCATTATGGATGCAGGAGAATGCTTGACTACGATTATGTGATGAAATATCATGTATCATTTTATTACGAAAAATGCAGGAGCAAAATAAAGGAGATCTATGTGTCCTGATATAAGAGACCACGAGAACTACAGAAAATGCCTGTTTTAAGCATTCAATATTATTACAAATGGACCATTATTTTAATTACCAGCAGAGGAAAAGAACCTCTGCTTTGTATAGTGATTTTATATTAGAACTGGCAAATAGATGTTGGAATTAATTGTATTAAAAAGCCTCTAGAAAATATTTACATGCATGAAATTCTTATGCATCCATGTAACCTTTTTGCAAATGCAATCTATTGAACACCTCCTTTAGAATATATCTCACCAAGATGTATGAACATGGTGCTAATAAAAAAATCAAATCTAATAATTTGCGCTATCAGAGCCATAGCATATAAATATAAGAAGCACTACATGGTGTTAAAAGGTAGTTGTTGAAATTTTGTAGTCAGTCTACAGACATAGGCCTGAATCTTATTTTTAATCCCTTGAAGAACAAACCCATTAAATTAATATGGTTTGCTTATGTCTCCACTCACTATTTAACAGTTGATTTACTGGATCTACACCTGCTGGGAATAGCCAATAGGATTCAGGCAGCGGTGTGTGACTGAAAGCATAGCTTGTGTTTTCTGAGTGCAGTAATGTATATACAGGCAGTCCCTGAGTTACAAGCATCCATCTTACAAATGACTCATAATTACAAACAGGGGTGAGACAACAGGAAGTGAGAAATCTACCCCTAGTAAAGGAAATTCACTCCTGAAAGAGTTATCATGGGGAAAAGTGTCTCAATTGAAGCTTTCTCACCAATCCTTGTTCCCACAAAAAGCAAAATTTTCAAAACCTAGTTATTGCTGGGGCAGAACGTAAGGTAAAATCTTCTGAACAGAGACAGTCAGAAAAACAAACACCAGAGGGGTGTTAACCCTTACCTATGCTCTCCAAAACTAATATGTATATTTATATGTGGCTGGAGCTACACTTACAAAATGTACCTGTTCCAACTTATAAACAAATTCAACTCAAGAACAAACCTACAGAACCTATCTTGTTCATAACTTGGGGATAGTTTTGACACATTGATGTAGTTTTATTATACTCCTGATTTTATAACATCCATTTGTTAATGTTTAAATTTCTTATTCATTTCCTTCTCGTATTACATTCTTGGTGCCATATGAGACCTGAATCACATTAATGATCTTTGAATGCTACCTCAGTAACTTTTAGAAAAAAAATAATTTTAGTCAATGAGGCTGATGTAATTGGCTCTGAAACTCTATTTGTGGCCGTATGTTGAATAATTACTAGTTATACAATAATATACGTCATTCTGTCACAATGCAGAAATTTTTGCATAGAGAACCTGAGATTATTACAGTGTAACTCAGTCTTGACCTTCAGCATTATAATGCTTTATTATGAGAGGGATGTGCACATACTGTACTGCATTCAGTTGTTTGATGATCTAACCTTGTGAATGAAGAACTAAGTACAAACAGAAATACTTTGATTTGACCACAGTAGTTTTGAGTCCATGGCAGCAATTCACAAACCACATAGAATTATTTAATCCCATTGAAGTTACTGATGCAAAGCTTCATTAAGTGCTTATGATCTGTAATAAAAAGGCTAGTGTAATCAGATATCAGGCTTCTTATACCACAATAATGAAAATAATTCCTTCAGAGCAGGTTACCACATAGAAAATTGCAATGCCATATGCTGCTTTGGAGGAAGGAAACCTTTGTATAAAACAACTCTTTAGCCCATCCCTTGTGCCAGGAACCCACAGATTTGTCTTCCAGCAGAAGAGGAGGAAACATCCTGTTGTGGGTTGCTCCTCTCCTTTAGGCCAGTGTTTCTTTTCAATCCAGGATGGAGTGTCATTTCCTTTTGAAAGTAGCTTTGTCAACCACAGGCAGTGACCCAAACGTACCTTTTCTCAACTCATTCTCCCCCAGTTTCAGTATTTATCGATTCCTTGCCAACCTATTTCTTCAAATGGAAGTTTGCATAGGGAAAAGAACAAAGTTATCTTGTACATGTCAGTCCTTTGTATTCACTGATTCTGTATCTATGGATTCAACCATCCATGTAGTGCAGTGGGTTAAACCCTTGTGCCGGCAGTAATGAAGACCCACAGGTCGGAGGTTCGAATCTGGGAGAACCCTTGTGAGCCCCTTTGTCAGCTTCAGCTCCCCATGCGGAGACATGAGAGAAGCCTCCCACAAGGATGGTAAAACATCCGAGCATCTCCTGGGCAGCGTCCTTGCAGACAGCCAATTCTCTCACACCAGAAGCGACTTGCAGTTTCTCAAGTCACTCCTGACACAAAAATCCATGTCTTGAAAATATTTTTTTAAAAACTCCAAAAAAGCAAACATTAATTTTGCCATTATATTAAGGAACACCATCATATATAATGGGAAGAGCATCTACAGATTTTAATATCCACAGGAGTCCTGGAACTAAATCTCAGCAGATACCAATGGCCTGCTGTAATGCAATGAAAACTCCTGCTATGAGTTGAAATGTGGATATTTCCATGAGAGAAAGGCTGGGGAAAAAGGTCTATATCCTCCTCTATCATTTGTTTACATCCTCCTCAATTCAGTCTGGATAGAAAATTCTTGGGGGATTAAGGTGGATGTCTTTTTTGTTAGACCATGACATGAATTATTAGTGGGTTGCATATTGGTTATAAGTATCCCTGTCAGATGTTTAGTTTTTTGAATGATAATTTAACTTTTCTGTTGTAATTGTTTATTTATGTAAAACAAGGGGTGGTTAACTATTGGGGGATATTGGAAGGCCACATCCCTGGCAAAAAAAGTCCCAAAGGGCATTGCTTCTTAAATGTGAGATCCACCTTAACTCAATATTCACGTCGCAAAAAATCTGGCAATACTATAAGATATCTGAATGTCACCTACATGTTGTTTTACTACTTTATCACATGGGGACCCCCCCCCCCCCCCCGTGCTGTTTCTCCAGCAGACATGGTGAAACATCAGGTGTGAGGGGTGCGGTGACACTTTCCCCATCATACAGGAGAAGCATCACCCAAATAGGGAAGAAACGTGTTGGTTCCATTGGAGCCAGCACAATACGCTTTTACCCCTGGTTAGGGGCGGAGCCACAGATGTTGTCTGATGGCTGCCGTGGAGCTCCATCCCTGAATAAGGCTCTAAGCATCCTAGGATGCTTATTTTGGGCAATGTGATGAGCTCCTTAGACATGGCATGAATTTGTTAGCAACAGTATGCAGTGTTTACAGTGGATTCAGCAGCAAATGCTTCATCTGAACTTCATAAAAAGAAAAATCATCCTTGTTAGCAAGCCTTGCAAGTGCTGATTTATTATCAGTAAATTTTCAATTTTTATACCTATGTACCTGTAGTCACATAAAAATTTATCAGGGAGAAAGAGGTCAGGAGTGAAAAAAGTTTAAGAAACACTGATCTAGGGAATGTGGGAGCAGTTTTGTCAAATTAATGAGCACATTGTGCTATTTTGGAACCAGAAAAAGTTGCAAGATATGATTCAGAAGTAACTTCTAGGTTACTTCTTCTTAGAAAAAATAATCCACAGGGCCTTAAATAGCCTAGTAGAGTACAAAATCCCACTAAAATTACCTCTAGTCCTTTCAGGGCATTTGTGGGCATTATTTTCTGGATACATTTTGAGAGGTCCTAGTAGCCACAAAAACACTGCTGGGAAGCTACATATGGTCTTCAGTCCACACTTTTCCAAACTCTGCCCAAGCCTCTAGACCAAACAAGGTGCAGCTTGTAAGTTGTATAAAATGCTGTGGAAGCTCTAATGTGTTTCATACTCTTTATTTTACTGAACAGTGCTCCACAAGTTCTTTTGGCCCTAGGGGAATCTACCCCCCCCCCCCCAAGAAAATTGTGAGTGTCTTTTAGGCCTGTCTTTTAGGTCCTGCATGGGTTCTTTTTAGATTAAAATCACACTGAAAGCTTGTAAAATTGCTCCTCAAGATCCATGGTGGGGCAAAGAGCATTCTATAGTTTTTTTTTAAAATGAATGGGAAGAGATATGGTCACACTATGTCCAGAAGAGTTTGTGTGTTGCCCTTGGACATGAGAAAGTTGGCTGCCCCTGCTAGACTGAGATAAAATGTTAAGCAAAAGAGCAGTTCTTAGAATTCACTAGGACTATGTGGTGCCATGTCTAAATTCCTATTTTGAATTTAAGTTTACAGTGTATTAAATCAAAATGGAATTTTGTTGTTGAGGGCACAACATGCCCATGTTTTAAATATGTGGTCTCTTCAGTATTTCTAAGAGTAATATTTGTTGAATGTAAAAACACAGAATCTCATAATTTTAGATGTTCCAGTGGGTCATGGTTTTCCAAATGCCTTTAAAATAATTGTAGAAGTAGATAAAATGAAAATACAAACTGCAGTTCCTATTTATAGTCTCTGATTGAACAATTTTTTGCAGTGTTTTGTAGAACGTAGAAGCATGAGCATGCATAGTGTAGTGGTTTGAGTGCCAGACAGTGACTGTGAGACCAGGGTTCAATTCCCTGCTTAGCCATGGAAACAAACCTGCTGGGTGACCTTGGGTGAGTCACACACTATCACGACTCTTCAGTTTCCAAACACCTGTGTAGACTGCAAATTTTACGAGGAGAGAAGCATCCGTAGGGATGATCCTGTCTGCTCTACCAAATCTATCAGTAATAGTTTGACCAAGAAGAAAGGGGAACAGACATTTTTCAGCAGAATGCAACTTAGACACCTCTTGGACTAACCCAAAGTCTTCCAAGGGCTTTGTGTGGATTAGTAGTTGTCCTGTTTTGATACCCAAATTCATATACTGGAGAATGCACGGAGACAGACAAGATAGTAGCTGTCAGATAGCAGTCACATCCAGAAATTGAGTTCTTTTTAAATAGAAAGGGATAGTGAAATAATTATGATACTGATGAAAAATTCAGTCAAAAAATTGGTCAGTGATCCATGGTAATATGGTTCAGGAAGAATAATATTTAAAATAATTGTGGGTGTCCCTTGAAGTCTCCCATCAACTTATGGTGACTCTATGAACTTCATAGGGTTTTTTTTTTAAAAGCAAGGAGTGCTCAGAGATGGTTTTGCCACTTTATTACTGAATGACTATTTTATTTTATTTATTTATTTCTGGTGTTTCTATCTGTTCCTTCTCAACCCTGAAGGGGGGACTCAGGATGGCTTATATTTGGCAGCAATTCGATGCCATTTGAAGAAAAAAAAGCTTAGAGAAGATAATTATGCTGGGGAAAAAGGAAGAGGGACTGACCAAAGGCAAGATGGAGGATGGTATCCTTGAAGTGACTGGCTTAAACTTGAAGGAGCTGGGGGTGGTGACGGCTGACAGGGAACTCTGGTGTGGGCTGGTCCATGAGGTCACGAAGAGTCGGAAGCGACTGAACGAATGAACAACAACGATGCCATTTAGTCAAAATGGCCGTCTTGACTGTAGTTGTGTTTGAACAGTGAAACTAGTTGTTCAGGGAATTTGTGAATGTGCTTTGTTAGAATATTTCTAGAAAAGAAAAGATATTTTTAAATTGAATTATGTTAGATGTAATTTCTGTGTTGAGGAACTGGATGATATTTCCCATTAAGCAATGCTGTTTGAAAGTATGCAAGTCTGGATGAAAGAACAGATTCTTGGAGAGTTTAGAACTAGTTAGTCAACCAACAGGTGAACTGCTATTTCATTAGATTCATTTCTAACCATTTGGGTTAACTCCTTACATTTTCTGATTAATTCTGAAATTAAGCCCCATGCTTTGAGTTAATTCATTTTAAGTTATTAGAATTTATTGGAGTGGATGGCTGCTCCTGTAACAGATTCATTAACACAGGAAGACCCAGAGAGAAGAAGGATTGGGATTAGAGGAAATACTTTAATGCTGCTCAGCAGAAAAATAACTGGGAAGCTGTTGAAAAATAGATTGGAGAGCAGTTAAAGAAGAAGGGAAAGGAAGAGGAGGGAGCAAGCTTGTTTTCTGCTTCCTTGGAGACTAGGACATGGAACAATGGCTTCAAACTACAAGAGAGGAGATTCCATCTGAACATTAGGAAGAACTTCCTGACTGTGAGAGCCGTTCAGCAGTGGAACTCTCTGCCCCGGAGTGTGGTGGAGGCTCCCTCTTTGGAAGCTTTTAAACAGAGGCTGGATGGCCATCTGTCAGGGGTGATTTGAATGCAATATTCCTGCTTCTTGGCAGGGGGTTGGACTGGATGGCCCATGAGGTCTCTTCCAACTCTTTGATTCTCTGATTCTATGATTCTATGATAAGAGCAGGGAAATTTGTTGACTCACATGGTTTTGCCTACTAACTCCCATCCCTGGCTATATACACCTTGTTTGGATGGCTCATGTAGTTTAAAGCATTTTGATGGGGAGGATTATATTAATTGCGAATGAATATAGAGCTGTCTATTTTATAAGACAAGTTTCTTGTTTTACATATATTAATCAATTTTTCAGCCCTCATTTCTTATTATTGCCCTGCTCAGTGTGGGGCCCCATCTACACTGACAATTTAATGCAGTTTGAAACTAGATTTAAACTGCGCAGCCGGACAACAAGCTCCCTTAAAAGCATGTGAAAGAAATCCTTAATGTCCATCAGTGCTATGTAATCATCTGCACAGTGAAACCACTTTCTTCAATACCAACTTGAAACTACATTAAACGGTCAGTGTAAATGAGGCCTGTGTTCCTTGAACACTATGACACAGGGTTTGTTTGCTTCCTCAGTTGCATTTGTCCTGTCTCTCTTGCTGCTCTTCAAGAATTATTTCCTCAAATTTCTAAGAGCTGCCCTTCAAATATTTGTTTTTTAAAAAAACCCCAACTTTTTTTTTAGAATTTTGGTTTAATTTTACCATACATTTGTATATGTGCACAATGTATGTACCCTGGCAACTTGCATTCTTTAGAGCCATTTGCTCTTTTATTTCTCATATTTCCTTTAAGGTGAGATTGTAAGATTTTGGCAGGAAAGTTTGTTTGTATTGTCTTTGTACAGCAGCATGTGCATTGATAGTATTTTCTTCTTGGAAACCCCCTACAGGGGCTAAATTGGACTCTTCAAAGTGGCTTTCCAGCTGGTTTTTGGGACCTAACTTTTGTATGGAGAAAATGCTTTTAATAATGTGCTACATTGAATGTATTTGTTGCTTTTTAATGATTTTGTTTTGATATGGCTTTTAGCACTATTGGTTGTTAATTTTTTAAAAATCTTATACATTTTACTGATGTGAACTTTTATTTGTATCAGTTTATAAAAACTGTCTTGAGCCCTAGGACTAGGAGAAAGTGGGGGTTTAAATAAGTATAATAATAATAATCACAAAGACCATTCTGCGAAGACTGGGTTGTAATCTGTGAATTTTAGAAGCAAGTCAGCGATTGCCTGCAATGGAAAATATGGGATTGGGGTGGTGATTTTTTTCAATCAGCAAGAGACCCTTAACCAGTCAGACCCTTTCAGAATGTTTGGCCCTTTAAACTGAAAGGTAAAATCCCACCACCCTTAGCTTGTAGAGAAGTGTCGCTGTTAAATGCATGCAACAATTTAAAATATTGTTATTCTAGCAGCATATCATGAGAAGACATGACTCACTAGAAAAGGCAAACATGCTTGGTTTGGTAAAAGGCAGCAGAAAAATAAGAAAACTGGATTTCAGATGGATAGACTTAAGGAAGCCGCAGCCCTAAATCTGCAAGACCTGACTAGGGCTTTGGATGACAGGCTGACTTAGAGGTCTGTCATTCATAGGGTCATCATAAGTCAACTTGAGGGCAGTTAGCAACAACAAATTTTTGAATGGGTGTCTATCCAAAAGTTTAACTATTTATGCATTTAATCTCTTCCTTGAGTTTCTGTAATTAAACAGGGATTGTAGGGAGTCAAGGTTAGAGTAAATATATGTACTCTACATTCAGAACTGACATTGACATGCATCTTGAGGATTAGTGCAAATAGGGACTGGATAAACTAATTATTTAAAGAGAAGATATCTGAAAGAAGCATGAGAGGCAGAAAGCAGACTGGATCCAGATGTTGAATGATTTAAATTGGTTGTTCATGCCAAAACCTAATTGATCTCAAAGTTTTCATCCTGTGGACTACTTGAAAATTGGTCTGTGTAGCTTGATTTGCCACTTGATACTTTTTTATTCTATAAATTAAAATAGAATAAGCGTAGACTTAAATAAATCTTGGTATTTTTGTCTGTAATCTATCTTTTTTCACAATTGCTTCTGTCATGAAAGAAAGAAATGAACGAACGAACAAAAGAAAGAAGTGAAATCAAATTGTGGGGCTAATCATATATTATTTATTTGGCAATGTGGACCATGTGAATAAATCTCATGGGCCACTCTGTCAATCACAGGGTCTGAATTTCTGCTGTTTGATCTAGGTTGATGCAAAACAAACCAATGTATTAAGTACTGGTTTTGAACCAGGAAGGCTGCAGATGTTGTTAGATATCAATACCCAGACTCCTTCACTATTAGTTATGGTAGCTGAAAGTTGCACTACAAAAATATCTGAAACCTTCTGTATTTCCTGATCATTGATATAGAGAGTGAAGCCTTGCTGGGGTCAGTAGTTCACAATTTTTACAGCCTTGAGTAACCCAAAAACAGTTACCATTCCATAGTAACCCCACATTTGCGTCACTTGTTATTTACTTATGCCAGGGGTCCTCAAACTTTTTAAACAGAGGGCCAAGTCACAGTCCCTCAAACTGTTGGAGGGCCGGATTATAATTTGAAAAAAACATGAATGAATTCCTATGCACACTGCATATATCTTATTTGTCATGCAAAAAAACACTTAAAAACAATACAATAATTAAAATGAAGAACAATTTTAACAAATATAAACTTATTAGTATTTCAGTGGGAAGTGTGGGCCTGCCTTTGGCTGATGAGATAGGATTGTTGTTATTGCTGTGTGCTTTCAAGTCGTTTCAGACTTAGGTTGACTCTGAGAAAGGGCCAGGTAAATGACCTTGGAGGGCCATATCCGGTCCCCAGGACTTAGTTTGAGGACCCTTGACTTATGCTAAATACCCATGTATAATTCTTGAAAATGCAGGTAAAAATAAATTAAAAATCCCTGGGTTGACATCTATAGGTCAAGGAAATACTTTGCCTTAATTCATAAAAAAGTAACCATTCTCTTCTCTGACTAGAGTGGTGAAACACAAGAGCTTAGTATGTGAGCCTAAAGGATGCACAGTCCCTCTGTACTCTCCCTCATGATACCGTTTCTGTCCTTTTTGAATGCTTAGGCAGAAAAATGGTGGCGACCAGAGGTGGTTGACCCCACAAAGTGGCTTTGGTACATTCCCCTCTCTGCAGAATGATTCTTTACCTTTTCTACGGGTCATCTCAAATTCATAATTTTGGACCCCCCCCCCCAAACCTGCCCTTGAGTGAACTGACAATGAAGTATCAATATATAAGCATTTTTGTGCTTCATCTTTTGAAGAACTGGTTGCTTACGCACCATTATTTCAGCCAGACAGAAATGAGTAGAAGTCATAAATGAACTAGGAAATGAGATATTTTGTATAGTGAAAAATATCCCAATGTAGTATTCAATTATTGTTTCTTCACAATAACATCCATGAATTAATAATAATTGACACTTTATTGGATATCTGTGTTTATCTAAACAGTAAAGCTCTATTATTTATTTATTTAAAACCTTTATATCCCTATCTTTTCAACCTCCACGGTGGGACTCAGACTGGCTCTACGGGTTGTTTTAACAGAAGTAATTAAAATGTAATTTTTCTCCATATCTAATGAGAATACAAACTAGTTTCATAATTTGTGCTGTCTTTTATATCTGTAGTTGATGCCCCAAAATGGGTTTGAGTTGTGACACCATGGTGTAAAAGTATTCTGTTTAATATATTATTCTCTGTTGCTACAAGCCTTCAGTTCTAGTGCCATAGATTGTTTCAACTATGAGTGCAGTAACTTGTTTTTGGACTCAAAACCAATAACATTTCTCATTTAGTGGGATTTGCTGCCATGCTGTGTCAAATGCAATATAAATGTCTTGGGCCATAGCTTAAACAAGCCATTAAATCCATCTCAGTATGTATTTCTGAGCATCTGCACAGATTTGTGTTTTGTTTTTTTATAGCTTCTTTATGAAAACTTTGGTTATAAGTATAGTCTTAGATTTCTTGGTGTAGAAAAGGAATGCAGTATATTTATATAGCAGCTGGTGTGTGTAAAATTGGTTAAATTGGGAACCACAGATATAAATCTTATGGTGACTTCTAATTCAGTGTCTTGTGAGAATGCAGTATATCTGTACTGCATTGCTTTGAATAAAATGTATGTTAATAATAATAATAATAATAATAATAATAATTTTATTTCTTACCCACCTCTTGGTTTGAAGCGGCTCACAACATTGCTTAAACACATATTCAAAACACATAATCATTTAAAAACACTTCATATAATAAACATATTAAAACATATTTCTATAAAATCCATATTAAAGTACATAAAACAAAATTTAGACATGGTGGAAACTTAAAATTCATCATTAAAGCTATCTGGGTAGGTCTGTTGGAAGAGATAGGTTTTCACTTGTGTCTTAAATTCCAACAGCTGATTTAGCTGTCGGAGCTATTCCAGCAAGTTGTTCCAAAGTTGTGGCACAGCCAATGAAAAGGTTCTCTGGGTGATGGTTGCCTGTTGGGTTCTGGGAAGCTGAAGCAGATACCTCCCAGAGGACCTCAGTGTTCAGGGCAGATTATATTGGAGAGGGCAATCCTATAGGTAACCTTATATAATGTTCTCACATGTATTTATATAGTGGAGGGCCAACGGTATGGTTTTGTATATACAGGCAATCCCCAAGTTACAGACATTCGACTTACAGTATAAACAATTCATAGCTTTAGCACCAGCCCTTGTTTCCACAGCAATCCAATTTTTTTCAAAATTGAATTGTCACATGGGCAGAAAGTAAGGTGAAATCTTACAAACAGGGGTAGAGACAGCAAAACAAACACCACAGGGGCGTTAAACCTTCCCTATGCTATCTAAAGCTAACATTTATCCTTTTTTTGGTTGGAGTTAACTTAAAAATGTATTTGTTCTAACTACAAACAAATTCAACTTAAGAATAAACCTACAGAACCTGTATCATGCTTGTAACTTGGGGACTGCCTGTAATGTACGAAAAGAAATTAAATTTGGTTCATATAGCATTAAAATTGTTAGCCAATAAAAACGCCCAGCTTCTAACCAGTACAAAATATATGCACACTGATATCAGTGAGTTCTTTATATGACTTTATTATTATGGTTTCTTAAAACTGTTTAATTTCCCATTCATCCTTGTCTTAAGTACAAGTCTCAGCAGTGGGACTGAATAAACTTTAAATAAACAGCTAGGAGGAATGGCCCATGATCTTAAGTGTCTCTATACCAGGCATGGGCAAACTTTGGCCCTCCAGGTGTTTTGGATTTCAACTCCCACAATCCCTCACAGCGTATTGGGAATGGTAGGAGTTGAAGCCCAAAACACCTGGAGGGCTGAAGTTTGCCCATGCCTGCTCTATACTAATGAAAAGACCATGGGAAATAAATAAAATGAACATGAACTTTTGCTACAACAAAGCAAATATGATATAATAGGCATCACTCAAATGAGCCTCTTGATTGGAATGTAGAAATAGAGAGGTAGAACTTATTCCTAAGAAATAGACTAAACAGTAAAGTAAGAACACTAAAGTAGGAGTAGCAGCATTATAGTTCAAGGATGTTTACACTCGTGAAGAGATCCATGACTTAAATCTTGGAAGTCACGTTGAGAATATAAGGACAAAAATTATGGGAGAAAGAAACAGCAGAGATGTAATTGTGGGGGTTCCTACGAAGTTCCAAGTCAAACTAAGGACTGGAATGATGACCCTCTGGAGCAGAGGAAGGGAGATAGTAGTAACGGAGGATTTCAAGTATCCTGATATTTATTGGAAGTCAGGCTCTGTGAAGAAAATTACGCCCAACAAATTCCTCACTTGTCTGTCAGACAGTTTTATTGTACAGAAGAGGCAACAAGGGGATTGGCTATTTTAGATCTGATTCTAAGTAACAGAGATGACTTGGTTAATTGCCCGGAAGTGGCATGTTCCTTAGGTAGGAGTGGCCATGTTCTTTCAGAGTTTACAGCCAAGTCAATCATCATCAGACACACATTTTCAACTTTAAGAAAGCTGATTTCAGTAAGCTTAGGGGAAAACTGTGATTCCATGATCAAAATACAAAAAGAGAAGTGACTTCATGATAGATAGAAGTTTCTTAAGAGTGAAAGCTTTGAGGCACAGTTTCAAACAATTCCAATGAAAAAGAAAAATATGATCATTTTTTAGTTTTTTTGTTAAAACTAGTTAAAAATAATACAACTGTTAAAAACTTACTAAACTACATAAAACACAGCACCCACTTCTTCTTTCCTTGGACCCTGACAACTTTCTCCCCCAGCCCCCCTCCTTCCCCTTTTCAGCTCTCTCCCCTTTTAGTTTTTGTTTTGGGTCTTTTTAATATACATATTTTCCTTTTCCTTTCCCCTCCTTTCACTGCACCTAACCACACCCTAATTGCCCATCCCAGCCCTCCCCAATTCCTTGTTTTTAAATTTTGTAAAAAGTAATATTACTAATAAATATATATATATATAAGAAAAAAAGAAAAGAAGTTTTAATTCGCTGCTGGAAGGATACATTGATTGTGTAATGTGTTAGGTTGTTAACTGTTTTTATACTGTAACACTGAATTTTTGCTGTTCGTATTTGTTGTGAACCACTGTGAGTCTCCTTCAGGCTGAGAACAGAGGTATATAAGGTAAATAAATAAATAAATAAAATAGTAGGGGGGGGGGCGGGTTCCATTCTGGCTTCCATAGGCAGGGAGTTCCAGAGTTGAGGGGCAGCAACGGGAAAACCTTCACTTGTGTTCCCACCAACTAAGCTTGCTATCTGAGCCGTATTTTATACATCTGTAACAAAATGTGGAAAGCCACCTTGAATCCCCTGTGGGGTTAGAAAGGTGGGGTATAAATGAAGTAAATAAAATAAAATAAATAAATCAGACTGGGTGTCAAAGGAATTTTCAACTGAGCTAGAGTTAAAAGAGACATGTACAAGAAGCAAAAAAAAGAAAAAAAAAGAAAAAAAAAGGAGAAATCCCCCAGATTGAATTAAAATGAATAACCAGCATGCATTAGGACAAAATCAGAAAAGTACAGTACAGAATGAGCTCAGGCTTGCTAGAGAGATTAAAAACAATAAAAAGAGCTTTCTAGTTACGTCCATGTGAAAACAGTCTCTTTTCCTCAGTCTTTTCCCAAAAGGTAAATTTTGCTCAACTTGGGGATAATGGAGCACAGAATAGTTAAAGAGGCATTATAAGAATATCTGGGTAATCTAAATGATTTAAAGTCTACAGGGCCAGATTGATTATATCCAAGTGTATTAAAAGAACTGGCCATTTATTTTAGAATTCCTGGAGAACAGGAAAAGTCCTAGAAGATTGCAGGAGGACAAATATTCTCCCATCTTCAGTTGTGGGGGGAAAGAGGCCCTAAACTATTTATTTCTAGTCAGCCTGACATCATTACCAGAAAAAAATTATACAACAGATAAAGCAGTCTATGAGCACTTATAAAACGGATGCCATGCACACTAAAAGTCAACATGGATATATCAAAAACAAATAATATCAGTCTTATTATATTCTTTTTTGTCAGAGTTTGGTAAATGAAAGGAATGATGTGGTTGTAAGAAATCTTGATTTTGTTCAGGCTTTTGACAAGGTCTCCCATGATAAATTGGATCCACTTCTTCCTTACTACATATCAGTAGTTGTAATGTACTCAAAAGATACTTTTATAACCAAGAAAGAAGAGGCAAATAACCTGTATGAACAAGTCTAAAAAAACTGCCTTTCGTGAATATGTACAACTATGTATGAGGAGGGTATACTTAACTATGTTTACTATGCAGTTTTCTTCAATCAACATGGCTTGTTGTGTTAGATAGTATTTATGTTGATGTGGGATGTTCTTCCTGAACATCCCACATCAACATAAACACTATCTAACACAACAAGCCACTCAGCTGAGTTTTACCAGGTGCTATACTACATTCTGGCGTCTAGTAAGTTTTGTCTTCAGTATGTGATAATATTCCAGTACGAAGAAGTTTTCTCCCTTTTCCATTCTTGCTTGATGTGGGTTACAAAGGTGAGGTGGGTATCATATTAAGAACAAGCCAATATAACTTAATAGAGGATTTCATTGGAACAGATTCAAAATAGTCAGGAGCAAACTTGTACACTGCACATAAGATTTCTTGTTATGAATCTTGCTTACCAATATCACTTTCTCTTATATTGTAGATATCTTTAGTAAATGTGATCATGTGCCACAGCAACAATTGTAACTAAAATGTAGGTTGATATTTAATTTTTTAAATTGATTTTATATAACTGGAAGCCAGAACTATCCTATACATAGCTTTCTCGAAGCATGCTAAAATAAGTTTGAGCAAACAACAAGGGAATCTGTTTACTTTTTCTATTAAAGTAATGTGACAGTAGTCTTAAATTTTGTCCATTGTTTAGATATGACATTTCATAAAGTAATGCACAGTTAGCACTACGCACTTGATGAAAAGAACTCCTTGTATAACCTTACCTATTTAGGCAAAACCCATTCCAGCCTATCTTCTTGATGTCACAACTGTGCTCTGCCTTCTTTCATTAGGCTGTCTTATCTTGGCATGTCATTACCTCTTGTATTCATGTCCCAGCAGACCAGCCATTTATGTAGATTCACCCACTGTAACGTCTGCATCAAAATTATTTCTGATTCCAGCACTCTTATTATATTTTGTTTTTAAATTTTTTAAATTTACGGATGAAGAATATTTTAAGGATGATTCTTGAAAGTGTATTAAACACATCAAAAGAGAATACTTGGCAACTAGGAAGGAATGATGTGAAGCAAAGAAACAGGAAAATAGGCAAAATAATGAGAAGAAAGGTGAGAGTGAATTGAGATAACTGGCATTATTCTTGTATTCTTTTACATGGTATTTTCATAAATATTTTCTGGTTCTCATATTTTAAACAAGCTACGCTTATTTAATTTCAGAGTTTTGTATCTGTTCTCTCATCCAATGTTTGCATGTGTAGTTGTTTTATAATTTGTTTCTTTTGGGATATTGGTAATCATGGTCACAGGAGGTTATGAAAAGCAACCACATCTTATCATAATTGATATTTTGTAGTGTAGAGTTAACAGAATTAGATTGAAGATATTTGTAATAATTACCACTAGAAAATTGTGAGAAATAGCTTATATCAACATACATTCATATATTCCTCCTGTACTTCTTTTGCTTATAGTATTCTTTGAGTTGCCTTAAGCTTTGTCTGGTGGAAGTATGACGATCATTCAGTGGTATTTTTAAAAATGAATTATTATTGTTTTAATCGTAATATTGGTGAACAAAACCTTTTTGGAAAAAATCCCACTTCCTAGCGAATGAAACTTTCATTTGTTACACTCAAATTAGTGTTTATTGAAATAATTCAGTCACGAATGTAGCTGTTGAGCTGTATCACAGTGTAACACTATTCTTCTGATGGTCTTATGTACTTCACAAATGAGAGAATGTTCAAGAGATCATTTTTGGTTTTGTGTTTCCTGACAAATATTTGTAGGTTGGCAAGGCAATGCATCCTGTCACACTGAACAAAGGTATGCAGAGCTTAGATATTGGCAAGGTTGACCCCCCCCCCCCCCCCACACACACCTTGGCAGTAATGATTTGCAAGATCATGGCTTAAACTATTTTTTATAAGTGACAGTTATGTTTTTTTTATTCCTGTGCCTAGAAACAAAATACTTGAATACTTATATAGATTTAAACTGGCCATCCTACACTTAGGATGCTATATTAACAGTCCCAAGTTAGTTATATCAAGGTGAAAGACACCTTTAATATCACATATAAACACATTTGGACCATTTCATGTGATTATTGTTTGTGTCGTTCATTTATTATTTAGTACAGCTACTCCTCTTTGCATATTATTATTATTATTATTATTATTATTATTATTATTATTATACACCACCTTATATCTCCCACAGAAGACTCATAAAAGCATCAGCATACAATTTAAAATATACAAATATGCAAACATTAAAATAGGATTAAATATAAACAGTATTTTAAAAATTCCCAGTTAAAAACCATTAAAATATGTTCATAGATTTTGTAACCTTAAAGCTTTATATTCTAAAGTTCTAAAAATCTACCAATTTATGTTGGGATGATCACTCCAGCCTTTATTGGGAATGGGCTATCATCACATGAACTACTTTATGGTTTAATTTTACTCTGAACTGAACCTAGACTTGAAGTTTGGTTCCATTCTGAATTAAAGTTTTATTTTGTTTGTTTATTTTTTTTGGTCCATGGTTTTGCCCTGTAGCCTAGAAGCCTCTACCATTCCAACCTCCCTGTGAATTGCCCATTTTTTTTTCTTTTCTGGTAGAGAGTTTTCCAGTATCCTGATATGACAAGACCCTAAGAACTACACCTTCCATGGAAACTTGTATCCAGAATGCTGTCATTTAATTCCTATGATTTCTGATGCCTCTACTAAGATATCAAGATACACTGAAAGTACAGCTTCAGAGATTTAATTCCTGAGCTGCTGATGTGAAACATTGAAAATCTAATGCTAGGATGGGCATCCAGTATCCCTCTAAGTCAGTGGTTCTCAACCTGTGGGTCCTCAGATGTTTTGGCCCTAACCCCTAGAAATCCTAACAGCTGGTAAATGGGCTGAGATATCTGGAAATTGTAGCCCAAAACCCCTGGGGACCCACAAATTAAGAACCATTGCTGTAAGTTTCCTGAAACCCTATTACTACTGTTGTATCCTACCCCACTCATTCAGATTTCCTGCTGGTTTCACTAAGCACTGAGGAAACAGTGATCTGTGTTGGGATCCACAGCTATATCAGAATTATTGAGAGTCTCTCCACTCATCAGTGTGAAGATGAAATTGCTAGGCTATGTGTTTGGCCTTCCAGCCTTGCATCACATGTACCCCTTAGTGCATAAAAGGAGTTATTTTGATCTAGGGGAAGTCCCAGAGCAAGACCTTGCTGCCATAATGTTTGGTGACCTTGGATAAGCAGTAGGAAGGGGTGGTGCCAAACTGAATCATATGAGTGGAGAGAGTTTGATTTGCATTATAATTCAGGGCTGGTAATAACAGTCTCTTTAAGGTCTCTCATTCATAGAGACATAGAGTTGAAATGGATTGCAAGGACCATCCCGTCTGATCCTCTGCCATGCAGGACTACACAAGTGTTCCAAAAAGATGGCAATCCAGTATTAAAGATATCCATAGAAGAATTAAATACACGCTGAGCCACTATCAAAAATCTTTCACTTTCAGAATGTTTTCCCTCATATTTCACTGGAATGTCTTCTTTAATTAAATTGGTTCATTTTTTAGTTTCTGGAGCAATAAGCTGTGTGTTTGTCATGTGGAAGGAGCCCATACAAATTATGTCTGCTTCGAGTGACATCAGATAGCAATCTCCCAACAACCAAAATGTTATTCCTGTTTTGTGGTGGTTCCAAATCGCCTTTTTCTGGGGATGGCATGGAGGAAGAATCATCACCAATATCTTTATGTTCCTGACTTCTTCCTATTTGAGTCTTTACTAGTTTTACTGAGGTGAAGGACACTGTTTTTATACAATCACCCAAACTTCAGCTTCTTTCTGGAGGTGAAGATTGTCCTTCCTCTGTCCCATGTACATCATGTGAATTTGCATTGCTGCTGATGAGATGCCTCATGATTAAATTAAACTAATGATTAGACGTCATAGAAATAATGGTTTCAAACTGTGTGTACATATACACATTATGCGTGAGTTTTTGTGCATATTTAAATAATGAGAATAACTAATGTGGTTTGCTTGCTCAACCAAGTAAGCAATGCTATATCCATGCTTTGCTTTGCTCTGCTCTGTGATATGAAGTAAACATGCAGTAAAATAATATATAGGTTTTGTAGATTAAAGGAATGTGCATATTGGCAGTCTAAAAATGGGACAGATGGAGAAAGACACAAACAAGCACTAATGACAGGATTTTTAAAAGAATGAATTACGCTAAGAAAGTAAATGTAACACCCTGAAACAACTGAGGACAGTTTGGTTTAGAAGGAAAAATACTCTCTACAACATACAGGTTAATTAACAGATCTATCCAAATTAACAAGAAAGGGAAACAATATTATTCAAAAAGACAAATGTTTAGGAAATGAAGAGTACAGTCATTAAGCATTATGTTTGTTTAATGTATGTTTAATCTTTGTGGACTGATGGAGACTGATGGATCCGGATGGATTCCTGAGGAATCTTAGGGTTCTTCCTGCCTTGGAGCCTGGCGATTCTATCGACGCCTTGGTAACTCTCTATAACGGGGAGATGGCCAGGGCGTTAGATATGATCGCACCCGAACGCCCCATCTCGTTGCGTCGTGACAGGCCATCTCCTTGGTTCACCGAGGAGCTGGCTGTGATGAAGCACACGAGAAGGGGGCTAGAGCGCAAATGGAGGAAATCTCGAGATGTATCTGATCGAACACGGGCTAGAGCCTCTCTTAAGGCATACTCCGTGGCCATACGGGCGGCCAGGAAGTCATTCACGACCGCTCGTATAGCATCTGCAGCAAATAGATCATCGGAGCTGTTTCGGGTCGTGGGAGAACTCCTCCACCCACCTGCGGTGGAGGATGTCCCTGACGACCCCGCAGCTCGGTGTCGCGATTTCGCACACCATTTTGCAGATAAAGTCGCCCAGATACGCCTCGAGCTCGACTCCAATTCCATCGCAGTGCCTGAAGAGGTGACGGAGGTACCTGCTTGTCCAATTTTGTGGGATTCTTTTAGGCTTGTTCTTCCTGAAACCGTGGAGGAGATTCTTGGGGCTGTGAGAGCGACCACCTCATCTCTAGACCCATGCCCATCTTGGCTCATTAAATCAGCCAGGGAGGGGTTGGTTGACTGGTTTGTATTGATTATCAATGCATCGTTGGAGCAAGGGATTTTTCCATCTGGTTTGAAACAGGCAGTGGTTCGTCCACTCCTCAAAAAAGCTTCCCTTGACTCCACGGTGCTGAGTAACTACAGACCGATCTCCAACCTCCCCTTTCTGGGCAAGGTGCTGGAGCGGGTGGTCGCCTCGCAGCTCCAGGGCTTCCTAGACGATACCAACTACCTAGATCAGGCACAGTCTGGTTTCAGGCCTGGCCATGGCACCGAGACAGCCTTGGTCGCCTTGGTGGATGACCTCTGCAGAGAGCTGGACAGGGGGAGTGTGACCCTGTTGGTTCTCCTGGACATCTCAGCGGCTTTCGATACCATCGATCATGGTATCCTTCTGGGTCGTCTCTCTGGGATGGGCCTTGGGGGCACGGTTCTGTCGTGGCTCCGGTCCTTCCTGGGGGGACGCACCCAGATGGTGAAGCTGGGAGACGCCTGCTCGGACCCCTGGCCTTTGACCTGTGGGGTCCCGCAAGGATCTATCTTGTCGCCCATGCTCTTCAACATCTACATGAAACCGCTGGGAGAGGTCATCCGGAGTTTTGGAGTTGGGTGCCATCTCTATGCGGATGACACACAACTCTACTACTCCTTTCCACCTAATTCCAAGGAGGCTTCTCGGGTGCTGGACGAGTGCCTGGCCGCTGTGTCGATCTGGATGAGGAAGAACAAGCTGAAGATCAATCCCGACAAGACAGAGGTCCTCCTGGTCGATCGTAAACCGGATCGGGGTATAGGGTGGCAACCTGTGTTGGACGGGGTTACACTCCCCCTGAAGCCACAGGTCCGCAGTTTGGGTGTCCTCCTGGATTCTTCGCTTACACTTGAGGCTCAGGTGTCGGCGGTATCCGGGAGGGCCTTTGCACAACTGAGACTTGTGCGCCAGCTGCGACCGTACCTCGTGAAGGCAGATCTGGCCGGGGTGGTCCACGCCTTGGTCACCTCTAGAATGGACTACTGCAATGCGCTCTACGTGGGGCTGCCCTTGAAGACGGCTCGGAAACTACAATTGGTCCAGCGGGCAGCAGCCAGGATGCTAACTGGAGCTCATTATCAAGAGAGGTCAACCCTCTTGTTCAAGGAGCTCCACTGGCTGCCATTTATTTTCCGAGCCCAATTCAAGGTGCAGGTGCTCACCTACAAAGCCCTGAACGGTTTGGGACCACCCTACCTGCGTGACCGCATTTCCATCTATGAACCCACACGCTCACTCCGGTCATCTGGGGAGGCCCTGCTCGTGATCCCACCTACGTCGCAAGCGCGCTTGGTGGGGACGCGAGACAGGGCCTTCTCTGTGGCGGCCCCCCGACTTTGGAATGCCCTTCCAAAAGAGCTTCGTCAGGCCCCTACTCTGGCAGTTTTCAGAAGGAACCTAAAAACTTGGCTGTTCCGATGTGCCTTCGCAGATTAGGAATCCCCATCCCAAGTCCTAGATGCACTTTAGCACAACTAATGTTGCTGCACACCGCACTTAATCCCACGTTCCTCCTGCCATCTCAGCACTTTTAACCCTGTACCCCATTGCGCTGGCCGAACCAGTTTTAATAGTGTCTTGATGTATTGTCATTGTGGTTATTTTGCTTAATTGTTTGATTTGCTTGCTTATTGTTGTGTTATGTTTTCTATTGTATTGTGTTTGTGGCTTCGGCCCGTGTAAGCCGCATCGAGTCCTGCGGGAGATGCTAGCGGGGTACAAATAAAGTTAATAAATAATAATAATAATAATAATAATAATTTGATTATTCTCAGATTTGATAACACGAGTGTCTATCTTGAGTTGTGTACCGCACATGTGTTGCCTCAATCCTTCAGTGGCTCACTCAGGCAGGAGAGATGGAATGGGATAGGATGGGGCAGGAAGAGCAAGGTCAAGTGGAACTCCCGGGCAGATTGTAAGAGAGCAGCCATTTTAAGAACACCTGTCGCAGCCTCTTCCTGCTGCCTTTGCCTTCCTCTCTGTGATTCCTTTCTCCCTACTCCAGTATACTCTTCCCCTCATCCTCCTTGCTCCATGTGTTCTAGAAATCCATGCACAACCTATCCTCTCTCTTCCTGCTCGCTCATCCTAGTCCCTTTCCAAACCTGTCCTCTAGCCTCCTGTTCCCTGTCCTTTCCTTTTCCCTCCACCTGAGCAAGTAAGTGAATGAGAGAGCACATGTACCCCCCTTCCACCTACTCTCTCATCCCATCTTCTTCTCCCCTCCCAAATGAGTGATCGAGCAAGCAAGCAAACAAACAGAGATGCCATCCCATCCCTTTCCTTCTGCCCATCTGAATGAGCACACAAGGAAACTTACGCACCTTTTCTTCTCCCATTTTCCTTTCACGTCCCCTTTCCTTGTGTCTGCCTGAGTGTGTGTGTGAGGGAACATAAGTGCCTCCTTTCTCTTGGTTGCCTTCCCCTTGAACTAGTTAGATATTTAGAAGTGACTTGTGAATCAGAAAGGAAATATGATTTTTTTCCCTATGTCTTCTGTTCCTCTCTGGACAGATCTTCCTTTTATAGTTTGAAATTGTTTGCCTAGTTTTATCATGTTTCTCATGCTGTGACGATTAAAGACCAGTTTGTCAAGTTGCTGGACTAGGCTGTGTTTATTGATCATATGTGTAGCCCAAACATGTTGCCACATTAAAAGGATGATTCTGTATGTTGTTTTTCTGATTTGCAGATGATATTAACTGTGTTTCTGAGCAACAATGAACAAATTTTGACTGAAGTGCCAATTACACCTGAAACAACTTGTCGAGATGTGGTGGAATTTTGCAAAGAACCAGGAGAAGGCAGTTGTCATTTATCTGAAGTATGGCGAGGAAATGGTAAGCAGTCTTTTGGGAACCAGAACAAGTGTATTGTCGAACAAGTTCTTCAACGTTCTAAGTTTTGTTTTTTCCATCTCTTTCATACATGACATGAGTAGTTCATTCTCACTAGGGATAACTGCAAGCCCTTCTAGAATCATTGCAAGTCCTTCTAGAATTTATTAGTTCTGACACCTTCAAATGTAAGGCTGCTGTGCATTTTCTTTCATATTTCCACAGTCTTCTTCCATAGGCTTAAAAAGAGGAGTCAATTCCAGAAGGTCAAGAAAGCCCTGATCATTTGAAAATCAATGAAATAGTAATAACAGAATTTGTTGTCAAATGGTTTCATGGCTGGAATCACTGGGCTGCTGTGAGTTTTCCAGGTTGTATGGCCATGTTCCAGAAGCATTCCACAAAATGGACAAACGTTGTACAAAATCTATTTTGGTTTTACTTTTCAAAGGAAGACTTAATAACCTCTGAGGATGCCTGCCATAGATGTGGGCAGAACGTCAGGAGAGAATGCTTCTGGAACATGGCTATACAGCCCAGAAAACTCTCAGCAGCCCAATAACACAATTTTCTCATATGTGGATATTACATTAGGAGACCAAAGTTTAGCTTATATAATCATTATTTTAATAATCAGTTTCCTAGATGGCGTCCAAGAGAGTTCCTAAGGTGATTTGCTGCAATTCCATATCACAAAGTATTCATAGATTCATACTAAACAAAAGCAGCAGTTTCAGGTAAATCAGTAAAATACAATAAAGTTGGCTCTCTGTATCTATGAGTTTGAGGATGGAGGGAGGGCATTTACAAAAAAAGAAACCTTAATTTTGCCATACACTTAGCACTATGCTAAAATGTAGGCATACACTGCTGTAGCCTCCTGGCATTTCACTGATCCTTAGGATTTCTCAAGCACAAGTTTGCCACTTTAAAGGCAGAGATTTTACTATGCCAGTATACATAATGGGACTTGGGAATCTATGGATTTTGTAATCCATGGGGTTCCTGAAACCATTTTCCAGTGGATACCGAGTGCATGTTCTACAATTTCAGCATTCCTGTTAGATAATTAATACCATAAAACTATCAGCTACAAGTCAAGTGGAGCAAATGTCATTAAAAGCTTCTTAAATATGACCACAAAAAGGACAAATATTGTGGTTTCACTTTCCTGGTTAGAATAATAAAATTGAAAGAGACTACATGGGCCATCCAGGCCATCTCCTCTAATGTGCACCTGCAATGCAGGAAAAGCACACTCAAAGCACCTCAACAGATGACCATCCAGCCTCTGTTTAAAAGCCTCTTAAAAAGGAGCTTCCACCACAGTCAGAGGCAGTGGGTTCCACAGCTGAACAGCTCTTACAATCAAACAATTCTTCCTAATCCTCGACACATTCTAGCTTCTCAACATCTCCCTTTGATTGTGGCCCAGAATTGGCACAGTATTCCAGGTGTGGTCTGACCAAGGCAGAATAAAGGGGCATCATTACTTCCCTTGGTCTCTAGACACTATATTTCTTTTGGTGCAGCCCAAATTTCAATTTGCTTTTTTTTAGCTGGTTCATCACATTGTTGGTTCATATTCAACGTATTATCTATTAAGACTCCAAAATCTTTTCTACATGCACTGTTGTCGAGCCAGGCTTCACCCATCCTGTATCTGTGCATTTCATTTTTTGGTTTTTAATAGATTATTAGGTGATAGGAGATCACATCAAACAGTTACAATTTTGCTTTATTTACTTTGCAAACTTATTTCAAACAAATGGTGAATGAGTTCTGATAAAAAGCATGTCACATTTCCATATTTCAGAACGGCACATACCTTTTGATCACATGATGTATGACCATCTACAGAAGTGGGGACCTCGAAGAGAGGAAGTGAAGTTTTTCCTTCGACATGAAGAATCCCCAGTAGAAAGCAATGAACAAGGTGTGTATTCTTTTAGTCTCGTATATTTTTGTTGTCTTAAGAACTTAACTTTATGTAACACATTATTTGCAAGCTGAAGTAAAATATCAGTATGATGACACAACACTATCACCCACATTTTTAACTTTGTCGCAAGGCTGTCTAGAGGTACACAATCATTTCTATATGATAATAGCCCCCCAGAGATGCCACTTCTACTTCTGCTCATCCCTTAATATATTCTCTTCAAGCTTGTTTTAGCATTGTTTTTGTTTTATCTGTTATTATCTCTTTCCCTTCATGTGGTTCCTTCTTTTCGCACAGATTCCTAGCTTAATTGTTTTTCTATTTTACTGCTTTTTCCCCATCTGCACACCCATCAAGCTCATAGAATCTTCTATTTCTGAGGACAGCACCTCAGGTTAATCTGCTATCTTCTTTTCCCAAGCTCTGCCCTTGTGATAATTTCAAATGTCATTGTTGAGTGCAAGCTCCTGGTTATCATGGCTGTGAAGGAAATCTTGGAAATCATTGGAACTAGGTTTTTTTTTACAAGGCTAAACAAAAATTCTGTGTTCACCAATTTTATAGGCCTTGGGTTTAAATGCATACCCAAGGGGGGATCACTGGCTTACTCCACTCAAAACTAAGACAGCTATACCTGATGTTATGTACTAGCGTCCCTCTATGAACCCATCCTCAACACGGGCAATACCTATGGTGTGACATAGTTTTACATGATTCTCAAGTATGGGCTGTAACCTTTCCTCCCACCCTCCACTGGACTGGCTTTCTAACTGATGACTGAGTCTGAAGGTTAGTAAGAAAGGACTGATGGGGGACAATTTTCCCAAAGGGACATTCAAAAGGCACATACCAGTAAGAGGGAGGTTCTCTTATGACAGCTTATAAGGAAGGAGCAGGATCCTGAAGCAAATTACCATCAAGAATAACATGATTCCATGCCACATGACTGGTTCTGGGTGCTAATTCCTGAGGCACTTTATCTTCTGACTGTGTCAATATCAGTATATATTAATCTTTTAGCCTGGCAGCTACCTGGTGGACTACAGTGGCCCATGATGTGGATCATTTCCCAGATAAGAGTGTATCCAAAGAGTGAGAATTCACCAACCCAACTGGGGCCTGAAGAGTATAATGTGCTGGCAGTCATTTAGTAATTAAAGTAAGATCTAGTGATAAAAAGTTACCCAGCCCCTTAAACTTAATGTCATTAAAATTATAAAAGCAATACTTTTAAATGGTTGTTCAGAATGATAAGAAGTTGCGGGTCATGAATTATTGTTCAACTAATTAAGCCAAGCTCTGTTGAAAGCTATTTGTCTTGCAGAGACCTAAAATTGTCTCCTTTCCGAATCTTACAATTCAATATCATTATTTTTCTCTTTCGTCACCTGACATCCATATGGCCCTGTACACTTTATCTTTATACTCTTCTCTATGTTTGGAATCCTTTTTTTTCTACATCATGCTTTTTGCTCACAATTTAATTATAGTTGTCAACACTTTCCATAACCTTACTATTAAACCTGTTTAGTCTGCACTTCTAACCATTTGCCAGGGAGTTGGCTCATTTTGTTTTTCTCTTGAAGTGGTTGAGAGTCTCACATCTTTCTAGGATATGTTTTGCATAAACAAGGAGTCACGCCTCTTTTGTTTGAAAATAATACAGTAATAGTTTCAGGCCACATGATAGTTGTTGCCACTGTTTTCTTTCAGTTTACTGCCAGCTGGCCTCTATTTACAGAGATATCCTGGAAGATTTTTTTGCAATCTAAGGCTGTGCCAGACAAAGGTGCCCTTATGTGAAATGAATACATGTGCTGCTTTTTCATTGGCAGATATCCTTCATACTGTCTCAAATAATATCCTAGATCAGTGGTTCTCAACTTCTTATCCGCAGACTCTCCAAATTCTTGATGATTGACATTGTTCATTACGGTTTGTGTGAGATGAAGTTCAAAAACAGGAATAAAACTCGAAAATTCCTGATCTAGACATCTGTTTAGAACTAATGACTTAAACCATTTGTGAGGCCTATTTTGCTGATGATTTTTCTTACAATTTCAAAAATCAGATTAACTGTATACATAATAACCACAACATAATACATGCACACAAGAGTTATACATATATAAACAACTGAAATAAGGACACTTGAATTGGCTTTTTTGGCAATGCTTCCTAGAAAAAAATAGGCCCTTAAAATACTCCCCCTCCCCACTTAAATTATTGCTTAATAAAGTTTTAATGTTTCACCCCAACTTCCATAAAATCAATAAGAGTATAATTTTCAGTCTACGTGAGTGGTAGCTGTGACAGTGCCCCCCCCCCCCCTTGTTCCTCTCAGTGAGACCAGAATGGCACTGGGTGGCAAGAAATATGAAGGCCATAGACGAAGAAGTAGGAAAAATGTGTGTTTCACCAACTTTCCCCAACTATCCTTTCTCCCCACTCAAAATGAGAAAAATCGAATGTTAGATTACAGAATATTTTCTTTTTGATACTGTATAAAATATTTAAGAAAGGGTGTTTTTACATTTTCTTTCTTTCCCGTTATTTTTAAAACCTGTGTAAGAGGAAGACCTTAATATACAATAGTTTCTGATCCCTGTGATTACCCATCTTGGTTTCCTTGTGTCAGGTCCCTTTATAGGAAGGAATGTTTATATCTTCTTGACATGAATAACTACATAACACAAAATCTAAATACTATTTTAGTCATGACCAGAGTAGACTTATTAAAACCATTAGATTTGTCCATGTGTTTAATCACAGACAATTTTCTCTTTTCTAACGTGATAGTTTCTTTTATTTTTATTGCTCCTGTCCTTTCTTTAATTTTTGACAATATATCCCCTTCCCCCAGCCTGATCTTTTCTTTGTGCCTTTTCTCCAGCTTACTTTGCAGGCAGTGCATGTGTGGGGTTCAAAGTGAACCTCCAGAAGCAAGAAGGACTGATAACAGTCCACGGGTTCAATGCTTGAGACAGTTTTAAATTTGAGACAAGTTCCATTAATTCAGTGTCGATGAGGAGTCTCCTCTTTCTGTAGGCAGCACTTGGAACAGCATGCCTGTGGTCCCAAGCAAGCCTTCCTTAGTAAGAAAGATTCATGAAAAGCAGATCCCTTGTCAAATTAATAGAACCTATTTATAATTTGCAAGTGTTAAAACAGCAAAATTTGAAAAACGAGCCATTAAAAGGGAAGGATGCCTATAGTTTAAAGTTAATTTTTAAATCTGTTTGCATTAACCTTGGTGTATTATTAATTTATTGGTTTGTAAAGCCCACTGCCTCAGAGTTTTAAGGAAGGAAATTGTGAGTTTTTCAGCTTCTCATCAGATGTAGAACAGTAGTAACAGTATCAGGAAGTTCCTTTAGCAGTTAGTAGAAACTCCCAACTAAAAGGGACAGCAGCTATGATGAAGATGGGTATTATTTACATAACACCCCCTAGCAGCAAAGTGAGGTTTTGAGAGGAAAATTGATGAAATTCCAACAGTATAGGTATCCTGACTATATCCTTATGTAATGCAAAAGTTAATTACTATGTGGTTAAATATGAGAATGCTATTCATTTTTTAAAGATTTCTTTTATTAGGGTCAAACAAGTAGAGTATAACATAGCCAAACTTCCTCCTGATGGAGTTTAGAAGGTAATATCAGTGACATACAAAGTATATATATATTTACAATTTAATTAAAAAGAGAGAAAAGATTTCATAAGTAATCGCCCTCATTCCCTACTTGTATCCATCCCTTTTCCATTGTTTTCTCCCTCTCCTGATCACCCCACTCCTTCCGGGAACAGTCATGCATTTCTTTAATCATTCATTCTGTTTGTTGGATCGTAAATTTAGTCCTGTTCAATTCCTTGTATTTTCTGTTGACCTTTACCTTGACTGTCAGTTCTCCCCATTTCTCCTTGGGGTATCCATTGGTATATTTATTTTTCTTATCCATGATATAATCTTGAAGCATATAGGCTGCTAAATATTTGTACCATTTTTGTATATCCCATTTTTTATGTTCTTTCCATCCCAGGGCAGCCATAGCTTGTGCTGCAGCTAACATATATTTAGTCTTTGCCCATTCTTTATTACCACTTTTCCCTTCCAGTGTCAGTGTGGAAAACTGTTTCTTGTTCAACCCTATATTTTGGGTTCCTCCATTTTCCTCTTTATTTTTCTATAGAATTCTTGTACCTTAACACAGTCCCACCACATATGGATAAATGTTCCAATTTTCCCACATTCATGCCACCAGGTTTTAGATGTTCTTTTTGTAATATGGGCTATTTGATGGGGTGTCATATACCATTTCATCAGTATTTTCTATTGTATTTCTTTGATCTTTAAATATTTAAGTTTTTTGATTGAATGTATTCACAGTTCTAAGTCCTTCTGATTACAGTTTATTTCCTCTTTCCATACTTCTAACAGGATGAGAATGCTATTCAGATGACATCACTTCTAGCATTTTGTTGTTCTTAACTGAGCTTTAAATATATTTAGAAAAACAATTGACCTTAGTGAAAACAGTTACACATCTGCTTTTCAAAATTGTTTTTACCAAGTCAAAGTATCAAAATATAGGTTGATCATGTTTTAAAAATATTTTTCTAACATTGTGTTTTGGTTTTGTAAGTAACTATTTCATGGGAAGCCAGTAGATTTAAATGCATTTGTGTTATTCACAGGCCGTCAGACTCAAAATCAAAGGAATGGAATCAGTATACCTGTGGAGAAACGTGCTGAAAATGGGGTATGTTGAAATTTTAAATACCATAATTTTACAGCTATTTCAGCTTGTTTCCACTGCTAAAGATACATTTGCAAATTCATAATCATAAGTATTTTATAATGGTTATATTTAGAAGAAGCATTTTACTTGGGAAAATGGAATAAGAAAGTTCTTTTAAGAAACATGCAAAATTCTAAACCTAACCGCTAGTTCAACTAGATGAGAGCCATTGTGATACTGTGATCTTTTGCTTTCTTCTGCTACCAGCATGATGTATTAAATTTTTGATGTTCCTTTCTTTGGATTTTACGCCTTAATTCTCTGAGTTTAATCCACTTTTCGTGTGACACTGGCGTCCCAGATGGGACCATGGAGCACCCATGTGGCCTACCTGTTTTATAGTTGTGAGATCTCAGATACCTTTTTGATGCAGCTTAACTGAACTTCTGTGATCTATCACTTGGTGTGCTTATCTGACTGAAGCACTCCCAAGAACCAGAAACCATATTTCAGGATAACAATACATTTAATTAAACAGGGTTATAAAATTCAACTTTTTCTGACACCTTTGCCAACTGAAAACCAATATGTTTCTCTGTATTTTGTCGAACCTTGTCCCGAGTACAGAACAATTCATATGATACATTAATTCCTTTATCTATAGTTTTTCATACCAAAAACTGATGCATCTTATAAAGCACATCATGGGTTTTCTTCTGAAATTCTTTGATGTGCTCCATTATCCCATATATATTTCCAATATTGCTCACGCCTCTTCTGTTTCTGAACAAATGGCCATCTGACATTTCTCACTCCAGAGTCATTGTTATAGAATATTGAGCATAACCGCCCTGAGTCCCCCCTCGGGGGTTGAGAAGGGCGGGGTAGAAATACGTGAAATAATAAAATAATTGTGCTTGCATGGGAAGATTAAAGCAGAAATTAGGTGGTTACTGTAATCCTTGGTGCCTGTTTTCTTGGTTATTGGAATATTGAGTATATTCTTGGATATTGGAATATTGCATGATTTATTTTCTCCAAGAGCTTTGAATGCAGCTTTCACTTCTGTTTCTAAAATTGCGGATTCATCTTCATATGTTTCTTCTTCAAATGAATCTATCACCCTTTCATCTCTTTTATATAGTTCTTCTGTGTATCATTCCCCTCATTTGTTGATCATGAAGTGTATTCTAGTGGTAGTTATGTAGCATCCCTACTCTTTATTTAAATTTTCCTTTGATTTCTTGATTTTTGTGAAAGAGGTCTTTTGTCTTGCTGTTTTGCTACCTCCTACTGTTTGTATTGATTGTTATAGCATCGTCACAGATATTCCAAAATCCGGAAAAAAATGGACATCCAACATACTTCTAGTCCCAAGTGTTTAATATAAGGGATGTTCAATCTGTAAATAGTTGTCCTTTGCTGGGAGTTGATTTAGATCAGTGCTGCTCCAAGTGGACATATATGGACTGCTACCAGTCCATAAGTAATGAGCTGCCAGTCTGCTTTGAATAATAATAGTAATAATGTACAAATTAAAAATGGCCCATGGCACATTGGGGGAAAATCTGGTGGTCTCTCAGATAAGCTTAAGAAATACTGATTTCTTTTACCATTTTTAGGAGGTATGAGACACATTGAAGAGTGCAATTTATGGTTTCCTTCCCATCTCCTCTTTCATTAGCCCTTTGCCTGTGGGAGTACCTTACATCACTCCCAGATCACAGTGTATCACTTTATTGCAGATCTTTGGAATAGCACTGGAAAAGTAAAATGTGGGTGGAATGAAGGAATTGTAGCTTGGTCACACTACCAGATGTTCAGAAGGTAGAGAACACAACTTGTGTGTACTTAGGCCACATTTCACTCAATGTTGGACATGTCCGTCCTTGCCATGTCCCACTGAGGCGTCTTAATTTATATGTGTTTTCTCAATCTGCACATTTTTTAAAAAAGTGTATGAAATCATTTACATAGATATTTTGACTGTTTTTTCCTCAAAATTTAAAATAAATATTTAATGCCAGAAATCACATGATGCCATTTGGAAAATATTGATGAAAGTAACATTCTGCTGTTGAGTCATACTACTGGTTTAGTTTCTTCTTTTGGTTCTTGTCTTTTGCAACCAGTAACATATAGTCACTGAAGCTCTTCCTGGACTGTTACATCTTCAGGCAGCTGCGGAGAAATGCAGTGGGTTGTACAAGTGTTTTTCGAAAAAATTGTCCTTTGATGTAAGATAACATGTTAACACCATAAGTCATGCCCTCTAACATACTTTCTGTACATAGGCATCCCTCTATTTCACAAACAACCTACCTATGCTTCTTATCCACTGTCTTGAAGCAATGCAGTCTAGGAAAGGCATTTCTACTTGCTTCTGCTGTTTGCCTATACCGACTCTTGAGAGATTCCAGGAATTGAACCCTTGGCCCTACGCATACAAAGCATGTTCCCCGCTGCCCTTCCCTGTTCTGATTATATAAGCCTAAAAACAGTCTGCCTGAAACCTATCATTCTGATGGAAAAGTTATAAACTGACAAAGTGTTTGTTTAAAAACCACATCAAGATGTGAGGAAAACAGTTTCTATATTTAGTCAGTTAAAATTAAGAGTGCATGTCTGCCTTCACCGTTTGACAACAAAGAGCCTTTCTAGACAGCAGAAGTGGGTGTTTTTTGTTTTAGTTTACTGTTTATGGAAGTTTATGGAACCAGACCCACTATCATGATACCATACCCCTGCACTGTACACTGTACACTGTACACTGGCTTATTTGAGTCAAAAGGGAGGAAAGAAGGGCCGGAAAAAAAAAGGGGGGGGGGAGTGCAATATCTTTAAAACTGACTTTTATTTTTCCATGAGCTGTAATGAATATAGACCCACTTCTTAACTGTTTTTGTCTTTACTGTTTTTAAAATCCTTTAGAAGGAGGAGGAACCCAATCTTCAAAGAATAAATAAATAACTTAGCTTACGAGGGGTATTTTTTAAGTAAGGTCTGTTGGAACATAAGTACACAACGAAAGTTTATTTCAAAAAAGTAAATTTATTTTCAGAAAGTACATACTTCACTCTATTTTTCGACATAGTTGCCAAGTTTGTTCAAACACTTATCATACCTCTGAACCAATTTTAAAATACCCTCTTCATAAAAACTTGCCGCCTGCTCCGATAACCAAGAGTTCACTGTAATCAAAGAACCGGAGCGGTCCTCATCATGGACGTTGTCACGGCCATCTTTGAATTGTCGTACCCACTTACGCACTTTGCTTTTACTCATAACAGTATCACCGTACACTTTACAAATCTGTCGATGAATTTCTGCAGCAGGCAGGTTCCTTGCTGACAAAAACCGTATCATTGAGCAAACCTCACATGCGGCGGGTGAGTTGATAGTCTTAAACATTTTTAAAGCACAGAACAGAACCGTACAGGTGAGCTACAGAGCAGAAACTGAGCACAGTTGTTCCCGAGGCATGCCAGTACACGACGCACGCGCTCGTTGCAGTATGCGCGTGAACTACTAGTGTCTACAACAAAACGGACCTTACTTAAAAAATACCCCTCGTATATACCTTATTCGTAAAACTCGTATGTGCAGTGAAGGATTGAACCCAGTGTGGGTTCTGTGGGATAAAGTGGGAGACTTGGTTCAGAGACGATAATGCCAAACTATCCCCTATAACTCCTTATTTCCTTCACATGATAACATCCTATATAGTACTTGTTATATGTCTTCATTGTTTCCAATTTAAGGCAAGCCTAGGGTCGACTTATATTAGGATTTCACTGGCAAGATTTCATCAGAAGGGGCTTGCCTTTGCCTTTCTCTGAGGCTGAGAGTGTGACTTGCCCAAGGTCAACCCATGGGTTTCTATGGTTGAGTGAGGATCCAAACCCTGGTCTCCAGAGTTATAGTCAACACTTAAAACCACTACTATCTCAGATTGGCTCTCACATGGCACTCAACACGGGGGACAATGTTACCTGTCAGTGGGACAGTTGCAGGACAATGATTGATCTAGAGTTTTTCACTTGTACAAGTCTTGTCTACAATAAAAAAAAAACTTTTGGCAAGGATTATAAGAATAAGTGTTTATATGAATATTTATTTTTTATATCATGAGTTCATGTAATACAATTATATTTTATTTTCATCTATGATAAATATTATGTAAATATGCATTGTTGCGTAGAAGTAAGGTACAGTTTTTAGCACATTTTTTCCTCAGAAGATATGCTTAGAATTGAGCTCTGCTTTCCATTGCTGAAAGTTGTAGGGTGGGTTACTGCTTTATTGAGACGTGTAGAATTTAACGCGCTTTATTTGCTTGGCAAGAAAATGTCAACACTGATAAAACGCACATCTTGTACTGCCCCACTTTGGAATTTGAACTCCAGACACAAAAGATTCCTAACTCCAGGACTACAATATACATTTGAAGTACCTCTGTACTAAACCTCAAAATGCTACACATGGTATGATATTATAGTCCCTTATTCATATGAAAATCTTTGGGTATGAACCTAAATCTAAGTCTTTTAAATATATTAAGCCTTTGACCTAAATCTGAAACTGAGTATATTGGGAACAGTGGCACCAGAAACCCATAACATTCTTGTTCGGATTTAATTATAAGAATGATAGTTTTCTTATGGCTCTTGAGGGATACTTTTAAATTATAGATATTTGATGAGGTATTAGATTTGAGATTTAGCAAAGGAAATAATCAATATTGTCTTTTAAAAAGTGAAGAAAATTGAAGTAGTGACCTAAAAGCAGGAGTAATTCTAATGATTTAAACATTGAAAAAAGCAGTTTCTTCTGGAGGAGGAATAATCAAAAGCTTAGCCCCAAAGAGATTGAAATAATGAGAACATGGATGATCCACAAAACTGTCAGGAAAGGCAACCAAAACAAAATAGAATTAAGAAGTGATGTGAAGTAAGATTTACTTCTGGATAAAGATATGTGTGATTGTACTCTAATCACATCTTTATGTGTGGTGGTACTGGTAAAATATAGTTACAGGTAACTAACATGTTCTTTTAAAGTAAATATCAATTTATTTTTAAAAATCAGGTGTCTATTTATGTAAAAGGACATATGAACAGGGCCCAAGTTAAAGGTCAGCTTTTTGCATATTTGTTATGAAAATCCAGTGTTTTGTGAATGGAGTCTCACCAATGAAGAAGTGAATTATGTGTTGCTGTAGGTTTTTTGGGCTGTATAGCCATGTTCCAGAAGCATTCTCTCCTGATGTTTTGCCTGCATCTATGGCATGCATCCTCAAAGGTTGTGAGGACCATGCAGGCGAAACGTCAGGAGAGAATGCTTCTGGAAAATGTCCATACAGCCCGATAAACTTACAGCAACCTAGTGATTCTGGCCATGAAAGCCTTCAACAATACAGTGAATATCATGAGCTGATCATTGTCGGTAATAAAGTTAACTTGAACGATACAGTGAATTTATTTGTAGATTTTAATTATAGACTGCTTGTGGATCCAGTCAATTTAGAATAAATATAGACTATAAAGAAATAAATCTAAAGCCAAGCTCGTCCTTTTCCTCCTCCTCCTCCTCCTCCTCCTCCTCCTCCTCCTCCTCCTCCTCCTCCTCTCCTGCTTTAAAAGAGATAAGTGGGATATAAATAGTATAGTGATCACGATGACAATGTCAACAATTTTGGTGTGCTGCTAATAATAGCTTCTTTGAGTCTCATTTGCGGAGAGAAAAAGAGGAGTATAAACATAATGACAACAACAACATTTGATACTGGCTAGTGCCAAAGAAAGAAAGATTGAAAATATCACTTTATCTACAGGTATATATATAAAAATCAAAGCCTGTCTGTCCCCCCGTCCCCCCTCCAATACCACATGTCACTGGATTGGCAGTTGCTAGGCAAAATGACCCTCGGTGATGTCCCTGGAAAAGAAAGGTGACATGTATGAGGGAAAGTGAGAAAGGAAGGAAAGAGTCACAAAGAGAGCCATATTGCCATGGAGACATGGTGAGACCCTTTCAGTCCTGGCGAAAGGAGAAAGGGGAGAGGAAGGAAAGGAAGGAGAAAAATAACAAGAAAAAGAAAGGGAAGGAGAAAGAAGAGAGGGAAAGAAAAAGGAAGGAAGAGAAAGAAAAAGAGAGGAAAGTATGGGGGGAAAGAAAGATTAAAGAATTGATGAAAGCGAGGGGCAGCACCACCTCTGACACCAAGTAATTATAAAGCTTGTAAACAAAATGTGGTTGTGCTTGGTAGTGACAGTGTGGCTGAGGGGGGTAAAGCTTTTGAATTCAGTGTAAGATAGTGAACTGCTGGGTTGGGGTGACACACCTATACCTAAAAAATGTTAGTGATAGTTAATTGATCACCATCTGTTACCCTGATCTGTGTTTTTATGAGGAATAAAACGTGAGGGCACACCATATATACCATAAGAGTTACTTGGTGACTCTTGTGGCCAGAAGTTCCTTTTAACCACAGTGGCTGATAAAACGATTTAGTTGGGGATAGAAGGAAGAGTTCTAGGCAGATGGGTTTTATGATAGTAGCATACCATTTACAAAACTACCCTCCCACGTAAGATTAACCTGATTCCATCCATATCCATTACAAAATACATTTAAAGACCTTTTGGTTTGTTCATACTTTAAAACAGTGGTTCCCAACCTTTTTCTTTTAACCAGGAACGACATTGACCAGGGACTACTTTCCAACATTAGTACCAAAAGGATTTCGAATCAGTTTTTGTTCAACTTTAGATGCTGTTTGGTTATTTGGGACGCTGATTCAGAAAATTGCATTGGCTAGACCACATCAGCTCTAGTTTCTGATATATAACGTGTGTCATCCAGTAGTCGCCATCTGCTCACCCACAGAAAACCATATTAAATAAGCCTCTGCACTATAAGAGGGTTTCCCGAGACCAGTTGCTCTCATTACAACAATGTATAACGGCGAGGCCATGGACCATATTTTAGTCCTTTCGGATCACTGGTGGTCCATGGACCACAGGTTGGGAACAACTGCTTTAAAATGATGTACGAGGACTGTTTTTCTTTACTTAAAAAAACATTGCTTTAATTTTAGGGCTGTTGAGTTTTGTTCTTTGCAATACTTCTGCTTTTATGTGTGTGTGTGTGTGTTTTTTTTTTAAAATCATTGTTCATTATAAGATAACTTTTCCGAAATATTATGGTGCCTGAATGCTCATAATGTAAATAATAAATGAGCACTTTATTCTCTTATTTTTATATTCTTCAAATCAGCATTAGCCACTTTCTTTTTAAAAATACATTAGGCATTTAAAACATAAATTCACACTGTATTATTCTTTTATAATGTCAAAGAAAAATGCATTTTCAAATGAAAAAAATATTGTATATAGCCACTTTGAGTCCCCTTTGGGGAGATAAAGCGTGATGGATTAGTTATATGGATGTATTGATGTATTGTTATATTGATGTAGTTGCCTTGGTTACTGTTTTAAATGCTAATGTTGTGCACTTTGTATACTGACTTGGTTGTAAACCGCTCTGAGTCACCTACGGGCTGAGAGAGAGCAGTATACAAATGAATTAATTAAATAAATAAATAAATAATAGACATACAATATATGTTCTAACTAATTCTATCTACCTTTCATCGTTAATACTAAACCAGCTATGTCCCTCTTGTTTCCCAGCCCAAGGACTGCTTCCAAGCACATCTAGATAATAGCTATGTTTAGCTCAGTTTTGCTAGCTTATCATTAGACACTCAGTGTTTTGCTTTAATTTATTTTTGAGAAGTACAACAAAGCATTTGTTATGAGTCACTCCTGGGTGTTATAAAATAAGCCAGAGGCTTTTAATTTGTTTTTCTCCTTAATTGTTTAAAAGTAATTATTCTGAAAAATGAACAAGTGAATTTTCCTTTTTTTATTTTGAAGATGAATTTATGAAAGCTGATTGATTTTTTTCCCTCACTGTATTTCAGGATGATGTACCCCCTTTGTTTTATTGGTATTGCTTGTGTGCTACATTACTAATCTGTTTTGCCCGGTGTTCCATTTTAGCCTGCAAAAATAGCAAAAGTGGCTCTTGTGAAATTCTTTATAGCTTGGGTTCATCCTGTCAATTTACTTTTTCTGATAGGATAGTGAATTTCAGTGCATGTCAGTCAAAAGGCATCCTGTTAACCCTAAAGTGTGACACTGCTGAAGAGTAAAAAGGAGAGGCAATAATTCCCTCCCAATATGTTTTGATATATTAGTTTAGTACAACTAGTACAACTGCATTGAGTACAGTGTGTGTGTACTTGAATGTAAATCCATAATTAGCTGCCAAAAGAGAGCTTGCTCCATTTTTTCCCCATTGAATATGAAAAGTGCAATGCATCAAGCTGATTAGATCTGACAGCTGGCTTGATCTTGTCATGATTAGGTCTTTCACTGCTGGCAAAATCCACTAGCCCTTTCTGTTCACTGACTGCTGATGAATGCAGAGAGACAGCTTTCCATATTGATAAATGATGGGGGTCCTATGTGTGTTAGGAAAAAATATGCAAAACTTACTTAACATTGATTGATTATTCACAAATTAAGAATTAAGGATAATCTTATTTAAGGTTTAAGGGGCTATTTGCCTTTTTAGTTTATAGACAACAATCAATACAGTGGTAATTTGGAAACCTGGGGGGAAATGGAGTTGAAGCATGTTGGAGCAATGCAGGAGTTTACAGATGATGGGCAGTGCCACAGAATAAAAGTATGGTCTTTTGCCATTACGTGGGAAAGTTGGCAGCAGGTAATTATTTTTTTAAATATTTTTTTCCTCTTGCTTGGTATGTTATTTTTGCAGTCATTGTGTTTTTTTTATTGAATTTACAAGTTCTTTTAATAACCATATTTTACACTGGTGAAAAACATGAGTTAGAACATACCAGTCTGCACAGTGTGATTATTTTGTCGCTTTCCACTATCTTAGCTGAATTATTTAAAAGTGAAGCTGTGCCAGGGATGGTTGGGGAATATAAAATTGCATGGGGTTTGGCAGCATCATCATCAAGCTTAGACCTCTTTCATTGTCTCTAATTTTGGCGTTGTGTCATCTTCATAAACATAGTCTTAACTACTGTGTTAGGAAAACATGATAAAGTAATCATGGTGTTATTTAAGAATCTTGTAATGAGTCTTAAACGTATCAAAATAAGGTGGTTTTTTTCCTACTGTCTAAAAAAAATCCAGTTTGAAATATCAAAGTATGCTTCATAAAACATTTCTATTAGTCATAACTGTTTTCGTCTTAAGGACTGTGGTAAGCAACATTAACACCTTTTGGTCAGCAATGCTTCATAAATGGGAAATGAAAAATACATCTTTATTTATCTAGTTATCAATTTTCTGTACCCTTGCATATAACAGTTTCATTAAAAATGTGTGTAATAGGTAGCATTCATAGGTAGCATTCCTTTTCAGCTGCTTTAGAACAATAGTATTGTTTATGTTTCTTTCACCTGTTGAAACTGATTGCCACTGCTCCTGTGGAGTAGAAATGTCAATGATATAAAACGCTTTGCACTTCTGAAACTTTTATTCTGATGTCTACTTATTGATTTCTAAAAAAATCATTATTTCTGATAAATACCCTGACAGTTGGAGCTAGCCCTTTCAAAAGAGATAAGAAGCTTCACTGAAGGAAAAAATTGTAATGATAGGGAATGCCAGGTATCTAAAAACATAGTAGCTCTGAGGCTTTGCTATTTTTTAAAATAATTTTTATTAAAGTAGTTTTACAGTGAGATATATATTTTAAAGGGAAGGGTTTTGTATGGGAAAGGGATTGCTTGTGGAATGCTGGGAAGGAAAAAGGGCAGTGGGAGGAAGGCTTGGTCTGAGGGAAAAGAAGAGGGAAGGATGGGCTGTTGTGGTTCTGGAATATGTGAGATGGAATGAAAAAGAAGAAAAAGAAAGCAATAAGAAACAAAATGAAGTCCGTCTTCCAGTCTTCTTCCTTGTGGTTTAACACCATCTTTCCGACTATTTTTAGCTTTTTTGTTCCTCCTCCTCCTTGGTTTTTGAAGTGATTCATTTATCGTCTATCTTCTTTGTTTTATTTTATTCTCTGTCAGATATTTTCTGTCAATAAGTCCAGCCCTTTGTTTTTATGTGTGATTCTGCCTTGTGATTTTGCTACTAGAAAAGTCAATTTGTCCATGCTCATGGTGTCCAGTATTTTAGTTAACAATGGCTCTGTAGATGGTGTTTCGCTTTGTCTCCAAGTTCTCACATACACTATTTTCGCTGCTGTAAAATTGTTTCTCTTTGTGTTCCATTCTATATTGATTATTCCTAATAGGAAGTGTTCCGGTTTGAATTGAATTTTCGTTTTCAGAATTTTTTGGCCAATTTCATGTATCTCTTTCCAATAGGCTTTTGCTCTTTCACAGGATCACTACATATGAAAAAAGTGCCTTCTTGTTTCCCACATTTCCAACAGTTATTATTCATATGTTTGTTAAATTTAGGAAACTTCTAAGGAGTTATGTATCAATGGTACATCGTTTTTAGCCAGTTTTCTTTCATGTCATATGAATAGGTATATTTTAATTTCTGATTCCAACCCCTCTCCCATTCTACAATCATTATCTGAGGCTTTGCTATTTAGGAGACATCACCATGTGTTACGTGAGGCTAATTAAATTTGTCATTTTAAGATCTGATTGAACTCATATGTATATAACAGTCAACATGAATTTAGTTAGATATTGACTGGGTATGCATATAAAGAGCCGGGATAGTGCAGTGGTTTGAGTGTAGGACTACAGCTTTGGAAACCAGGGTTCAAATCTCTACTTGTTGCGTGACCATGGGCAAGTCACTCTCTAATCTTAGAGGAAGCACTTTGAAGAAATCTTGCCAATAAAATCCCTCCATAAGCCAGAAATTACTTGAAGGCATGCACAACAATACCAACATATTTACGAAATTTCACATAAGAGAGATAAGATTGTTCTTCTGAATTGTAATGTGTACTAGGTAGCTACTCTAAATTAAGATATAATTTTTAATTATGTCTTTATTCATAAAATGGTCTGTTTAGATAGAAAGTATTTTTTAGATCTTTAACAGTATATTTATTGTTTTGATTCCAAATGTTGTACTTGGTTTATCTGGATTTGATCACACTCTTCATTCCATTACGTTAAAATAGAGATTGTTGATGTGGCATTTATTGTTGACTTTCCAAATGGATTCTGCTACTGGCATTTTCTGACCTAATTAAGAAAAAGCAAGACAGAGCCATGGATAAAACCATTAAACTGGCAATAATGTCATGTTCACTGAGACCACACAGTGTTCTTGATTCAAAAGAACTAATTGTACCTCCTGTAAGATTTCAATTTGGATAAAGTAGCAGAGCCTATTTGCTGTTGGAATCAGGAGTTGGGAGAATGCTCAAGACAAATTACAGATTTATACCGAAAAATATAAGTCTTACCTCCAGGCTTACTCCGTGCCTGGGTTAGTCTGATTTGAGTGCTAATATCCAGTAAGGAGTGGAGAATCTCCATTTCACAAGCAAAGCTGGTTGGGATGTTTAGGTGTTCTGTACAAGTATGTGCTGTAGATATCTAAGAAATGTTATTTTGGGATGAAGCATTTCTACAAGACATTTTTTGCATATTAATTAAATAATTAGGTGAATGTCACAGTTGAGAGCCTAAATGTATCTCTGAAGTGCTGGAATAGCATGGTGGTTCTGAATGAAATATTTGGGCCGAACTTGTCTGTTTTTCAATGACTGTTCATCAGTCAAACATGCAGGAGTGAGATTTTGAAGTTCCTCTTATATTTGGTTGGCCATACCACTTGAGATCTAGAAATTTCATTTTTAAACCTAAACCCTTAGACACCATTCCTTCACTTCTTGACCCCTGTTGCCATTATTTGTTTTAAAAGTGTCAAGAACCCAAAAGTTGTGATGCTGGGGTTTGTTGCAGAAATGCCTTCTTAGGTGGTTTGTTTTCTTGCCCCATCCCAGATGATGGGGGCACAAATAGTAAAAGTTTTCAGTTCTTAGATGTTAGAATGAGCTAGCATCAGGTGCCAAACCTTGACACTTTTTGACATACATGGAACCAGAAAATAGTTTGAAGGCGCTCCTCTTTCCCCAGCCCAGTTCCTGAATTGATATTCAATGAATGCTGTTAACTACCTGACTCAGTTTGCCTTCCAAACTCTTCCTAAAAATCCAGATATGGGCAAAATGTTGTTTGTACACAAGTGTACATCTGATTGTATGGATCACATGCATTTCTTAATGTGGTCCACAGTGTCAATGATTTGAATCTGAAGTTTTTTGCTGTGCTGCCGCATGTTTGGTTGATTAGACATTTTTCCTCAGAATGGGTGTGTTCTCTCATGGGTTACATCAACAACAGTAGATGGAAAACACCGCCTGCACACTTTTAATAAAGGGCAAAGAATTAATCCAACAACTATTACTGACATTTAAAGATTCAGTTAGGCCTCAGTGGTTGTTTTAATGTATAATCGTGAAAAATCTGAGTTCTGCAGAAGCTTTTCGTTGACTTAACAGTCTTACGTTACAACCACGTTTAATACCTTTGTCCTATGTGTTACAAAAGTTGACACACAAAGGTGTTACGAAGTAGTCAGATTAGTAGTAGTATTCATTTTTATTTCTCATTTATTCTTGTTGAATTTGTAAACTGTCTCTATCCAAGGTTGAGATTCAAGGCGGTTTTTGAAAGATACAATTAGAACAATCAATTTACAAAACTTAACTTGCACTAAAAAGCAAGGTTTCATTGGCTGCATTCTGAACATATGTTAGATAGATTGCTTCAGAACCTTGCCTAGATAAAAGAAAGGGGCAGGTATAAATCTTAAACACCAATTTGGGAAAGGATTTATATTCACAGAATGTTACTAGAGCCAAGTTCAAGCTCTTATTATTTTCAGTGTTCTGTTGTTTAGCCAGTTCCCCACAATTCATATAAATAAATGTTGTAGTCAGCAGAATGTTAAGCTTGGAGTGAATCTGTGGAATCTGTGGGAGTAAATATTTTGCCGAAAGCTCTTCGTTTGTTTTGAGTGTACATTTAAAAGGGGGTGTGTGTGTGCATTTTTCCTGGTTGTGGCAATGGGGGAGGGATGTTTTATTTCTTACTGGCTAAGGTTTGTTGTGAAAGGTGAGTGATCTCATTTGGAGAATTACTAATTACAATGACTAGACTACAGGTGGTTGATAAAACTCTTGGGCACTGAAAATGTTTAGGGACATTTACTACTGTTCCCGTTGAGAACAGTCTTTTCTGCCGAGCTTCATTTGGAACAACAATCTTTTCTGACATTTGCCATTAATTTTGTCTTAAATTTAAGAGTGAATTACAATGAATGAGATTAAAAGCTTGGACCAAAGTGATTAGCTAGACCTGTCAAGAAAGAAGAGCTTTCTGTTGCAGAGCGCTTTTATTACATTATCTCTTGTTTAAAGTCTGGGATGCTCTACTTTGAAGACCTGGCACATTAGCTCTGAACTTGAAAATCAGAACTGAGACAGAAGAAGAATCTTAATTTTTGAAACCATCCTTTTGCCATGTGGACGAAAAGGAGGCAAACACGAGTAAAGCTACAGGTTCGCTTCTCCCTTTCCCAGTTCTAAATATTAACTGAAAAAGAATTTGATGGTAAACTAAATCTGTGAATAATCTTAAGGAAGGGAATGTTTGTATCTCACAATACTTTGTTATAGTCTGCTGTTTTGAACTCTTTTAGAAAGTGATGTTTTTTGAGGTTTTTTGGAGGTTGTTGAAGTTTTAGTCAGTTTAGTACTGTGGAGTATTTTACAGTGTAAATTTGTATACAGATATTTGGAAACAGTTACTGAACATTTAAACTGTTTTGTTATTAATGCATATATGTTTACATTGGGGTTGGCTTATCTTTCTCAATTGTATAAGTGTGGAACACCAAAGGTTAACCTATCTCAGGTAGCAGTCCATTTAACAGAGTGCTGCTTTCTTGTAAAGCCCAGTTTAATCAAAGTTATACAGCTAATATATGTTCAGAGGAAATGGATTGATCCCAGAATTAACCTTACCTGTCCGTCTTCTGAAGTTAATGAAGTTGAACATACATCTCTTTGGTTTTATGTTGTTTGCTGTCCCCTCCTATTCTTTTTTTTCCTGCTTCTTTACACTTTCAAGTCATTTCTGACTTATGTCAACCCAAAGGAGAAGCTATTATGTATTTTTTGGCAAGATTTGTTCAAATGGATTTTGCCTTTGCCTTTCTCTGAGGCCGAGAGTGTGCGACTTGCCTACAGTTGCCTAGTAGCTTTCTGTGGTTGAAGTCGAATTTAAACTCTCTGTGAATAAGTGTGGATTTAATATAATTAATATTTTACAGCTAGATTTGATTCACTGTATAATTAAATAAAATATTGTGATCTGTTATCCTGCCAAATGAAGTACCTTGGTAAAGATGTGAGACTGGCTTAGTGCATCATATAATTTTTGGAAACTGCTTATTTTAAATTCATTTTTCTTAGTTTTAAGTGTAGTCAATGTGGATGTGTGTTCTTTAGTATTTTTTTTAATGGGATTCTATCAGTGGTTCCCATTTTGACTGTTAAGTGGGCATGCATACTGAGGACTCAATTGGCACGCACATAGCACCAGCGTCCAACAAAGGAAAGCAAAAAGCCCTGAGGATATCTGTGTCTCTTAGAGTAGCAAATTTGATCACTGTAACGGAATGGGAATGTCAGATTTGTAGAATTGGTACAGTTTGTTCCTTTGCTATCACATACAAAAATATCTCGATTATTGGAAGATTTGGAAAATGCCATGGCTTTGCTTTTTAAAACAATAGTAATCCAAGCATAAATGAACCTAAACAACTTTAGTGTTGTAAGGTGCAACTGTGTGAACTTTTCATACATTTAAAGCGGTAAGGTAAAAGCCTTCTTTATGCATAACTTTAATATTAAGATTGATTGCTAATCATAAGATTTCTACCAACAAATTGTAGCTAGCATGTTAAGGCTAATACATATAACTAACCTGCATTTTATTGCAAGAAGTCTTCCTTAATTTATCAGATTGGCAGTTTTTAATATAATCTCCTCCTGATTTTTGTGTCAAGAGTATAGTCCATATTTAAGTTACTGTTTTTACTCTATTCTTTATGAATATTGTGCTTAACCTGCCATAGAGATGCTCGTGAGCCCAGATAGAAGTGTTTCACTTTCTTCTTCACAGCTGTTATTCCATTTGTTCTCGTATTAGAGGAATCTAGTTAACTGTTTAAATTAAGAATGGTTGCTTTGTTTTGTTTTGGAGTAATTTGTTTAGGATGATGTCTAGCTTTGATCATTTTTCTGCCACTTTTAAAACATAAGGTAATATTATTTTAAATTGGTTTTCAATTTTATCAGAATTTTATTTATTTTCTACATTTATATGCCACCCTTCTCACCCCAAAGGGGACTCAGAGCGGCTTACAAGATATAATTGTTTCTGATTTGTGCGCTATTTTCTTTGGACTTCATTTCTGACTTTGGATTTTATACAATAAAGACACAAGGAGTCATTCATTAGGTGTTGCTGTGGCTGGGCAGCTAGGCCGTTGTTATAGAATTTTACTATATTGTATTACTGTTGCTTTTAATATTCTGTATTTATAATATTCTGTAATAATTGACAGCATTTACAATTAGTTGTATGATGTTTTGAGATAATGTTTTAGTTCTGAAAAGTGACATAAAATCTTTCTAATGAACAAATACAAACACTGTCTTGACACAATGTGATATTATTTACTCCTTTTGTTTTGTAGACACCATACCTGGCTGGCATAGATTTTCTTCTTCTGATTCCATCTCTCTTCACTTCTATCAAACTGCATCTTTTTTCTTGCTCTTTTTATAGTGTCTGTAGGTGCTCAAATGAATGGTGGAAATTTACTCTTATTAATAGAAAAAAGATAGAACATTGTACTGGTTTAAATCAGCAAGTTCTCACCATAGGCTTCCATGCTTGCAAGCATAATATAGCTATTTATTTATTATATGATGAGGGTTGTACAGAATGTAATGCCTGTAAGGTCATAACTCCTTTATTAACATCATGAGATATATGTAACTACATGCATGTTTAAAGTAACTCTCTGCCTATGACATGGAAGTGCTGAAAATAGTCTCCATCAGTTGTGATCCAATTGTGCCACTTTTGAATCCATGCATCAAATTCACTTTGGAAAAACCTTTTCAGGGACTTACTGGTCAAATGTCTGATAGCATATTTCACTTCATCTACATCATTGAAGCACGATTCTTGAAGGGATCCTTCATCTAACAGGACAAATTAAAGTCTGAGGGTGTCAGAACAGGGCTGTAAGGCATGATATGGCACCATTGGGTTTCCCATTTGTGCAAGAACTTGAGATGTTGCCAAAGATGTATAGGGCCGTGCATTGTCATGGTGTAATTTGATTGCATTCCACTGTTTTGTGGTGTTTTCTTACGAATAGCTTCATGAAGATTTCAGAATGGTGCAGTGTATTAATTACTGTTCATTATTGTCTATCCCTTGAGGATATCATCAAAATCACTCCAAAGTCATATCAGATGACATTCACATTCCACTGTGCTGATCATGGGCTTTTGAATTTCTTCAGTCTCTGTGAGGTGGAATACTGTTATTCCATCAGCTGGATCATGTTTTCTGGGTCATATTGTATATGCTCAAGTCATAATCACTAGTGTAAATATTCCCGAAAAGAGTTTCCTCATGGGCTTCAGTTGCTGCCAACAGTGCTGAACACACATTCAAACTCTTCTTTTTCAGACCAGCTGTTAATTGATGAGGAACCCATTTAGCACTTTTCTGTATTCAATGCTGTGGATATTTTGCTTGGCAGCATTGTGACAATTATATGCCGGTCTTTGTGAATCATGTTGTCTACCCTGTCTTCGTCTGACTGTTTTTCATCAGTCTATGCATGGTTTATCTTCAATACTAGTGTTGCTTTCTTTAAAACAATTCACCCATCTTCGTATCTAATTCTTATCAGTTGTTGCGTCACATACACATTTCTGAGCTTTCTGTGGATGTTGATAGCAGTCCACCCTTCTTTGGTCAAGAACTCAATGGCTGCCCTTTTTCCTGCTTCAATATCTATGGTTATGCAACACGCAGAAATATAAAAATTCTGTTAGCCACGCAGTAATAATTATCTGGTGGCATAATAGCATCACATTTGGATTAATCGTTTTGGAGAAAATGGCATACAGGCATTACTTTCAGTACACCCCTTATATTTTTCACACATGATGGTGTAGAGGGGAAGCTGAAAGGAATGAGTTTGCGACACTTGTTCTCTTGTGAGGCCCTCTCCCTATTTGCTTTGTTTATTTGCATTCCTACAACATTATTTCTGTTTGATACTCCAGACCAAGCAAACAGTTGAAATCAAGAGATGTTTTACTAGCTTTAACCTCATCCTATTTGCTTCTGCAGCTCCTCACCATTATTTTTAGTATTGTTCCAAATCACTCCCCAACACCCTTGAGGAGATGGGGAAGTTGAAGTGGGGAGCAGCAAAAATACTTTCCTTCCCTGTCATGGTAACATAATATTCTACTGCACCAAAAAAACCTGCTGTCAACATGGAGATGCAACTCTTATTACTTTTTTTCCATATACATCGGGGATGGCCAGAGCACCATCCACAGGCATCCCTCTCAGGTCTATTTTTGTAGTTCCAGGTGAAAATTTTGTAGTTTTTTTTTACTCCAAAATGCCCTCTAGAGCAGTGGGTCCCAACCTTTTTTTGATCACTTTGACTGGAGACTACTTGACCAAGGACCACTTTGATCAGGAACCACTCTCCAACATTAGTATGAAAATGGTTACGAATCAGTCTTTGATTAACTTTAGATTCGGTTTGGAGTGCTGATTCAGAAAATTGCATTGGATAGACCACATCAGCTCTAGTTTCTGATACAGAATATATGCCATGGTCAGTGACAGGGAAGGTGGCATGAAAGGAGAAGAAATAAAACAAACCAATAAATAAATGAAGAGGAATGAGGCTCATGGACCAGATGTTTGTCTTCACAGCCCACTGATGGTCCGAAGCCCACAGGTTAAGGACCACTGCTCTAGAGGATATATGTTTGGGTGTTTCTGCCATGTTTTGGGCATTTGAAGCCAATTTATGCCCAGAGAGTCTTCTTTTGGCCACAAAGGTCTAAAAACGTGGTGAAAAACACTTCACCTGTCCTTACAGGGCATTTGAGGGCAAAAAAAGATTGGGGTGGGAGGCAGAAACAAGGTTTTGAGGTCTGGGCTTTTAAGGACTCATGGGAGAGGGCTAAAGTGACCCCCCAGTTCTCCACAGTTGCCCACTCATAATTTATATTGTTTTATTCTTCCTTCATTCTGTACTGACACACTCCTTTTTGTAGGAGGGGATGAAGGAAAGAATAATCTGTAAAAAGACATAGTTTTTTTTTTTCTACGAGAGCAAGATTTTCTTAGATCCTCTTTGAAACTGTCTTTAGTTGGCTCCCTAGCACGGAGTTTCCAACAAGTTGCAAGGTCATTCACAGTAGCTGAGACACAATTTGTGAAAGCCACAATGGCTGTCTGGTGTAATCAGATCAATAAGAGATTCCCCACCTGGAAAAGCCTACCCGTCAATACTAAGAATTGTGGTGCCCTTTTTAGTGAATTCTAGAATTATAAAGACACTGTATATTGAAACTTATAGGAAGACAAAATAGTTCATATAAAGAGAAAATAACCTGTTATGTGGGGGATTTACATATTTCAGAATTAAACCTGTATAAATGCATTCAGTCCTAGTTACAATTTTTGAAGTGTTTGCATTGTTTAATGACATTTTGCTTTTTCTGTGGCCATAATTTCCTTTATTTTTGTGTCTTGATTGCACTTGATTCCTTGTACTGTCTATTCTTCCACCCTGAGCCAGGTGCAGGAGGCCAGTTTGCTCACCTCTCTAACCATGGATTAAATGGCAGAACATTTGCTTTAGTAAACTGTTGTGTTGAACTCAGGCAAACATTAAGAACAGCAGAACTTTTCTGTGTATTCATTTGTTTTAACTTCATTATACCTTTGAATTATTTAAAACTTTTAAGCATTTATAGTAAAATAGCAACATATATATTTTATCTAATAATGTTTTTAGCCTTTGCAAGATATCTTGGCTTCCATATTGGGAGAAAGGGGCGCAAGAAAGAAAAGAGAAAGTCGGTCATGTTACATAGTATATAATGTAATGTTTCTCTTCTTGATTATTTGCAGGTTGGGAATCCACGTGTTGAACTCACACTTTCAGAACTTCAGGATATGGCTGCCAGGCAACAGCAGCAAATTGAAAATCAGCAACAAATGTTGGTTGCCAAGGTAAATTGTACTTCTAGTGACATGAGGAAGGAAAGAGCTGAAAATGTGTTGTCTTCACAGAAGGCTATAGCTCCCAGCAGTACGGAAAAAATGATCCTTGAGAACTGATATTAATCCTGTGTTAGGCAATACATCTTGTCTGTGACTCTCTGTTGCTTTAGATTTGTTTCAGTAAACACAGAGCTTGAATCAGATTCAATTCTTTCCTTTTTGTTTTGCTATATAAATGCTGTAGTCGGTAAAGATAACAGCATGAGCATATTTCACTCATTTTTTTAAAAATTGCCTTGACGGTAAAGGCATTCATATCAGTGGAACACTGTGTTGTCTGCTGTTGTACCAGTGTAGCCAACATGCAGCATTTTTGTGCTGATGCAGCAGCTCAGAAAAGCAGGAGCACACAAGCACTACAATTCATAGCATACTGTGGGACTGGGCTGCCCCAAATGCATAAGCAACAGAGAACTGAGCTCAGTTAACATACTTAAATGATCCAGGACTTATTGCTTTCAATAAAGTTCCACCTAGTTAGTTGAGGAACCACAGTTTCAGTGCAAACAGAAATATTTATGGTTTTGTCTCACAAAGCATTTATATTTCTTGGAGAGGCAACAAGCATATGGATAAGATCCAGTCCAGCATTCCACACTGCTGCTGACCCCCTCCTTCTTTTACTGTTGCTTCTGCATTTCTGCCTTGACCTTCCTAACAACAGCGCATTACCCAGGGGGACATCTAGAAATAGGAATACAAAAGTACAGCTGCTGTATGGGTGGATTGGTGGGTGGGTGAGTAGGGGGATAGCCATGTATTAGCACCTGAGTAAACTAGTCCAGTTCCATTTGAAATTGTTAGATTCTCGGCCATCACCCATTCTTGTGATACAACATTCTAAGTCTCTGTGTTGCGTGAACACATTGTTTTTGTACAATATTGAATTGTATTGACTTTTGTTTGTACTGAATCAAAAGAAATAGCTTTTAAAGTTATATTTGTTGTTTTGTGCAAAACAAAAAGCATACTGCAGGAGAAAAAGGAAGCATTTCCTGTGTTTGTTCATTCTAAAGAAGTAGTACATATCTTGATCCAGATCTCCTTATCTTTATCTGCTTGTAATCCTCTGCTGGTCATTGTTTCTTTTGGGAAATTGTGTAATGGAGGGTTGGGATTCATTTTGCTGTAGGAGGAAGTATGTTCGAGGTGGAGGAAATACAAGTGGCAGGAAATTTAACAGATGCGTTGGAATGAATGTTTCACTTGGATTTTTTTCCCAAAGCGTCCATGAGAAATGTGAAAGTGAAATATTTGGTATGTTTTGAAGGATGCAACCTAGACAAATTTAGGCATACTTTACATAATAGCTGCGTTAAAAATTCATTAAATGTGATTCTTAACTATGATTGTTTCTAAACTTAGATTAAGCAGACAAAAGAAACCATTACGTAGTTTAAAAGCTGGCTTAGTGAGGCTTTGTTTTTGTACCTCTGATAAATATGCATGTAGCTGGTGCTGCTCTTCTAAAATAAGACAGCATGATTACATGTTCTGCTTGTTTTGTTAGGAACAGCGTCTACGTTATCTCAAACAACAAGAACGCCGTCAACAACAGTCAGTGTCTGAGAGTGAAAAGCTTCAGAAACTTAAAGAGCGAGTGGAGACCCAGGAGACAAAGCTGAAAAAAATACGTGCCATGAGAGGGCAGGTGGATTACAGCAAGATTATGAACGGCAATTTGTGTATGGGTAGTTCCTTCCCATTACTTTTAGCTTTTGAGCTTCTTGATTCAGAAGGTGATTCAAAGCCAGGCCACTGAGTCATATGCTTCTGTGTTTGAGCTTCTCCTGCATATCCCATTTGTATGAGGAAACATTAATGTGAGTCATCCTGTTCATCTGGATGCCATATCCTCAGTCATGGTTGCAATTTTTCCCACTGCTCAGCTGAAGCAAATGGCTGCCATTTTTCATATATATATATATATATATATATATATATATATATATAGTACGACCCTCTTTAGTGTTTATGGTTTACTTACCCATACTCCAAAAAAAAAAAATCCTACTCCCTGGAAATGTTCAGGGCCTCTCTAGGTTCTCAGTTGTGATTCCATGGTATGCTTTTAACTCAAGTGTAGTCAAAATGTAGAGTTCATTATTCATGGTTTCAGGTATCAGTGTTGGAGTGTTTACCTTGGAATATTTTCCCCATGAGTGTGCAGATTGTACTGTAGTTTGGTTCAGTGGTAATCAGAACGGGATCTGTGGATTAGTATCTGCCCACAGTTTACTGGCTGAAGGTGTATGGTAAGTTTCTAGGAAAAAAGCCCAGTTGTAGTCTAAAGACACAAATATGTTGTCAGTCCCTTATACACTGAAATAGGTGAGTTTCTAGAGAAAAAAAACCATTTGTAGTCTAAGGGCACAAATACGTTGCTAGTCCCTTATACACTGAAATAGGGGAGTTTCTGAAAAAAAAACAACCCCAAAACAGTTGTAGTCTAAGGACACAAATAAGTTGCCAGTTCCTTATACACTGCAATGAAAATCTCTTTTGGTCCTTCACATTAGATAGCTTAAGAAGCAGCGATCTAGTTCACAATAATGTTTTTTGGGTCACTATGAGGAAATGTTTGGCCATGACAGAGCTGCAGGTGACCTTGTATTGGTGGAATGTGATGTGAAATACTGAAATAGTAAGTATATTAATATGCTGACATGATTCATTTGGAGCTAGAAAGAATTATTTGCATGTTTTAAGGACTTATTTCCAAATGTATCAGCCAATCATATAGATCTCCTTCAGTATGGAACATAAATTTGTAGGTTGCCACATAGTGAACCAGGCACATAAATAGGAAAGGGGGTTGCAGTTTACTCGGTCACTTGTTATAATGCTATTTCAGCCTTTTCTGCAGTCTTCTACATATGCTTTTTACTAATATGAGTTGCTTGTATATGAGTTGTGAAGTGGAACAGAGATTAATTTGGTCCAAACCTCGAATATTACAGGAACCAGAGGTTCATGGCAAATTCCTGATGCTCCGTGTATCCTAACTGGGATTGTGTGGCCTCATGTCTCTAAGCTCTGTTCACTTCCTCACAGGAATATGTGTGTTCAATAGTAGCTCCTACATTTGGCTTGTTGTGCCATATCTGATTATTCAAGCAGTTCCTTCTGCAGGTTGATACTGCCCAAAACCGTGCCATAACATAACTTTACTTAGGCCACAGCCTGCCCTCTCCCTCCCCTTATGCTCCCATTATTTTGCTCTTGTACTTGCTGCATAGGAAGAAAATATCATTGTTTATGGTAGGGATATAACCTCCATACCTAATATGACTTTCCTGGTGGGGTTATCTTATGCTTGCCAGATTTTACCATAGAGTCTATTATCTCTCTGACAGAAGTTTTAAATGCTTCACTTCCTGTTAGAAATCAAACATTCATCCTATTCCTGACTTGCATCTAGGTACCAGTAGGCCATAACTGCAACATGAAGGAATTTCTGTTGCAGATAAAAGGTTATGCCTCCCCCCCCCCCCCCCCACACACACATTTCTCTCATTTTGTAGTCAAAGGCATTCACAGTGTAAATCCAGTTTTACTGCTGAGCAAATAAAAGATTTCCCACCACTGGCTTATGGCCTCTCATACCAATTTATATGTGTATTCTTTTTCATGTCATCTTTTATTTGTAGCTACTGAAATCGAACACATCAGTGCCATGTTCCAGGAAAAGCAACAAGAACTCCAAGCTGCAGTATTAAAAGTAGACCAACTTACTCAGCAGCTTGAAGACCTGAGGAAAGGAAAGTTGAATGGTTTCCAGTCTTACAATGGACAGATGACTGGACCTGCGGCTGTAGAATTAAAGAAGTTGTACCAAGAGTTGCAGGTAAATGACAAAGACATATTTTTTGTTTTGTTTTTTAACTTAGAGCATATCCACAAAATTTAAGGTTATTTTTCCCACTTACTGTAATTCTACTTAATCAGGAATTCCAAAATGTTTCACCTTAAAAAAAAATTGTACGAGAAGTAGTCTCAACTCTGAATGATTACTGTTGTATGTTTTGTAGATTCGTAACAGGCTTAACCAGGAACAAAACACCAAGCTACAGCAACAGAAAGAGTTGCTGAACAAACGTAACATGGAAGTGGCTATGATGGACAAGCGCATCAACGAGCTCCGTGACCGCCTGTACAAGAAAAAAGTTGAGGCACGTCAAAAAGAAAACATCCCTGTAAGATAAACTATTAAAAGGGCCACCTTTCCGTGATTTCTACAAAGTCCATAACACTTCATAAACGTTTCACTTCTTTCTACCCTAGAATGTTAACAATGTCAAATGTTTATGTGTCTTAAATTTATCTTGTCATGTAGGTTGAAATTTAATGTGAAAAATTAGTTCCTGCACAGAAACTGCCAGACCGAACATAGTAATAAGATGATCTTATTTTTATATTAGATTATATTAGAAATAGAAACCGTCTTCATTTATTAGTTCGATAATGAATTGCCTATTATATAGGTGAGATTCTTCATTTGAGAACGTACTCACCAAAATAAAAGAGTCACTTGGTAGCTTATACTGTTTTGCAGCCTATACATCACAGTAGTTGGTGATAGAGCTCTATAAAAGAAAAGTTGGACTTGCAGAAACATTGTTTGAAAAAATAAATATCTAGAAAAATAAAATGCCTAAAAGAGTAGAGGAAGGGGAGGGCAGGAGATAACTAAGCAGTTTCAGACTTCAGTGGGGAATACTACATTATGTAATGGTGATAATTTAAAAAAAACAACACTAAAATGGATGGATATCCAGGTACTCACATATCTTTGATTTGTCATTTTAGTTAAATCGGATAAATGGAACATCTTCACCTCAGTCATCATTGAATGCTTCAGGCAGAGTGGCAGCTGTGGGGCCCTACATTCAAGTTCCTAATTCCAGCAGTTATAATGTGCCGGTTGACCCAGTGAAGCCACAGTCTCTCACCATTACCACCAATGTAACTCATGGAAGATCTAAATCTGGTAAGCAGTTCACCATATACATATGGTGCTACTGTTTTGTGAAGTGGGCAGTATTATTGGAGATGGTTTTCTGTCCTTTCTGTCAAATGAAAATGAATTTGGTTCACCATTGTCTTATTTCTATGGTTTGTACTCTATAGATTTACAGAATACAAAGGCTTGATGCTTTGCCTTTTCTTTCTTTTACTACTGGATATATTTGTGGATTTGTCAATTATATATCTAAATCATATATGGACTCTTAGTTAAATCCATATTTAGAATTGCAATAATTGCGAAATAGAAATGCTTTGATGCTGAAGACGTAAAACAGTTTAACATTTATCTTCATGTGCATTTATTTGAACTGTTTCTGTACCCTGCTGTTTTGTCTTGCATAGTTTACTTTAAAAGTGAATATTTTGGACTTCGCCAATGAAGACATTTCTGGCTATAGATTTAGTAACAGACACTTTTACCAACTATGTTATCAGCTTGGTAACTTGAGCCCTAAATATGATCAGGTTTCTTGTTTTTGTTTGGTTTTGAGCCATGTGGTCTTATGTATAATTACATAAGCTTTTCGAAATTCTGCTCTTCTTTCTTCCAAGATCTAACTTGTGGAGCGTTTCTGTCTAGGTTCTGTGGAAGGAATAGTGTGAGGTCTCTGTTGTATTATGTCAAATATCATGCTTTTTACCCCCTGTGTCTTCCTGTTATCTTTTTACATTTTAATCTCTCTTTTGTTATTTATGTTGTAACTTTATTTCCCACATCCTATTTTCCCTCCTTTTTCTTTTTCTGTGTGACTGGATCTGGTCATCTATAGATACAGACTTTGGGTGTGTGAAAAAATCTCCAGCTCCCTGGAAGATTTCTGATTTAGACATTATAGTGGATCCTATTCTGTCACCTCCCTCTCTTCAATCTGCTGTTCACAATATCAGCCATTCGGCATCTACTCTTTCTGAGATCCTGAACTGTGAGTCCATAGAAGATCTTTGGCAAGATAAGAAATCCCACATTTAATATGGTCATCTGAGCTATGGCACACAGATGCATATTAAACAGAAATTTTTAGAAATTCTGTCATGTTCTGCTGTGTATAGTTAGAGGAGCTTGCATGCACATTTTGAAATGTGTGTGTGTGTGTCTGTGCGTGTGTGAGAGAGAGACAGAGACAGAAAATGTTTGTGACTTAGTATTTCAGCAAATAATTGTTTTATAGCTATTCAAAAAGCTAAGTAGATAGGTTTGAGTATAGAATGTTCACTAGATTGTGCAGTTAGTGAATTCACATCATATACTGTCCAATCCACATGTCCACAGGACCAGTATCCAAAGTTTTTTTATCCACATCTGACAAATTATGTCCTTTCTAAGCATTTTCTAAGTCCTCCATACAACTGCCAGAAGTCCTTCTTTTCAATAGGTCTTGCTATTATCCCCCTTTAAACACAACCACAAGAAATCCAGGGACATATTCCCTGTGGAAATGGTGGTTGTATTGTACACGTGGGTAGATGTACTTATTGTTTGAGTTTAATAATAATTCATGAACTGACTATTTATTTATTTATTTACATTATTTCTATCCCGCCCATATCAGCCCGAAGGCGACTCAGGGCGGCAATTTGTGATTTGATAGGTTGTTGAAAAGAAGTTCTGGCTGTATGTACTGTTCTTAAACAGATTACTGGATCCAAATACAGATTCAGAAAGACAGATGGATGTGTTTATTCATGCCTGTTTCTCTGATATAATTTCCTTTTCAAAACTGCACCAAAGCCTCAAATCTACTTACTGTTTGAACCCAATTTTTGGGCTTCTCGTTAAATTGCTGTTATCTCTGATCTTTAGATTGCTTCCCAAACGGTTCAAACCTGATAGCATAATGAGACAATTTTTAGAAACAGAAAGAAGATGAATTGCGATAATGCCACTTTACCTCCCAAGAGCTGTACAAATACTTTTGCATGCTCAAGGAGATTTCGGTTTCATCTCTTGAACAGCTGATTTCCATTTTGGAAGTAATTACTGTTACAGGATCTTTGAAAATCACTTTGTGGTATAGTGTTGAGACCTTGTAAATGAGTTTTTGTGTCTCTAGTTCTACCAGTTGTTTAGAGCGAGTGGAAACAAACCTCTCAGATATGCTCAGAATCCTGGCTGATAGAAAAGTTGCCTCAGAGGTTTGTTTTCAGAATTCTTCCTTTCTATCTGTCCCTAATACTGTCAGGAACTGCACTCTGGTATCTTTCCTCTGATATTCACTTTGTATGATACTGGGATTTTCTCTATTCAAAAACTATGGAAACAAGTTGCACAAATAGGCAAAGCAGTCAGAAAAGAAGCTGTATTCCAACATATATATTTTTAAATTTTGTAGTATTCTTTAATAAGGAGCAGTATCTTTTAAAGAAAATTGCAGTTCTTAAAGAAGCTGCCAACATAAAGCTGGGTCTTGAGGGATGATATGAATGTGTATAAATGGAAATCTTGATGCTAACATCTGTTTGGATACACTTGTTTTTGGGTAGCTCTACTGGCCAGTTCTGAGGTTTAAAATCCCTGTTATACAGGGTATTCATGCAAGTTTTCCACTTGAATGTTGCGATCATCTTAGTTTCTCCAGCTTGATATTCTATAAGTTACATCATCCCCAACCCTGAAGAAATCATAAGAGGTCTAGGTCTTGGAAGGAATGAAGGAACTTGATAAGATTCTCAAGGGTAAAGATCATTGCATACCAAGATCAGGAGTGCCCATGACACTATATTTCCAATTTCTATGTATGGTGTTGAAATTTGACAGTGAAGGAAACCGATAGGAAGAGAATCAATTCATTGGAATGTGGTGCTGGAGGAGAGTTCTCCAGCACCATGGATCACTAAAAAAGACAGACAAATGAGCCTTAGAGTAAATCAAGACCAACATGACTAAGCCTAGACTATTATACTTTGGTCGTATCACAAGAAGATGTGTGTGTATATTTTATTAAGCAAAGAATACAAGGAGGGATCTGTGCTAGTTATTTCCTAAAACATTTAGCCTACATCACCTGTTACTCATTTGCAGCCTCTCTCTAAGTACTAAATAGAGTTGGCCCTGCTTAACTTCAACAGTTAGATCTAGTGCCTTTTTAAGGACATTTAGGAATGAGAACACACGATTTGCTAGAAAAGACAAGAATGCTTGAAGCAGAAGGCATTAGGAAAAGAGGAGGAATGCATTACAGGTGCATAGAGTCAATCAAAGAAGTCACTCCTGACATGAAAAAAAAACCTGAAGTCAACCTGATGTCAGTTAACAGTAACAAAGTCAATAGCTTAGATTTTTATTTATTTATTTGCTATATTTATACTCCACCCTTCTCCCCCGAAGGGGGACTCATCATATGACCTCCAGGTATCTAGTTAATATAAAGCTGAGTCTTGAGGGATGATATGTAAGGGAGGTCACCATTGAATGTGTAGAAATAAGAAGTCTTGATGCCAGCATCTATTTGGATGCATTTGTTTTTGCCAGAGATTGAGTCCAGCAGAAATAGATTACATAAGCCTGAAATTGGTCTGTCCTTGGACTAAACTGAAAATGTTTTCCAGTAATTAAAGTGGGACATGGATCTTTACAGTACTGATTTGCGAGTTAAAAGGTTCAAAGCAATTTTTTAAGATGAGTGCTCCAAAAATAAATCTTATCAATTATTCATTTGTATTTATTTTGAGCATTTATAAACACCCAAAAATAGATTTTAGGGTAGTTCAGAGAGCCACCCAAAGAGAGGTCCCTTTTTGGGAAACATATTTCTGAATTTGGAGGGAATATTCAGGCTTGGGTGCTTTTGATATCATCTTTATCCAATTCTCATTTAGCATACCTTACTTACTAAGTAGGCACAAAGTTGAGGTAGGGTTGTGGTGGGAGGAATAGAAAGTTTTCACTTGACTTTCTGATACTTTGTACTATCTCAGATGATGCTAAAAGACGGTCATGGATGGTATCAGATCTCGATGTTGGACCTGAACACAGCTCTTCATGGCATTCAGGAAACAAAAAACAGCAGTTCCTCCACTGTATGTTACACCAATATCAACATAAATCATTTGCTTCTCCAATCAGCAATCACAAATTATACTCTTTCTATGAGTCATGTTTCAATCTAATAAATCTATATAATGCAGCCAAAATTTGAAATGGGATGTTTAATATTATCCATTTTAATTTACTCTGATTTCAGTATAATCCTACTCTATGGCTTAGTTTCCTTTACAGAAATAGTTATCTTTCTGGGAGAGATTTAATTAAACTTAGAAGCCCATTTATAATTATTTCCATAACTGCAAACACAGAGACCATGGAAAACAAATTATATAGGAATATAATTAAGCATATATTAATATGACATCAGAATCAGGAAACTGTCATTACGAATATTGATGGAGACTAGAATTTTAAACCATAATTTGAAGTTGGTTTAAGAATCTGACTTATTCGGATCCTCTTAGCTCGAGTTCCTTAATTTTGACGGCAAAAGAAACAGTGGTTAAATATCCCTGGATTGCTGGATTGTAATGCCTCTAAAAAGAGTAAAGGTGGTGCAAGACAAGGCACATAGCTCAAAGTCTGTGCATGTATCAGTTTAATAAGTCAAGATATGTGGCTTTCAGTGGAGATCAGTAGCACCATAAAATAGTATTTCTATAGAGGGATATATGCTCGTTCCAGAGTATAGGTTGGTTGAAGTCATCCTGTTGTCCAAAGTGGCAAGTCCTTTCCTTCTCAATGGCTCCCACTGCCAAATCAAGATACACCATATCCAAGGATGGCTTAGTTATCTGGGCAGCTGAGGGAAAAATCATACAGTGAAAGTAAAAATATAATAATATGTTAAAAGAGTAAGAGTTAGGTGCCTTTTCATCACATTCAGAGTCAAGCGATTCAAGATGTTAGCATATTCTGCCTAAAGTTAAGATCAATCATATAAAAGCAGGTCAGACATATGTACTAACTGGGCTCTCATGAGCATTTCTGTATACACTTCAGACAGATAGATGGGCATAGAACTGTTAAGAATTATTTAGACACGAGGCAATAGGAGAACTGGATACAAAGTGATTTTGTAATCATTTTGTTCCTTCATAATTCTGGTGAATAAACTTTTAATTTAACACATGTGATTATTCTCAGGATGGCACAGAGGAGCAATCCACCACAACTGGGTTTCATCCACACATGCCAACTAGGCAGGAGTCGATGCCCTTTTGCGATTTGATCCTTTGAGACTCTTTCCCATCTCAGTCGGGTTTTAATCTTCTGTCCTACAAATCTGATATGGTTTTGTCCCTTGCAGGTGTAGTTAGTGGGATTTATTAGTTTTTACTGTTAAATATCAGAAAACAAGTGGAGGAAAAGTCTAGGAACGATAAGAAAGAGGACATTTCAGATGTCAAGAAAAAGATCACACAGAACTGCAGCATGGGCAGAACAGTTGAATGGTTACGAGACTGTGATCAATAAACTAACAATAATGCCCAGAGGAGTGGGACTTGATCCTTCTTTAGGAAGGCCAGATTTTAAAGAGGACATGACTCTTTAAAAATGCAAAAAGTGTGATTTCTGATCTAAAGCAGGAAAGGTGTGTCATTGTGGAGTGTAAGAATGAGGTATTACCCCCAACTTGGACTGCAACCTCCCAGCAGTAAATATTAGAACATGTTTGCAAGGCATATTCCAGATTTCAAGCATGCCTGATTTTGTAAATCTCTAATCCTTTGATGATTCAATCAGAAAAATTACTTCAGCTTTGTCTTGTATCACCTGCATTATTGCCTTATATATTTGTGCACCAGAAACTCTTTAATAAACCATTTCTCTTTATTCCAAGCTAATGATGGGACCTGGCCAGCCCTTAAACAGAGTTCTCCTGTGGTAAAGCCCCCACAAATCCCCAGTGCAGACTGGAAGGACTCAAACATGGATGCTGCTTTGAAGCAGGGGACTATATCTACTCAGCCACTGTCGTCTTCGGGATTAGGAAGCACTGATAAACTGGTGAGTTTCTATCCTCCCCCTTTTTTTGGCTTTATACAATATTAAATAAATCCACTGCTTTCAAAGTTTGGTTACATTATCTCTTGAATCCTTGTGTGCTTTTTTTTTTTTGATCTTCAGTCACTATTAGAGGTTTAAAAAGACCTTTTTTCCTTTGGCTGGAAGGACCACTTAGCCACCTTTCTGGCAATTTTATTTATGGGTTGCCACGAGTTTTCCAGGCTGTATGGCCATGTTCCAGAAGAATTCTCTCCAGATGTTTCACCCACGTCTATGGCAGACTTCCTCAAGGGTTTTGGGATTTGTTGGAAACTAGGACAAGTGAGGGTTATATATCTGTAGAATGTCCAGGGTGGGAGAAAGAACCCTGTGTGAGGCAGGTGTGAATGTTGTAATTGGTCACCTTGATTAGCATTGAATGGCCTTGCAGCTTCAAGGCTTCCTGCATGGGGGAATCCGTTGTTAGGAGGTGTTAGCTAGTCTTTATTGTTTCATGTCTTGAATTTCCCAATTTTCTGAGTGTTTTTCTTTATTTACTGCCCTGATTTTACTGGTAGCCAGATTTTGGTCATTTTCACGGTTTCCCCTATCTTGTGGAAATTATCCACATGCTTGTGGATTTCAGTGGCTTCACTGTGTAGTCTGATATGGCAGCTGTTATAGTGGTCCAGCTTTTCTGTGTTCTCAAATAATATGTTGTGTTCAGGTTGGTTTGTCAGGTGCTCTGCTATGGCTGACTTCTCTGCTTGAATTAGTCTGCAGTGCCTTTCATGTTCCTTGATTCGTGTCTGGGCAGTGCTGCATTTGGGGGTCCCTATGTAGACTTGTTCACAGCTGCATGGTATATAGTAGACTCCTGCAGAGGTGAGAAGATCCCTCTTGTCCTTTGCTGAACAAATGTTATTTATCTTTCCCAGGGTCTTGATATGGGGAAAGTGCCACCAACCATCCCTGGAGTAAATAAGCAGTTGCCTCAAAATTACGGGACCTATCCGAGCGCTGTTCCTTTAGGAACAAGTTCTACCAATTCCCTGGAGAGGCGAAAGGACGGTAGCCTGCCAAGGCCTGGCTCCACAGCAGCAAACCGGCAAAGGCCTGTGCCGTTGCCTCCAGCAAGCAACATTCATCAGCCCAGCTCCTCACAACAAATACAGCAGAGGATATCCGTGCCTCCAAGCCCTACATATCAGCCTTCTGGTGCTCCACTGTTTCCAGGAGGCGATGGCAGGCCTGATCTCCCTTTAACTGTAGCCATCAGGCCTTTTCTAGCCGACAAGAGCTCAAGGCCCCAGTCTCCTAGGAAAGGGCCCCAAACGGTGAACTCCAGTTCCATCTATTCGATGTATCTTCAGCAAGCGACTCCACCAAAGAACTACCAGCAAGCTGTCTACAATACTCTAAACAAATCAGTCAAAGCAGGTAATTTGATTTTTTTTCTGAAAAGGTTTTAAAGGCTGCTTGATAATTAAAATAATTTAAATTAGGGTTTCGGGGCCATATCTTTAATTGAAGTGGTTAAAAAAATGAAGCACCATGTTAACCCCGAAATTATTGACTGTAATCCTTCACTGGGTATACAGTACAAGTCAGAAACAATGTATAAAATTTGGAAGGATAGTATGAGGGGTTAGGGGCTGCAGTAACACAGCAGGTTAAACCACTAAACTGCAGATCTTGCTGATCGGAAGGTTGGCAGTTCGAATCTGCAGACAGGGTGAGCTCCTGTTGTTAGCCCCAGCTTCAACCAATCTAGCAGTTCTAAACATGGAAATGTGAGTAGATGAATAGGTACCGCTTTGGCAAGAAGGTGATGGCACACCATGCAGTCATTCTGGCCAGATGACCTTGGAGATGTCTACGGACAACTCCAGCTCTTCAACGTAGAAATGGAGATGAGCACCACCCCACAGAGTCGGACTCTACTAGACTTAATGTCAAAGGCAAATCTTTACCTTTACCTTTAATATGAGTGGTTATGTTGTACTATAAATTAAAACAGTGGGCTTTATGATCCAGAAATAATTTTAAGTGTGTTTTGTCTTTTACACATCCAGTAACATGGGGAGGTAATTGACGTGTGCCTAAACCTAAAAACAGACACTGCTAATACTGCCTCACTTTTCAAACCTGTTTAATTCAGTATATTCGTGAGTGGTTCTGAGAAGTGAAGCAGTTGATAAGGGATTTTATTAGTATCTTTCTGAAAGAGAGATAGAAGAATTAAAATGGTGATGAAATACTTTGGTAAATCTTTACTTCAAAGTAGAATGTGTACAAAAAGGGAGAAGTGGAATGGTTAGAGGAGTTGGATTAAAATTCACCTGAGCTATTAAGCCTCTAAGGGAGAAGAACTGCCTGCAGTCTTGAACTACATTACAGCTCCAAAGAGGAAATTAAATTCTTTGCACTCATATTGGAAATGTCTCGGTAAAAAACCCCAGGGCTGTCAACTCATAACTAGTAAACTCATGTTGGAAATTTGAACTGGGTGTGTGTAACAAAAATTTTATATATAGTTTCAGCTCAAAACCACTAGTGCATTTTATTCTATCAGCTGTCTATTAAATGGGTTCAAAGGACAGGATTCTTTCAATTGGAAGGAGTTATCTAGTGCTGTCTTTTTTTGGTGGACATCTTTGGGGTGATGCCCATTGTTTCTCTTGTCCTTGTTTATAGCTCATCTTATCTGTATTTTGTAAGATAATATTCAGGGAAGCAGAGAATCTTAGACGGGGGATTAGCTGAAATATTTTTGTCTGAGTAATTCCTTTTATTTTGTTTGTTTTTTTGCCAAAAATGAAACTTTACATGCAGGAATAGCCACCTTGATTGTAAAAAAAAAATATTCCAGAGTACACATTTATTAATACTTTTATTAGGCCAACCAAAAGGCACAACATTAATCACTGTTAGTTTCAAAGCCCATGGGGTTCTTCATCAGGTAGAGATGGCCAACAGTATGTGGGAATCAAATGAGTGTTCAAACCACAGGTTTGCATGTGACTTGCTTGTTTGCTTGAGGTCTTATCCCATAAAGATATGTGTGGGTAGAAAGCTCAGGCCACACCCTCTATGGCCACTAGATGACTGAGACTTAAGTAGTATTTACAAAAGCGGTAATAATTCTCTTCCCCATTGACATCTACAAAACACCTCCTTTTGAGATCTGGGTCTGCCTTTGATCCATGCCAGTCCCTAGGCTTCTTTTTTTTTAACCTTAGGCTTGCCTAAGAAGAGACTTAAGGTCTTGCACAAGGCAGAGGCAGATGATGGCAATGGAGGAGGAAAACTGTACTGCTGTTGTTCTCGGTATCCTTTGGGGTTTGGACTTTTCAGGGAGATATTTTCCATGGTATGCCTTTTGTATTGCCTCTGTTTTTATAGTTTGTGGATATAGTTGACACATAACTATCAAATTTATAATGGGTTGCAGTGAGTTTTCTGGGCTGTATTGTCATGTTTCAGAAGCATTCACTCCTGATGTTTTGCTCACATCTATGGCAGGCATCCTTAGAGGTTGTGAGGTATATTGGAAACTAGACAAAGGAGGCTTATATATCTGTGGAAGGTCCAGAGTGGGAGAAATAACTCTTGTCTGTTGGAGGCTAGTTGCAATTAATCATCTTCATTAGCATTTAAAAGCCTTATATCTTCAAGGCCTGGCTGATTCCTGCCTGGGAGAATCCTTTGTTAGGAGGTGTTGGCTGGCCCTGATTGTTTCATGTCTGAAATTCTCCTGTTTTCAGAGTGTTCCTCTTTATTTACTGTCCTGATTTTAGAGTTCTTTTTAATACTGGTAGCCAGATTTTGTTCATTTTCATGGTTTCCTCCTTTCTGTTGAAATTTTTAATGTCTAAAATATTCACTGATTGAAATTTTAAAAAATCAACACTTGTCACCATTTTTCTATTATTTCCAAAATAGAAACAGCAATACTGAAAAGTTATTCCTTGTTCCTTTAGAACTGTTGCTCACTACTACTCTTTCCCTTCAGTTTATGGGAAGCCAGTTGTACAGTCTGGTTCGACTTCTCCTTCCCCATTACCCTTCCTCCATGGATCTTCTCCGGTCAACGCATCCCAGCCTCCGCCTCCAAATGAGTATATTGAGAAAGACCAAGAGGTGGAAAACACGGCACCTGCTGGTGATAACAGCAATGTAGAAAACATCCCTCGCCCCCTCAGCCCCACCAAGCTCACCCCTATCGTCCATTCTCCCCTTCGCTACCAAAGCGATGCCGACTTGGAGGCTCTTCGCAGGAAACTCGCTAATGCTCCCCGGCCCCTGAAGAAGCGGAGTTCTATCACCGAACCGGAAGGCCCCAGCGGACCAAACATCCAGAAGCTATTATACCAACGCTTTAATACCCTGGCGGGAGGGATAGAAGGCGCCCCATTTTATCAGCCAGGAAACTCACAGGACTTTATAGGCACCTTAGCCGATGTTGACAACGGAAACACCAATACCAATGGCAATATTGAGGAGCCAGTTTCAGTGCCCTCAACGGCTCCTCTGCCGGATGAGTCTTCATCGGATGCTAACGACAATGAATTGCCCTCTCCTGAAATTGAAGAGCTGATCAGCGTAGAAACCACAAATCAAACATCTGAAACAACTGAGGATGATAACAACAACAACAACCCTGCAGTAGCCCCTTCTGTGGAGCGGCCACCAAGCCCAACGCCTGAGGCCAATTCCCCAGAAGAAGAAGAAGTCCAACTGCCCCCTGATCTCCCTCCTCCACCTCCTCCTCCACTTCCTCTGGTAAGTCATTATAAAAATGCGATTTGGACAAGTTTCTGTGCAAACATTTCTACACCAGGCATGGGCCAACTTCAGCCCTCCTGGTGTTTTTGGATTCCAACTACAATTCCTAATAGCCAGTAGACTATTAGCAATTGTGAGAGTTAAAGTCCAAAACACTAGGGCTGGGTGATTTCGTTCGTTAATTTCGTAATTCGTTATTAATTCATTATTTTTTTTTGATAATGAAGCGATATTGAACCATTCAGGAGCAACTAAGAAACGAAACGAATTTTTTCAATTCGTTTCGTAATTGTTTCGTAATTGGTTCGAAATCGATTCGTAATTGATTCGAAATCGTTTCGTTATTATTTCCGTATGTCTGGTGCAAGTTTTAGGGTTGCTGTTTGTTTTCTCAGTGAAAAAAAAAATTATCACACCAACAGTCAACAATAGAGGGAGAGGGAAGCTTCCTGTCCCATTTGGAGGTTTTTTTAGTGTATTGCGCGATCGCGCCCGCCATTAATGAATCGATTTGTTATTGTTTCGAAATCGATTCGTAATTGATTCGTAATTTACGAAATTTTGTAAATAACGAAATTTTTGAAAGGAAAATTTCGGAATTCTTTTAAAAATCGAAACGCAAAACCCCCCTAAAAACGAATAGAGTTTAAAAACAAATTTTTCCGTGGTTGCCCAGCCCTACAAAACACCTAAAGGGCCATAGTTTGCCCATGCCTGCTCTGTAACATGCCATGCAATTGCTGTTTGTGTCTCCTTCGTGTGCATCGTAGTCCTCCTAATAGCCATCTCCACCCCATATACTGATTTATCAGTATATACTGATTTTCTACTAAATAGAAACAAACTAAACTGCTTCTTAAATGCAGGAGTAAACATGTTAAATCAAATTAGGTATAAAAGCAAGGTTCATGTTTATTCTGGCATGAATCTGTTCTGATTAGGCACATCTTTATTAAGGTGTGCATAACTTATGTGATCCACCAGGTGGGTCAACAAGGACATGTTGTCTCCCAGATCATTGACAACTTTCCTACTTTAGATTTAGCAGACTGGCAAACAGAAATAAGTTCATCAGTCTGTTGATGTGCATCATTCAGCCTCTGGAGCTGCAAACTGTGCTGGCCTACTTTAAGGTCTTTTGAAAGTTCAGTTGATGGGTTATGGTTCAAAAACAAATTGTGTGCCAAATTACCTGGCTCATACTAGTAGTAATCTTAAATCAGAAAAAAAGGTGAGCTATATATCTGTAGGAAAAAACTAAGTCCTGAATGCAAAAATACTGAAGGATACTATTGTAAAGCACAAAAACAATTCAAATAGACTTGTCTTTTCAGTTGTGTTATGGTAATGGATAATTCTGGCAATGTTTTGGACCAAATTGTGAGTTCCCCGTTATCCTTATTACTGATCTTTGTTCCTTCTCCCCCAAAATCGCATTTGAATGAAAATACCACGCCCTCAGTAGCTCCAAAATAAATTTTATTTGACACAATGCAATTTAGAATAATGTGGCATCAGCCTGAAAATAACTGACACCTTATTACCCAGATCAAAAGGACCAACCTGAAGAAACCCAACTCGGAGAGAACTGGCCATAGCTTGAGGGTGAAGTTCAATCCCTTGGCCCTATTGCTGGATGCTTCCCTAGAAGGAGAGTTTGATCTGGTGCAGCGGATCATCTATGAGGTATGATTACATGGCTAGATTCTCGTTGTGCTTTAAAGTCAGAAAATGTTTTAAGCCCATGCATTCATGCCATTTTCCCTTGCCTTAGGTTGATGACCCCAGCAAACCGAATGATGAGGGAATCACCCCTCTGCATAATGCAGTATGCGCTGGCCATCATCATATTGTTAAGTTCCTGTTGGACTTTGGTGTCAACGTGAATGCAGCAGACAGTGATGGATGGTAAGAGACAAAGTCAAGCGCACTCTTAATTCTAGATGCAGCACAAAGAATAGAAAGGGCCAGTTACTAGTTTGACTCCCTCTTAGTACACGTGATCATGTGTTTTGCTTCACTTTCTTCTGTTGAGTCTTCTATTTCTGCTTTGTTTCAGGACTCCTTTGCACTGTGCTGCCTCTTGCAACAGTGTTCATCTTTGTAAGCTTCTTGTTGAATCTGGAGCAGCCATTTTTGCTTCAACTATAAGCGACATAGAAACTGCAGCAGATAAGTGTGAGGAGATGGAAGAAGGCTATATTCAGTGCTCTCAGTTCCTATATGGTAGGTTACAAGTCTGATATTTTGCGTTATTTTTGATGTTTGAGATCCTTAGTTTGAATTTGTCCTTACTTAACGAGTTCAACATCCACCCCAGTGAATTCATGATTACATTACAACAAACATGTCGTTTATGTATACTGAACTGGGCTGTTTTTTTTCTGAAAATGTTCAGTCAAGTAAATCTTCAAGGCAACTTACAGCAGAATCAAAAATAATAATGCATTAATGGCATCAACCATGTACACACTAATCATTAAAAGCATATTTGGATAATCTTTTAGAACAGTGGTTCTCAACCTGTGGTCCACGGAATGCAAACATGGTCCACAGCCTCACCGTTACTACACCGTTTCCTCAAAACCACGTAGCAATAAGAGCGACTGGTTTCACAAAACCCTCTTATAGTGCCAAGGCAACAGGGATGTCGGGAGGGGGGAGGCTGACTACCGATGAAAGATTACTATTATCACATTACCTCTGGATTATTAAATGTAGTTTTCTGTGTGCAAGCAGATGGCGACTACTGGGTGGCATATGTTCTGTATCCAAAACTAGAGCTGATGTGGTCTATCTGATGCAGTTTTCTGAATCAGCACCCCAAATAACCAAACCGAATCGAAAGTTGACCAAAAACTGATTCGTAACCATTTTGATACTAATGTTGGAGAGTGGTCCCTTCTCCAAAAAACAAAACAAAAAAAGGTTGGGAATGACTGTTTCAGAACATTTAGGCCAGAATCTTCTTGATAACTTATACCAGGCATGGGCAAACCTCAACCCTCCAGGTGTTTTGAACTTCAATTGTTGAAGTCCAAAACACCTGGAGGGCCGAAGTTTGCCCATGCCTGGCTTATACTGAAATAACTCCCAGCTGTTCAAGGCAGCCAGTGCATTTTTTTCTCTACCACAAAAAAGTTCCAGAAGGGAAGACAGAATAGTACAGCCCCATGTCATTTGTACTACAAGCACCATCTCCAGCCAAGCTTGAATGAGGCCTTATGTAATACACTGGTTTTGAGGAATGTTTGCCTTTCTTAAGAAAAAGCTCACTGTAAATGAGCCCCTCCTAGCACAATGCAAATTATTCTTGTACCAGTGTAATCTTAAGTTTTATAGCAATTTGCAATCAGATCCTGATTGGGACTATGAAGCTTCGTGGGTCCCAACAGGACTTTTCTTTTTTTAGATACATGTTTCTGGAAATTTCAAGCAGAGTTAATTCACACGTGTTCTAGTGGAGGTAGTATTGTAATTGAGCATAATGGGTATATTCTGTGGAATAGTTTGTTTGCAGAGATTCGGGTGGAGAGACAATGGTAAATGAAGTGGTGATATTTGATGAAGAGCAGGCATGTTTGTTGGACCTATGCGATATTAGTAGTTGCTTGAAACTGAGTGAGATTGCTATTCTGCCTGCCTTAATACTGTCAACATGAATGTTCAGAGTTGCTCTCTAAGGCTTCAAATGAGAAGTAATGGTTGCTTACCTGTTTTTCTCCGAGTGGTCACCTGTAAAATTCACGCATATGGTAGTCTGCACAGGAAATAGCATATGTGTGATTTCACAGGGACCACGCTGGAGAATCTGTCTTACCTGAGGAACAGTATACACTGTTAGTCACTCTTCTGTTAACCAGGCCCAAACCTGCTGAGTCTCAAAAATCAGAAAAGACTGGACACGTTCAGACTAGTATGATTGTTTCTTTGTCTCTTATATAATCTTATTTACTTGTTGAAAATAGGTGTGCAGGAGAAGTTGGGGGTCATGAACAAAGGTGTAGTGTATGCACTGTGGAATTACGAAGCTCAGAACAACGACGAGTTGTCATTCCACGAAGGCGATGCCATTACCATCCTGAGGCGCAAGGATGACAATGAGACGGACTGGTGGTGGGCACGCCTCAACGAGAAGGAAGGCTACGTGCCCAAAAATCTCTTGGGGGTAAGTTTGACACATCTCATGGTGGAAGCGTTTATTTCAAAACAGAAAACAAAATTCCAGATCCGCTAGGACAGAGTTCTGCAGGGTTTTTGTTGAGACAGAAAAGACAAATACCTAAAAACAACATGCCACTTGTTGGTTGCTTGCACATTCACATAAATGCACCTGGAGCATTCTTCTAGGTGCAAGTCTTCTTGGATAAACATACTAAATACTACCAGAAAGTTATAGAAATCTACTTTTGATTTTGAAAAACTGAAGCAAATTTAAACGGTGAACTGTTGTTCTGGAAAGTTTCCAGAATAACAGTTCACTCTCTTTTTGGCTGGATAAAGAGAAGTCTAGGAACTACTGATGGCCAGATATAGCTCTAGGGCAGGCATGGGCAAATTTGGGCCCTCTAAGTGTTTTGGACTTCAACTCCCACAACTCCTAAGTCCAAAACACCTGAAAGCCCATGCCTGCTCTAAGGCCAGACTCTGGCTTATACTGAAGGTTCCATTGGGGCTTGGTAACACTATTAGTAAAAGTATCTAGAGCAGGCACGGGAAAACTTCGGCTGTTAGGAATTGTGGGAGTTGAAGTCTAAAACACCTGGAGGGCCGAAGTTTGCCCATGCCTGCTCTAGAGTGTCATGTTGAAGTGCAGCAGCTGCGTATTTGAACAAAAATTCTGATAAAGATTCCTCATTTTGGGAATAATTGAAATGATACTAGCAGACATTGAGGGAAGGAACTATTAGTGTGCATAGAAATATAAAACCGTTCCTTGACTCCTCTAATGTGGTTGTTCAAATGTAAGAATACTTCTTTGCTAGTTATAAAACCTTTGTGTAACCATGAATTCCTTTCATTGCAGTTATACCCAAGGATCAAACCTAGGCAACGAACTCTGGCCTGAATCCCACTCTTTGGCAATACAGTATATCTTGCTGGTAACTGGAAGATGAAAGTATACACTGGATACATTTTCAATTACATTTCACCAGAAGTTAAGCTATACTTGTTTTAAATGGTGCTCTTGTTTCATATAATGGACCGCGTTTGAGGTTTTTCGATCTGCAATTCGTAAGTGAGATCTGCTTTATGTCAACCTGCCCGGTCTCTGGGCAAGGCGCTCCAACGCAGTGTTTTCTGCCAACCGAACTTTAAAACCGTGCGCTCAATGTTAAAACCTTTGCAAAACGCAGATATGCTCTCTGATCAGTCGTAGTCCGCAGTAACTGTCCTGACATGTCAAGATGTTTATTATTAAAATTGTCAACTGAGTGTTGCGTTTGCTGTGTAAATCCTTCAAAGCTCTCAGCAACAGTTGACATCTGGGAGTTACCAACCGTCTTCTGGAAGGAAAGGTGTTACTGATATATGACAAGAAAAGCATCAAGGATGAGTAGATTTTGCACACCTCTCAAAACCGCACTCGTTCCTTCACGTGATGTTTTTTTTCTTGCTATTTTCTGCTTACAGCACCAGTTTCCCCCCGTATTCCGTTATGCTTCCTTTTTTTTCATATTAATGCCCTGAATTCCATCTTCTGGATAAACCTGCATTCAGATTGAAGGGAATCTGTATGTCTATATGGAAGGAAAGTGCAATAGTTGGGAAGGGTAAGAGTCAGGTTAGACAAAAGCTCAGTGGGGTTCAATTTGAGAACCTTTAAATCTTATGTGTGAGTGACTGAAGGATTGACTAAAAAGGCCAGATTGGTTGTGAAGAGTGAAGGGGAGAAAGAAGAGACTTTTGGGAAAGACGACGACTTGCTGTTTGAGGCAGAACGGCATCTCTGTGGTTCTTGACAGCCCTGTGCCCGATGCCAGGGTCAGTAATGCAATAACTTGATCCACTATCTAGTTTCAAGCAAAACTACAAAAAAGCACTTCACTGGAATAGAAAATTGTACATGGTTTTATATAAAGAAGTCTATTTTGAATTCCCCGTTATGTTGTAGCCATACATGTTTTATAATTTCCTCCCTGTAAACTGTAGGCCAAGTGTCCATTCTCCATGTACACATTTTGTGCATAATTTATATCCATCGATGCAGTGCTGTAATTTGCTTTTACCACTGTTTTAGCATTAATTGTATATATTGTGGTGATAAGAAGTGAAAAGGGTATTGTAAAAGAATATTTGCTAAATGACTGTGAGTGAAAAGCCTACGAGACACTGCTCATCCAGTGTGCACAATAAAACTACTGCTAAGGTACGGCTGGGCTTCCAGGTGTTTCTTTTCTTAAAGTTGGAAATGTTTTTGGAAGAATGTTATCAGGGACATTCATTTGAGTATATCTAATGCAAGAATGGGCAAACTTCGGCCCTCCAGGTGTTTTGGACTTCAACTCCCACAATTCCTAACAGCCTACCGGCTGTTAGGAATTGTGGGAGTTGAAGTCCAAGACACCTGGAGGGCCACAATTTTGACACCACTAAGGGCATTTACATTGTGTGTATGGGTCAGCTTCTGCCTAGTCATTTTAGGTCCAGGAGAGGCCATAAACACTTCCTGCTCTAGAAAAGGTCTGAACTGGTCCAAATCTGACCCTCCACACTCCCTTGGTAGCCACAAAAAGGGTCCTACTGGGCACCTTTTTTACACCTATGTCGTCCATGTGCCACATAGAAAGGACCGTTTCAAAACGATGGACTCAATTTGAAATCACTGTTATTTCTGCAACCACAAACGGTCCATGAATCAAACTTATCACTTGAAAAGGTGGGACGTAGAGTTTCAAGTCCTTCTCCCAGCTCAGAAACAGTCCCAAGCCTCAGTCATTTGCATGATGGCAAACCCACAAAATAGGGCCTCATGAGATATTCCCCAGTTGAGTTATTTTTAAGATTTGTGCCTAGCTCAAAGTGGTTAGTAAAACATGTTAACTCACTAAACTAAGACTTGCAACCTCTGAGGATGCCTGTCATAGATGCAGGTGAAACGTCAGGAGAGGATGCTTCTGAAACATGGCCATACAGCTCGGAAACTCACAACAACCCAGTGATTCCAGCCATGAAAGCCTTTGACAATTTACGAAACTAAATTTTTGTGTAATGTAATATGTGCCATCATGAAATGTACTGCTTTGAAATTGGCTACACATTTTAAATAATTATAAGTTGCTTACCTGTAACTGTAGTTTCCTGAGTAGTCACCTATGAATTTGCACACATGGTATTCTTGCGCCTGCGCAATTCAACTTCGGAACCTTCTAGAATTAAAAAGAAGACATTTTTGACATTGCCTGGCCCTGCCCCCCCTCCCCCCTCGAGTATATATAGCCCACGCGGGGCCAGGCCCCCTTCAGTTCTCTTCCGCCAAAACGGCAGAAAGCGGAGGCATAACACTCGAGGGGAGGAAGGGCGGGTTGTGCAAATTCATAGGTGACTACTCAGGAAACTACAGTTACAGGTAAGCAACTTATAATTTCCTGTCGTAGTCAACTATGAATTGCACACATGGTAGACTAGCAAGCTACTAACCGTGGACGGTGGGCGTTATGCCACCGCTGAGAACAAAACCGATCTCCCAAAATCCGCTGCTCTCCTGGAAACAACATCCACCTTGTAATGCGATACAAAGGAAACCGGCGTTGTCCAGATGGCGGCCCTGCAGATGGCGTCCAGTGGCACACCCTTCATAAAGGCAACAGATGTCGACATCGCTCGGGTCGAATGACCCCTAACCTGCTGAGGTAAATCTTTACCAGACAGTTTATAGCACAGTTTAATAGTGGACACCACCCAGGAAGAAAAGCGCTGGGAAGACAATGGCAATCCCCTTTCGTCCTTGCGATATTTAATAAACAACCTTGGCGTTTTCCGAATTCCAGCTGTTCTGTCTACATAAAACGCCAGTGCCCTACGAACATCCAGGCAATGCCAACCCTTTTCCAAAGGCGTTGTAGGGTTTTGAAAAAAGGACGGGAGAACAATCTCCTGTGACATGTGGAAAGTCGTCGAAACTTTAGGAAGAAAGGAAATGTCTGTGCGCAACACAACCTTATCCTTGTGAAACTTAAGATAAGGGGGATCAACCCGTAGAGCGCACAATTCACTGGCCCTCCGAGCCGACGTTATGGCCACTAAGAAGGCCACTTTCCAAGAAAGATATGGCAAATCTATCGTCGCCAATGGCTCAAAAGGAGGTCTCATTAAAACTGCTAACACCAACTCCAAACTCCAGGAAGGTGAAACCGGGGCAACACATGGCCTAGTATTAGCAACACCTCTCAAAAAGGTTCTAACCACAGGGTCTCCAAAACACGAGGGGAGACCCGCTTTCCGCCGAAACCAAGAAATGGCGGCTAAATAACACTTCAAAGACGACCCCGAGAGACCCGCGTCAAATAACGAAACTAGGAAATCAAGAACCAATGAAATGGGCGCTTTTTCAGGTGCAACACCCCTATGTGTAGTAAAGTTTTTAAATCTAGCCCACTTATATAAATACGATCTTTTTGTAGAAGGTCTATGAGCCGCCTCAATAATAGAGAGGACCGGTCCAGATAAGTCAGACAGGGCAGTCAATGGTTCGGCAACAGGAGCCAAGCTGTGAGCCCGAGTTGCTGCACTTCGGGATATAGTACCTGACCCCCCTGAGACGTCAGTAGATCTGGCCTGTGACGAAACCGAAGGAGGCTGTTCCGTGACAACTGGAGGAGGGGGGCAAACCAAGGTTGGCGAGGCCACCAAGGCGTCACCAGGATGCAATGTGCGTTGTCCCTTTTGATTTTTGCAACCACCCGGAGTAGCAGAGGAAACGGGGGAAATGCATAAACCAGTCTGCCCCCCCAATTGTGTAGGAATGCATCCCCCAGACAGCCTATTTGCGGTATCGGATGACAACGGGAGCAAAACAGCCGGCACTTGGTGTTTTGATGAGTCGCAAACAGGTCCACTATCGGCGTGCCCCAGAGTCTGAACAGGTCGGCTGATACCTCCCCGTTCAGGGACCACTCGTGGTGGGACATGGGGCTCCTGCTCAGGACATCTGCGAGACCGTTGTCCACCCCCGGAAGGTGAGTGACTATGAGATGGGTTCCCCTGTTGATGCACCAATTCCATATTTCCAGGCAAAGGTCCAGCAAGGGTCCTGAATGAGTGCCCCCCTGCTTGTTCAGGTAGTACATTACCGTGGTGTTGTCGGTAAGTACTTGAATGACCTTTCCTGTCACCACCCTTTCGAAAGACTTCAGACCTCTGTCCACCGCGAGGAGCTCTAGCATGTTTATGTGCATGCCTGCTTCGTTTGTGGACCAAATCCCGTGGGCGATTAGACCCTGGGAGTGTGCCCCCCAACCCGAGAGGGATGAGTCTGTAGTCATAGATCTGACAGGAGATGGGGGCTGGAAAGGAAGGCCCTGGCATACCCAACGCTCGTCCATCCACTCCGCAAGTGAGTGTTTGACATTGGATGGAATGGAAAGCTTGGTGGATGGGTGGTCCCCAAGGGGGTTGAAAACTGAGAGAAACCAAAACTGGAGGGGACGCATTTTCAGCCGGGCGTAAGGGGTGACAGCCGTGGTCGAGGCCATGTGGCCCAATAACACCTGAATTTGTTTCGCTGTGACTCTGGGGGCAGCGACAGCATGTCTGATCAGCTCCCGCAACTTGACGAAACGGTCTGGAAGAAGGTAAGCCCTCTGGGAGACGGAGTCCAACAGCGCCCCGATGAATTGAATCCGTCTGGAAGGCGTGAGGGAGGACTTCTCCGGATTGATGACCAGACCCAGGGACTGGAGCAAAGACAAAATGATAGAAACATGGTGTCTTAGTTGCTCAGGCGAGCTGCCCACGATCAACCAGTCGTCAATATAGGGGTACACCGTTACTCCCCTAGTGCGGAGGTGGGCCGCGACCACCGACATGCATTTAGTAAAAACCCTGGGTGCTGTCGCAAGGCCGAATGGCAGGGCATTATAACAGTAAGCCTGGGGGCCAATCATGAATGCCAGAAACCTGCGGTGATGCGGGATTATAGAAATGTGAAAATAGGCATCTTTTAAGTCCACCGTAGCGAACCAGGCACCCTGGAATAATAACGGCATGATCATGGACAAAGTGACCATCCTGAATCTTTTCGGAGCAATATGTTTATTTAGGGATCTGAGATCCATAATGGCCCGGAAGCCTCCACTTCGTTTATTCACCAGAAAGTATCGAGAGAAAAAACAGTATTGAAACATAACAGGGTTAACAACGGAAATGGCCCCCTTGGCTAACAAAGCTTGAACTTCCACTGACAAGGGAGGGGAAGCAGGTGTAGATATCAGCTCCCCTGTAGGGGGTACATCTTCAAATTCAATCCTGTAACCATTCTTAACAATAGAAAGAACCCATTTATCGGAAGTAATTTGTGCCCACACCTCGAAAAATGGGGCCAACCTCTCATAGAACGATGGCGAAACCGGGCAACAGGCCCTAGCGAACTCAGCCGGGCAACCGGATGATTGCGAGGACAAGAGGCAATCGCCCTCCAACTGAGCCGTTAAAAACCCCGCTTCCGTGTCAAACCCGCTTCTTGGAGGCGGGTTGGGATCTAGGTTTGTTCTGGAAGGACTGAAATTTGGATCTGGCTCCATAGGGAGCCCTCCTGCCAGTTTGGAACCTAGAGAAACCTGAGTTGCGGTTCCTGTAAGGACCCCCGAACGAATTTGAATAACTCCTGCGGAAGCCAGCGGTCTGTTGCTGCTGCCATCTAGGCTTCGATTGGGAACTTGGCTGCCATGAGTAGCCAAATTTACTCGCCGCTTGGCGAACTTCTTGTTTGCTTTTCAGCTTTTCGTCAGTTTCCGGGTTGAAAAGGCCATCCACGTGTAGTGGGAGGTCTTCTGCCAGGGCTTTCCCCTCTTCGGAGAGATTAGCTGCCCTGAGCCAAGCATGACGCCTGATCGAGGTGGCGATGGCAAAAAGATTGCCCGCCGCCTCGGCCAAGTGTTTGGCAAAATCTTTCTGGAAACGTGACAATACAATGGCTTCCTCCTGCAAGGCCTTTGGGAAACGCTGACTATCTGGTGGCAAGGATTCCAAATGAGGCAAGATTTGCGTCCATAAAAATTTTTGATAGCCACTCATGTAGGTGGCAAAATGGGACATTCGCGTGAATAGTCCCGCTGCGAGATGCGCCTTCCGTCCCAGAGAATCTACTTTTCTACCCTCTCTATCAGGGGGGGTGGTCAACGCGCCCTTCTGACGCTTAGATTTGGCCACTTCGGCCACCACCGTGTTTGGCCTGGGGGGATTGGACACCCACTTAGCAGATGACAGGTCGATTTTATAAAGAGCATCTACTCTCCTGGGGACGGCCGCTACCAGAGGGGGGGCTACATCAGACACTCTGGCCAACTTGAGCAGATAGGGGAGAGGGGGCAATGCGGTGGGGGACGCGATGTTCTGCTCATCTGAGGGGAACATCGGGTCCTCCACATGCTCAGAAGGCTTTGGGGCCGGCAGGTCCAAGGCCTTTACCATCCTGCTAACGAGGGAGGCGAATTTATTAAAATCAGGAGATCTGTCCATAGTCTCGTCCGCAATCCCCGCGGCCTGAGCCAAATCAGGGGAGTCGGGACCTGAGTCAGAGTTGTCAACGTCCTCAAGTCCATATCCCGGTTCTTGTCCCTCTGGATCATGCGGCTGGATACTGGTGAGCTGTAAATCCCCTTCACAAAGCATTGGGAGAGGAGGGGTGTCAAGGGTGGAGGGAGGGATGGGGTTTCCTCCCCTACCTGATGACCCATTCAATGGACGAGACACATGAGGAGCGCCCTCCGGCAGCACATTTGAAGGCCCCTGGGGAGGGAGAGGGGCAGCCGGCACTGTCATCCTCTGCACAGGAAGGGGCATGGCTGGTGTCGATGCCATCGGGAAAGGCGGCTGTGGCGGTCCCGATGCAGGCACAAAAACATACTGTCCTGCTGGAGACAGCTGCCAAAAACCTTGGAAGGGTAAGGTTGGAGGCGCTGGAGGAAGCATCCGGCGTCCTCTGTGGGAGGAGGCGCGGGACCACCTTGATCGACGCCTCCTTCTAGAGCAGCCAGAGGAGGAGGAGGAGGAGGAGGAGGAAGAAGAATCAGAGGAGGAACGCGATCTACGCCGTCTGCGTCTGGAAATCCTGGAGGATCGGGACGGGGAGCGCGCGCGCCTCGATCTGCGCGAGCCGCGACGCTGCGGCTCGGAGCGCTGCATCCCCCTCTCTTCGCCCCCGACCTCCTGCTCGGCCGATACCGAGGGAGGGGAGGCTTGCTGCGGGGCTACATCTCCAAAGATGGAAGGGGAGGGGCCCGCCATCTGTATTGAGGGCGAAACCACGCCCCCTCCCGGAAGAAGGGCCGGCATCGGCGGCAGCAGCTGGTCCTTCGGGGCGCCCTCGATATCGCGCGGGGCCGCTCCTCCTGACAGCGCTCCCGCGTCTCCAGACATCGGAGGGGTAAGAGCAGGCATAGGCACCTGCAGAAGCGCCTGCTTCTCGATCTCGAGGGAAGCCGGCGCAGGAGGCGCGGGCGCCGCCTCTCCAGCCATTATGGGAGGTAACAAGCTCGCCAGGCCGAGGGGCTGGGCCGAGGTCGAGGGCTGCTGAGGCGGAAACTGCGGAGCCTCGCTAGGGGGAGCTCGCTCTCCACGCTGCTGAACAGGCGCAAGGCGCGTCGGTGGCGAGTGGAGAGCCGTCACGCTTCCCGCCCTTTTGTCAGAGCCCGGGGGCCCTGACGAAGCCATGCCGCCATCTTGGAGAATATCCTTTGCCTTCTTGACTTTCTTCTTGGCGGGCCCGCCATGTTGGGGCGGTTTGGAGCCAGGTAGGCTGGCAGGCCTGACGGCCTGGGCGGGCAATGCTGGCGGCAGAAGGGCCCTCTCGTAAAGTGCCGCCTTCAGTCTTGAGACCCTGTTCTTTCGGGTCTGGGGCGTGAAGGCCTGGCAAATTTTACATGGTTGGGAGAGATGAGCTTCCCCCAAGCAAGTAAGGCAAAGCGAGTGCCCGTCCGTGTCCGGGAGTGTATTGGGACAACGGACGCACTTCTTAAAGGACGTGGTCGCCATTAGCTTGGCGCTAGGGCGATCTGTCAACTAATCAGTCAAGGAGAAGGCAAGAGAGAGGTCAATAGCAGTCCGGGTCAGAGTTAGAGAGAGAGACGAGAGTCAGTCCGGGTCAAAGCCAAAAGGTCTACCTATGAGTCGATACGAAGAAGGTTCTCTAGATGAATCGCTGGCGGATAAAGAGAACTGAAGGGGGCCTGGCCCCGCGTGGGCTATATATACTCGAGAGGGGAGGGGGGAGGGGGGGCGGGGCCAGGCAATGTCAAAAATGTCTTCTTTTTAATTCTAGAAGGTTCCGAAGTTGAATTGCGCAGGCGCAAGAATACCATGTGTGCAATTCATAGTTGACTACGACAGGAAATCTATATTTTGACACCTTGTTTTTCTGAGTTACAGCCTGAGTGCCATGCTGACTTTTGGCGTTCTTCACAGCCATCTACTTTTGCCCTATAGCTTCCAACCCTAGGGAAATTTCTTGCGCTTGCTTACAACTGTTTCCTCTTTCTGCGCCTGACAAAACTGAGTTCAGCATTTCTCCTCACTACTCCAACCAGCTTCCATTTCTATTATCACAAACAGGCTTCTGTAGTATTTAATAAGATTTTATTAGCCAAAGCTAGAATTACCACAAAGCATGAATATAAAAACTTCAAAAATCTGTCTTTCTGGAAGCTTCATTCAAAAAGATCAACTTTACATGTAACGGTTTGTGGTATTTGGTAAATAATACTTTACAAAAAAAGTGTTTAGTCTCATTGATACAAACTCCTCACCATCAGAGAAAGAGTGGCTTCTATAAAATGACACCTAAGGCAGATTTCACACAGATCTCCACTTCTCGGCCTTTTGGCTAAGACCATATTTAGATCATTTTGGATATGAGGAGCAAAAAACCTGAGATCTACATGCCTGAAAAAGCTATTCTCTGGAGCATCAAAGTCTCTCCCCACTTTAAACACAGTATACATAATCCATACTACAAAAGTTGTGCTATACATGTAGCCGTAGTGCAGGTCACACTCCATTTTACATATTAAGTGCAGACAAGATTTAACAAAATAAAGTCATAGATGCAAAGGCTCTATTTAAAGCATTAATAAAACTGTATACATATTGCACACTAAATAAGTGAATACTTTATAGGTCAAATATTCACATTGTAATTGGCCAGTGTCCACATGATAGACCACATTTAGGAGAGGAAGGAGGTTTGGGGAGGGGAGGAGGATCCCTATGACCAAGAACGGGTTACCATGTGTCAACTAGCAAGGAAGAAGAACGCTGCTTATTCGGAGAGCTGATCTTTCCCCTCGACTCAGAGAAGGTGTTATTGGTCCCTAGATTCATAAAGCAGTTTTGCAGCCTGCAATGAAAGAGAAAGAATAATTAGAATTAAGGAGCACCATTTAAGGAAGTTCTCAAAATGCAAGTTTCTTGTCTTGATCAGCTGGCAAGAGAGAATATTTATTTATGACATTTTTACCCCACCTTTCTCCGCCTGGAGGGGACTCAATGCGGCTTTACATACAGGCAATGATTCGATGCCTTAAAACACAATGTATACTTAAATAAATGTTAAAATAGAATTTAAAAGTACCTTAAAACAATTAAAACATTTATAAACAATAAATTCGGAGTTAAACACATAATCCACGAGCATAATCCAGGCCGTTCTAATGGTTACTGCATATTGTTCCAAGTCTATTTCACAAGTTCTCTAAAGGCTTGGTCAGATAGCCACATTTTCACTCTTATGGAAGGTCAGGAGGGAGGGGGTTGATCTAATATCCCTGGGGAGGGAGTTCCACAGCACAGGGGCCACCTCTGAGAAGGCCCTGTCTCTCATCTCTGCCAACTGCGCCTGTGAGCTAGGCGGGACTGAGCGCAGGGCCTCCCCAGATGATCTTAAACTCTGTGGTGGTTTTTAGAGGGATATATGTTTGTACAGGTAAGCTGGGCCAGAACCGTTTAGGGCTTTTTAGGCTAAAGCCAGCACTTTGAATTTTGCTCGGTAGCAGATGGAGCTGACATAACAGGGGCATGGTATGCTCTCTGTACGCTGCTCCAGTGAGCAATCTGGCTGGCACCCGTTGGACCATTTGTAGCTTCCGAACAGTCTTCAAAGGCAGTCCCACGTAGAGTAGAATAACCTAGATCTTTTTGCTCCTCTGGAAATGCTGAATTCTACAATCATTTTGCCTGTAAGAGGGATATGCTTCTCTCTTTGAGCTTATCTTGCTACTGTATTTACTTTTACTGAAAGAGAGAGTGCACATGGCAGACACTGATGCCCTTTCTTCTTTCTAGAAGATAAGCTAATGTTGCTGCAACCACAATGGTTTGGAATAGAGGATTAGAAGACAACTCACTTGGTACTCTGGGCAGGGATGATAAGGACATCAAAAGCCAATACTCTGTAATAATGATAAGCTATCACAGTTATCTCTGAAAGGCTACTGCTAGGGAATAGTGTTAGTGTCTACATGTCCTGCTTGGAGGGGGTTTTGCAGCTGGCTACTGCGTAAAGCCATCGTTGAGTCTGATTCAACAGAGGATCTTCTTAGAGAGACGTGCTGATCATTCCCCTTCAAGTCAGAGAGGATGTAATACTGCGTTTTAACATTTCTCCAGGTTGTTACCTTATGCATTGCTGCAAGCCAGGTAGCAGACAGCTTCTTGTTGGAATTGAAATCTTCACCAGCCATAAATTTCATCTGTTTGAGTTCCTCTGACCCTGGTTTCTTGTACTGAAGCAGCATACCAGTAGCCCGAGTATTGCCTCCTGGTGGAGAAAAGTTACACAAGTAGAAGGAAATTATTTTTATGTTCTAGTGCAGTGGTGCTCAACCTGTGGGTCCCCTTCATCCCCCAGAATTCCTAACAGATGGTAAACTGGCTGGGATTTCTGGGAGGTTTCGGTCAAAACACTTGGGAATCCACAGGTTGAGAACCACTGCTCTAGTGGAAATAGATTAATGCAAGAGTGTTATGGTGTATATTATCTACACAACTTCAAAATTGGTTCCTAGTGCCCTTCAATCAGTGCCATGTGTATCTAACAATGTTCAACAACGACAAGTTCAAAAGAGATGGGTAAAGCCTAACACAACTAAGCAAATATCTGGATCAAGCTATAGGTCACACACAACAAGTTCTCCTGAATTTCCAAATGACAGACAGCATATTGTGACCAGCATAGAGTGGAGACATTACACACTAATGTTTGTTTTAAGGATGCAGTTTACTACAAAATTCTAGGAGTCTAGAATTTTGTAGTAAACTGCATGGTGCAACTATAATATTAGTCTACAATTCTTATGTGTCATAATTTGTATATTTAGTAGCAGTAATTCAATTCATTCTGTATCAGAATGAGACGCTGATGATGTTGCTTTTATTGTTTTTGTGATGTCTTATACTGTTTAATGTTTTTTATCTATTATGTTTTATGTATACTGATTCGTTAGAAACCGCCTTGAGTCGCCAACTGGCTGAGAAAGGCGGTATACAAATACAGTAAATAAATGAATAAATAAATATCACAGATGAGCAAAAGGAAAGGCCACTCATGAGATATTAGGAGAAGCTGGGGTCTGCCAGAACGGCAGAAGAAATGCACACTGAAATAGAACTTGGACCACCAAATGTTCCACCAAGAATTCTGGTTTTAAAAGGTGTGGCTTTATGTTTAAGTGGACCCTTACAGAAATTAAATCCCAGAAACTCCATCACTATTTGACATGCAAAATTTATGATGGGAATTAATTTTCTTTAATGTTCTGCACCTGGAACTGCATTGATTCCTTGAAGCCATGAAAAGTAGCAATTCTTAAAGCCTACTTTTAAATGGGAGATTGGGAAATAAGAAGTGGGCTTCCAAACATCCGCCTGTCTGTCTGCTTTTGAATTGCGGGAGGCATTCTTTGGCCTCATTTACTCAGAGCTTAAAGGTTGTAGTACACAATTACCCTTCCTTAAAAAATACTTTTGCAAGTTGATTAAATACGTTTATTATCACCTTCGCCCTAAAGCGACTAAATTTTTTTGAACCAAATGTAGCTGAAGTTAAACATGTGATTCTTAATGTAAACAGAATTATCAGCAATGTTTCCCATGGTAACTTAAATAGTTCTGGAAACCTACATACACCATTCTGAGGCTGTGACTAGTTTCAAACTATTGCAAAATGTAAATAGTTTGATCCAATGAGAATAATCAAATTATGGGAGTAAATAAAACGAATACTAACTAAAAAAGGCAAAAGAAAAGGAGAAAGGAACAGATGGTGGCGCCACCTCCTGTTTGGTTAGCAATGGCTGGGGTTAAGAACTTTTCCATGATAGAAAAATATACTGTTTGTAATAGCAGAAAATCCAAAATTTTGTCCAATTCAGAATATTCCTAGAGACCCATGGTATAGAGAAAAGCTAGGAGAGCATGTATCTAGAGACAAATCTCCACAAATATACATGGCCTGGCTCACCACAAAACACTGAAAAGCTAAAATGGGTTGCTTAGATTCTGTCTTTTTTTAGTTTATGGAGCTTACATTTGGAAAGCAGATAACTGACTGTCATAAGAAGCTCTGCCTTTATGATCCAACACTGCTTATAAAAATGGTCATGTTTTATATCAATTCAGTGCATACTTCCTACATCCTATGGGTAAAAGAAATACCTATATTGATGCACTGTGCTGGAAATGATACCATCATAGCAGTTTTCCACAATGAGTCCTTTTATCCATTTGTTGGATAGCTGCAAATATTGGCAACTTCATTCTATAGAGAAGATGGCTTCATTTCTTCGCTTTCTATCCTCTCCCACCCAATCCCTCAGCGGGAGTTAAATACCTTCAGAATAGCAGCTATAACAGCGTTTGAACTCCTTAAAGAGGTGAGGCATTTACCCAGAGAAAAAGCCTGCCCTGCTGGGTGAAACAAGCTTTCAACAGCATTCCCCTCACCAGCTCTTCTTTCTCTCCAGGCTACTCCATCATACCTGAAATTACTCAGTGGATGAACCTTTTCTCTGTTAAACCTATCAGAAAAAGAATTTCTGCAGTGGGCAGGAATAACTAAGCACACATACAACTTTGGAGGAACCTTGGGAAAGGCCCAAAGTTACACAAATACAGGCAGTCCCAAAGTTACAAACATCCGACTTACAAACGACTCACAGTTAAGAACGGGGGTGAAACAACAGGGAGAGAAATCTACCCTTGGAAAGGAAATTCACTCCTTGAAGAGATGTCATGGGGGAAAGTGTCTCCACTGAAGCTTTCTTGCCAATCCTTGTTTCCACCACAAGCCAAATATTTCAAAATTCAATTATCACAGGGACAGAAAGTGCAATGAAATCTTCTGAACTGGGTCACAGACAGCAAAACAAACACCACAGGGGTGTTAACCCTTCTTTATTCTAGCCAAAGTTTATATCTATATTTGGCTGGAATTACACTTTTACCTGTTCTGACTTACATAAAATATTTTTCATAACTTGGAGACTGCCTGTATAGTGCTTTTGTGGACATTTTAAAAGGGATACAGGGACACTGTGCATCATTACGGCTTGCTCCAACAAGCTTAAGTCTTCCAAGTATGACCTGTGGTAAGAAACTATCAAAGAGGGACTGGAGAGGTCAGTTTGAGGCCACTTTTGGGCTTGCAGCTGGATCACAGTCCTTTTTAGACAAGGTTCAAAGCGGAGTATGAAAGAGGATGCATCTTTTCCTGGTGATACCGCAGATAAAGACAGGCTCTTAAGCAAAGAAATGACCATCCCCACAAATCAAATTGTTACTACAGCCTGCAGATACATGCACTGAGCAGAAGCCACAGAAAGAAAAACATGCTTAAGAAAACCGAACTGCATCGCTGACCTTCCATAATGTGTTCATTTTCCAAGAGGCTGGTGTAAGTATGAATGTCTTTTTCTACATCAAGGCGATAGGCAAGCAGTGAAGAGAAAGATCAATCAAAAGAAATTAATAAGAAAGTGTTCTATTTTCAGTATACATCATACAGCCACTCAAGTATTATTGAATTCAGGAACAAACGAGTAAGAAACATACAGCAAGCTACAGGTCAGAGTTATGCATGAATGCAGTCGACATCAGAAAGAAAGGAGCTTTGATTTCAAATATTAGTACATTTGTGATTCTGTTTCAAAAATGTTCTCAGTCAATACCTGTTATGAATTCATTCGAAGATTAGTTCATGACTGAACAAAACCGATTTACTTTGTGGAGTGTTACAAGTTTTAGATGAATGTGATATTATTTTATTAATGCTATAAAGCTTTCATAAACAACTACGTCATTATCAGTCCTGCCAATCAATACTGGAAACTAAAGGCTTCTCTAGGCATCCAAATTGTGACTTCAGGCCCCTGACTTTGGCACATTCTACAACAGTTGTCTATAGTTTATTTATTGATAACCCATTGGCCCCATTCATTTCAGCACTGCGAGTGTCCATGACAATGAATTATCATGCCAGCACTGTCACAGAAGTCTTCTTCTGAAAACAATTTCACTGTTTATAAAACAAACAAACAAACAAAAAACAGAAGAGGGAGACTGAGATGGAGGAGTATGAGGAGGGAGGCTACTTGTGTTGGGCACATAAGGGGAAAGGAAATGAGAGGGGAGAAGCATCCAAGAAGTAGGGTGCATACGCATGCACATTCCCTGGCTCTTGTAGATGAGAGATGGTAAGGAGTATGAGCAGGGAAGGTACAAGCATGTGTTGCCTCGTTCAACTGAATAAGAAGAAAGGGGTGGGACAGGGGAGAGCAAGAGGGGAAGACATGCATGAGCTCCGGCAGCAAGGGGACACAAGGAGAGAACATATGCAGAGGCATTCCATAGAATCATAAAGTTGGAAGAGACCCCAAAGGCCATCCAGTCCAATCCCCTACCAATGCACAAACACCCAATGAAAGAACTCCCAAGATGCACAAACACCCAAACACCCAATGAAATAACTCCCAAGAAATGGCCATTGAGCCTCTTTTGAAAAGGAGATCCCACCACTGGATTAGTCTTACCATCAGGAAGTTCTCCCTAATATTCAAGTGGGATTTTTCCCCTAATGTTTATGGAAGGGTTTGGGACAAGGGAATATATGCAGATGCGCTCTGTTGCTCACTCATTCTTGCAATCCAGGAGAAGGAGATGGCAGCACAAGGAGGAGGGTGGTGGAAAACATGCTGGAGAAGAGAGCAGGGATAAGATGGTGGCAGGGGAAGTGCAAAAACAGCAGGTAAGAGGCTACATGTATGACTCTATTCCCTCAAACAGGCAGATGTGGCAGAAGGGCATGGGTAGAGATGTACACAAGGAGCGAGGGTGATACATGAGTTCTCTTGTTTTTTGGGTGGGGGAGATGGGTCAAAAGGAACATGTGAGGGTGGAAGGTGCACATGTATATCCCATCTCTTGGGTGAGGGAAGGAAATGAGATAGACTGCAGGCATGGGCAAACTTTGCATCTCCAGATGTTTTGGACTTCAACAGCCGGGAGGCTATTAGGAATTGTTTGAAGTCCAAAACACCTGGAGAGCACCTAGTCACTACTTATAGACAAATGTCTCACAGTCAGTATGCTCTGTGTGGCTTCCTGGCTACTCCCCACCATGTTTTCCAGTACCAGTTCACCACATCTCACACTTCCCAGATTAACTGCTTCATGCCAATCAATTCCATCAAAAGGCTCAAGAGCTCTTTCAAAGCACGTCATCATAATATAATAGATACCTTCTGAAAAGAGGGAGACAGATCATGCATTACTTTCATGCCAGTGAAACTTCTAACACAGTGGTTCTCATCCTGTGGGTCTCCAGATGTTTTGGCCTCCAACTCCCAGAAATCCTAACAACTGGTAAACTGGCTGGGATTTTGGATGTTGTAGGCCAAAATACCTGGGGACCCACAGGTTGAGAACCACTGTTCTAATGCTTACAGAAGGACTAGGTGAGCTGGTATGGCCCAAAGCAAATCAAAGCCAACTAGAAGTGAGTTGCTACTTTGCCTGGAATCTAAACTTCAACCAGGCACTTTCGTGACAAGGAAGAAGGCTAAGGAATAACGAACTTAGTGCCAAAGGGGTTAAAACAAGCTTTAAAATGAGGGAACAGAGAGGGAGGACTATAAAGGACAATGATAGAAATTTGAGAAAGTCGACTAGAAGTTAAAGCAAGGGGTACTACAGAGACTACACTGTGCTTCAAGAAGGCTAAGAAGCACTTAAGATAGAGGAACTAAGGAATTCTAGTGAGTCTGGTCAAGAGAAAGGATCTCTAAAGGGAGTGGTGCAAAGAGGGCAGTTGTTTGGTTAGCTAAGAAGAATATGGTGAAGAGTTAAGTCATGAAGGAAATAGGCAATCATAGGAAGAACATACAGCATAATCCCAACAGGAAAATTCTATTTGTGACGTCTACTACAGGTGTGTTGTCTACCATGACCAGAGAGCACTATGACCGACCAGCTTCAATTAAAGCACCAAACTATTATGTTATAAAGGCTTTATATCAGGCGTCAGTGCTGCAAACAAATGGGGAAACACTTGCGTAAAGCCATACAGGCTACTTCCTTATTCAAACATATATGGAGTACAACCGTCAGCAAAATCATAAGTTACACCAATATAATGCTGCATCAAGATTCCAGCTTTTGGCTGCAAATTTTTGTTTTCCATTTGAGTTACTATATAAGTACCCACTTAAGTGAAAAATCTCTCAATAGTTTTGCTATGTAGATGCAATCTAAAGAAAGCACTAGGTCAGGATTTATGAACCAAGGTATTAGCAAAAGGAACAACTCTCTCTGTTACGGTGAAACAGGATCAGCTGGTACATACAGCGCAACTGATTAACTGGAAGATTTACCTCCAGGAGTAAATCCCTCTGTAAGGATCTGAACTGTTGAAATCTGTGCAATTTCAATTTCGTAATGGCTCTCTCCATCCAGAAATAGGTATCTACAAACAAAAGAAGAAGCTACTTATTTCATATGTGACAGTTTGTATTTCTAGCAATATTTATTAATTTATTAATTTCAAGCATTTGTATCCCATCCTACTCAACCTCCGAGGAGGGACTCAGGGTGGCTTACAACGGCAACAATTCAATGCCACAAGATCCATATTAAGATCCATTCTCAAAAGAAAGAAGTCATTTTTTACTAATATAGATTTGATTTTTTAATCAAGATAAATTGTGGTTGAAATTGAATTAAACTTGGGCCTACTTGTTATTAACATGGAGAATTTATAATTGTGATGCATCACCATAAGGGTTTTTCACAAGAATATAATTTTTTCCAAAATTATTTTAAAACTTGTGTTTTGATCATTTAATAATGATCATTTAATATCGTTTAAGCAGAAAAAATAGAACCCATTGGGTAAGGCAGTACATGGGTGAGGAAGAAAATTTGGCCTTTTGACACAAAACACTAATTACCTGCTCAAAATAAAGTCAATTTGAGATACTGGGTTCTTGTAGGTTTTTTCGGGCTATATGGTCATGGTCTAGAGGCATTCTCTCCTGACGTTCCGGCTGCATCTATGGCAAGCATCCTCATAGGTTGTGAGGACTTCACAGCCTCTGAGGATGCTTGCCATAGATGCAGGCGAAACGTCAGGAGAGAATGCCTCTAGAACATGGCCATATAGCCCAAAAAACCCTACAACCACCCAGTGATTCCAGCCATGAAAGCCTTTGACAATACAATTTGAGATACTTTGGAAGACAGCAGATCTAGTAGGGGTGTGCAAACCTTATTTTTTAAAGTTTCCCATAGTAGTCAACGGGCAGAATCTTTGCCGAATGAAAACAGCAACACCCTCCTCATTCGAGTAACTTCCCAGAAAACAGAACGAGGAGTCAGTCGACCACGGACCCCGAAATGGCATGCCTTTTGGCCAAATTGCACACCTCTAATTCTCACCTCTGATTGTTTGAAAGTCGACAGACCATCATCTCGGCCTTTTCTGTTGTTCCCAGAGTTACATAGAATGTAGCACCTTCATATCCAGAAAAGAGGAACGAATGGGGAAAAAAAGTATTAAAATGGCTGGAAGGCATAATTAAGCCAAACTTGGAAAATCTGTTTCTAAATCTTTAATTAGATTGAATAGTTTATTAACTCATTTCAATTAAAATACAGGGTGAGAAAAAAAATGTTATTTAAGGATGCCATGTTTGGTTCCCTTAATAGAAAAGGACCCTGCTAGCCCTTCAGACTCATTAGGAATAAGCAGAAAAGTCGCTTTTTTGTACAACATCTGAGCAGCATGATGAAGATTTAATTAAGCTTAAAGGTAGAATTAGAAATTAAAAAGATATTCAGAGTAAACAATATGAAGAATATTCTAATAGTTAGATCTGTTTAACAGTGGAATAGTAGAAGCAACAGTAGAAGCAATGATTGATTGGAAACTTGGCAGGGATGCTTTAGCTATGGGTTTCTACAGTTGCAGAGGGTTGGCCCTTGGGATCCCTTGCCACTCTATTACTCCATGAAGAGGCACAAAGACGCCATAAAAACCCAAACATGTCTACATCTCTTTTCTTCAAAATCATCATGTTTTTGAATTTCTTCAGCCTAGTTCACCAGCTGCCCATGCCATAGCCGTGCATTTGGATGTCCACTTTCTCCCTAACATGGGAGACAAAAAGAAATGCAGCCCCACTCAATGAATTTCAGAAAGCTCATTTCAAGATGAAGGTGAACTCATCTAGAAGGAACGCGTAATAGAAAATATTGATTGAAAGGTAGAAATAGCTCAAAGTTATATATGTCAGTTGTGAATCAAAGTTTTCGGACAAAACCACGGTGTGCAAGGAAACGTTATGCACAACTCTCGAAGCAAGGCGATTTTAGAGATAGTATAAATATAGTATCTTTTTTTTTCAATACTACATTTAGGTACTAAATAGTACCACTTCCTTTCGGGCTCTATACACCTCAACCTCAGTTAGCTTCTTCACGGAAATCCAGCTTACATCCTTCTTACTCAGAACTAATCCCCCTAAGTATGATTACCATCCAAGTCAAGGAAGCATGCTGGCATAAACTTAGTCTAGTATTTTAACTAACCAGGCTTCTATCTAATTAAAAAAATCATTTGCATTTGTACCTTCTAGAATAATTTAATAATAATAATAATAATAATAATAATAACAGCAACACTTTATTTATACCCCGCTACCATCTCCCCAAGGGACTCGGTGTGGCTTACATGAGGCCGAGCCCAAAATACAACAATGCAAGCAATAACAACAACAATACAAGCAATTTAAAAACAACAAAACAATGAAACAATAACACAAGCATTATCAAATAGGACAACACACTTTAAAAACTATGGGTAGGCCAAATGTAATTTAAAATTTAAAAAATGCTGGACATGGACGAAGGAAGTGGGCGGTTTATGGAAACATACAAGCAGACCTAAAAACAATATGAAGTGCTTTGGAGGACAAAGTGCTATGGGAATTTGCCTTCCAGAACAATTTCCAGAAATAAATACCCACTCAGCATCATTCAGTTTATGTTGAAAGTTCTTGTTTTTTAATCCACACATTTGGAGAAAAAATTGTATATATTATTTTCATAATTCAATAATGCCTTTAAACTCTGGTTCCCAACCTTTTTTGCACCAGGGACTACTTTGACCAGGGACCACTCTCCAACATTAGTACTAAAAGGGTTACAAATCAGTTTTTGGTCAACTTTAGATTCAGTTTGGTTATTTGGGGTGTTGATTCAGAAAATTGCATTGGATAGATCATATCCGCACTTATTTCTGATACAGAACATATGCCATCCAGTAGTGGCCATGTGCTTGCCCACAGAAAACCATATTTCATAATCTATAGTCTCAGACCTTATTTTTAGGTCTCTCAGCCCACTTGTGGGCCGCAGCCCACAAGTTGGGAACCACTGCTATAGGATGTTTAAGTAAGAATGCTTTGCAAAGCAACATAATGAAAAGGGGCACGATAAGAAAATAATCATCCTTTAAATTTCAAGCACTGAACAAAGCACCATGATTACACAGTGCACAAAATATAGATTGAAATTGCAATATATCTGAACACATGGAGCAACAACAAATATATATCAAAAATCACTCTCCAGGGAAAAAAATAGTGATCTTGAAATATTCCAGTTCTTTAGTTTTAATAGTATATGATATTTATATTTAGGCTCCTTAATGGATAGAGAGTTGGACAAGAAGAACATTTCTATCTTTTTCAGATTCATGGCAGTTTCCCACTACAAAAACTTAAAATTCCCTTGTAATTTTCATTATCTAACATCAGAAGTACACACAGTGAGCCCCCCATATCCACAGATTCTGCATCCATGAATTCAACTATCCATATCTTGAAAATGCACCTCAATCTCCCCCCCCCCCCCCCCCCCGGCCCCATTTTTTGCCATTTTATGTAAGGGACAACATTTTACCATGCCATTATATATCATGGGATTTGAGCATCCAAGGACTTTGGTATCTATTATTTAAATTTCTGCAAGAGGGGCCTGGTATCACCCTCTCAGTAATAGCCAGAGCCCACTATATATATCAAGCAAAGGGTTTTTTTTTTTTTAAAGGAGCTATTTAAAAAAGCATTATCATAATCGGCTTTGATAGCTAGTCAAAATCAAATCATGCTATTGCTTATGATGCCAGATTCATTACAAATCTCTGGTGTCAAATTACCCATGCACAGTGAAAACTCTATCACCAAGTACCTTGATGTGAGTACTTACCATTCATCAGTACTTTAAGCTGTTTGTCGTAGAATTCTGCTTCTTTTTGAGAAACCAGCGCACATTCAGCACACTGGCGCACAGGATCAACAAAGCACATACGAGGCAGAGGCACTTTCTTGCTGCAGCATTTGTCACAGAAGCACTTTCCACATCTTCTGCAGTGGTGCTAGTAGAAAAAGTAGGGAGATCGTTTAGCAGAGCTGGAACTTTGTATTAACAAACACGAAGAGTTACTGTATCCACTTGTGTCTCAGTTGACTTCATGCAGAAGTCAACCTCTTTGGGGTCAGAATTGTGGATTTTAGTATGACCCATGATAAGTTGAGGGTCATAATACAGAGAGGGGAAAGGACCAATGACACCCCAAGAGATCAGTTGCCCCGGCCTACTATTGCTATTTTCCTACTTAAGCATTCAACAAAATTCAGAAGCAGCATTGCCGTGGAGAAAGTAGAGAGTGTCAGTGCTTCTTTCGGATTCTTAATTAAAAATTAAGGTACAATACTCACACTGACCTGTGGATAAGTTGATCCAGGCTTTGGGGGTTAATGTAATATGGCTGTACATGTGGAAACAGCTAGTTAAGCGCCTGACTGGCTGCCTGAAAATCTGGGATAAAAAGAACTCTATTCTAGGCAATATTCCCAAATGGCCTAGGAAGCACTCTTTTCAAACTATAATGCAATGCATGATTCCCTGTCCCCTACTGCTAATGAAAGTCTAATGAGGATAGCTTTCTCAACAGAGAAAAAAAATTGCCTGTCTCCCTTTTTCTTGTCCTGATAAACATGATGGAATTCCCAAGTACCGAAGTCTGGTATTTTATAACAATTCCATGCACCTCTTCTTAATACACTTGACAATCTTCATGGCCCACCACAAAATATCTGAATAGTTTTTTTCTTCTTTTTATTTCATTGCATTCAAGAGAGAACAAAACAGTACATCACCCTCCTTTTCAGCCCTAAAGAGGCCTATTTCTGTTTCACAGACTCATAGCAACACAGAACTACAAACAGCCTCTGCCAGAAATAGGAATCCAAGTTGGAGCTTTTAAACTAAACATTTTCAAGTGAGGGAGCTGCCTTCAAAGCCAAGAAACCAACACCATTTGAGGCAAGTAACTCTCTAGAGCAATCATCTAGATGCATAAAGTACAGGATTACTGATCTTGCATGCTCATGAGGAACAGCAAATATTCTCCGGCTAATGTCACAATTGGTATGTGCTGAACAGTGTTCTCTATTTGAAGCTAAAGACCACTACAGATAAGGACATAATCATTCCCATAGAGAACTCAAAGCAACAATTCTGTCTTTGGATAAACTGTCCAAAAGCCAAGACAGTGTAATGGTTTAGGTGTAGGATCAGGACTCAAGGAAAGCAGGGTCTGGATCCCCACTCAGCCATGGAAACACATAGTGCAACCATGGCTATGCCATACTATCTCAATCTTACAGGTAGTAGCAGTAGTAGTTGTAGTAGTAATAATAATAATAACAATAACAACAACAACTTTCTTCTTATATCCTGCCACCATCTCTCCAAAAGGACTTTGGGGCAACTTGTAAACAGCACCTTCTTATATCCTGCCACCAAGGACTTGGGGCAACTTGCAAACAGCACAAAGTGCCTAAAAACAAACATAAAATTGAACACAATATAAAATACATTGAAATAAAACACATGAACGTATAAAAACATCAATTCAGACTCAATCAAGCTGTGATTGTTGCAATGGCGAACCCCCTCTGAACAAATCTTGCCAAGAAAACACCATAAATGAGAGTCAATATAAAACCGTGTTATACGAGGGTGGTGTTTGGATTTGAATGCTGGACACCATGATTCAATTCCCTGCTCGGCCACAGAAACCTTGTGCAATTCACACTTCCCAACCTCAAAACCTTTCTGAACAAATCTTGCAAAAAAAAAAACAAAAAAACAAACCCACACACCCTTGTAATAGGTTCACTTTAATGTAACTGTAAGTCAGAAACAACTTGAAGACACGTAACAACAACCAAGCCCAAGAATGTGCTAAAGTTGCCCATTCTAAGATAAACAAAAGGCAGATATGCTAACTTTCTAATGATAAATAAAGTGCTGTCTATGGCTATGACTGTAAGCAACTGTTAACATATGGATGAAGAAAGGACCCACTGACTGGCTCCAGAATGTTTAGAATAGTTTTCTGTGAAACTATTTTTACAGCAAAGTGAATACATATTCAGTGCTAAGAGAGACTTGCACCATTAACTGTTAGAGGAGTACTCAGTGTGACTCTACCAAAGACATTTTGTTTTTTTCAGAATGAAGATCAATAGGTAAGTGTATAAGTAACATTCAATCACTTACTTTTCTGGTTATGAAGTCAAATTTTGTAGTGCACTGCATGCATCTGGGACACTGGAAAACAGAAATATAAAATATGTAAACATTTTACAGTCTGTGTCACACACACTATATATTATTTCTCTATTCTGGTAGCTTTAATATTCACCTATATTTCTTTGCACTTCTTTGCACAAAGTATATGTGATTGTTTTCAATCTATTATTTCTTCTTTAACAGACATATTGTTCTCTGTAGAAAATTATGGAGAGTGAAACTTATACTGAAAAATTAAAATACACTTAAAACATATTGGATGAACGACACTTTGCTTGACAACAGTATATATGAGAGCAATCTAGGGATGTTAATAGGCCACAAGCTGAACATGAGTCAAAGTATAATGTAGCAACTGAAAAGGCAATGTAATTCTAGGCTGCCGCAATAGGTGTATACAGTGTTCCCTCGCTACTTCGCGGTTCATTTTTAGCAGACTCGCTGTTTCGTGGGTTTTTGAAAATATTAATAGAAACATAAAATATTTACATCCAGTGGAGGCCAGGGACCCCGGAAGTGCGGTGACCTGAGCTGCGGCAGGGAAAGGCTGCTTTCCTGGCCTCCACAGACCCCAGAAGTGTGGAGGCCAGGGAGACAGGCAGGCACCCTTGGGATGGCTGGGAGGCAGGTAAGGAAGTGCGGGTAGAAAAATAATATATAAAATAATGTATAAATATTAAAATTAATATGGCATCCCTACTTTGCGGATTTGCACTTATTGGTCATGGAACAGAACCCCCGCAATAAGTGAGGGAACACTGCAGTAGCTAAATCAGGGTAAGTAATAGTACTACTCTATTCTGCTTTGGTCAGACTTCATCTAGATGTCCAGTTCTGGACAATTCTCGGAGAATATTGACAAGCTGGAACATGTCAAGAGAGGAGGATGACCAAAATGGTATCAGGTCTAGAAACCATGCCCTATGAGAAACAACATTGGGACCAAGGAATGTTTTTCTGGAAAAGATTAATTAAGAGATCGTATGATAGCCATGTTAACTATGTGAAAGCATGTCATTTTGAAGATGGAGCAAATTTGTTTTCTACAGCTCCAGGGACTAGGACACAGAGGGCTGGATTCAAACTACAGAAAACGAGATTCCACCTAAACATTAGGAAGAACTTCATGATAATGAGAGATGTTCGTCAGTGAACTGTGTTGCCTGGAAGTGTAGTGGATACTCCTCTGGAGGTTTTTAAACAGAGGCTGAATGGTCAATTGGGACTCCTGTTTAACAGGGAGATAGGCTGGACAGCCTTCCACCCTTATAATTTTATGAAACCTTCTAAGGAATTCATAGAAGAACATGACTTTAGAGATAATCCAGAATTCTAAACGAAGCACAAATATGTTCCAGTTAAATAAATGTTATCTTGCAATACAAATCAAATTCAGCCTTTCAACAACCTACAGGATTTGGATTTCGTCAGCAAAAATACTCAACAATCTACCTCTAATTGTTTCTTTATGGAAATATGTTTTTAACCTATTAAAATACATGAAGGATCATACTGCACAACAATTCATGACATGATTAGATATGCTTAGGGAGATGTTAGCATTAAGGATATCAAACATAGCAAAAAGAACTCAGTGAAGTTAATACAAAGAATTTCCTCTTCACTTCACCAGGATTCCTAGAGAACAGTTAACAACAGTTACAGAAACTAAGAAGACTGAGTAAAAGAAAAATGTCAATAAAGTGCCAGAAATGCTTGTATTATATATTTTCATGGTCAAAAAGTTGACTTTAACCTACACACAGTGACACACAGCCAAATAAATTTTCAGAATATTGTTTCTTGGAACATTAACAGCTTTGTCTGCTATTCATTAGTCTCATGTTTCAACTTAAACAATGTCTTGAAGAAGGAAGAGTTCACATCGTTTTTTAGAACTATCAGAGAACTACAATTCTCTTAATCGTGGGAGATAGGATAGTTAGTAACTTTGGCACTGCTTCCAGATTCTGGTTTAACTAACAGAGTTACAACAGGTATAAATATAATTTTAAACCACATATTGCCGCTTGTCTGTCATCCCTTTGACCTTTTCTGCAACAGTACATATCAAAGTCAAACTGGCATTCTTTAAACACAGTTAAACAAGCACTCTTTGTCCCAGACTTATCAGACAGATGGTTTCATAGTACCTAGATTATGAAACAAGAGAGGATTCCTGTGTTTTTCTAAACTCAGGACTTGATAAGACAAACTGAATGCAAACTGTTTGTCAGCCATATTCTTACTATTCATCATACATTAACTGCAGTACATTCAGAACAAGGGATTCCTCTAGTATTTATCTCCTTTAAATTTTCAGCACAACCACCTTAAAGCTATAATTGTACCATACAAATCTGGTATTAAACCTCATAGCAACCAATGTTACTTACATCTGAGTTAAGATATATAGCATTATACTAAATCAGAAAAACTAGTGAACTGAATTCTATTGCTATTGTTGGTACACATAAATAAAGAAAAACACTAACCAGTAGAGGAAGCTAAACAAGAGGTGGAAATTTTCACATAAAGCAGGCCTTTATGTGCCACCAAAATTATCTCAATTTACATTAATATTTTACAAAAACTTATTAGAATGGTGCTTCTAACTAAGATTTCCAAATTCAATGGGATTTTGAAAAAGGAAAGCAGTTGGTAAAAGAGCTTCATTACAAAAGAACAACTAATTGCTAGCATGACTTTTGGGAGCTGCTGAACCAACCAGGGCAAAAATTCACTAGAGTGCAGAAAATGTTAAGAGATGGAGAATATGTTGAAAGGAAGCAGATAATTAAGGAACTCAATGCTACCCAAAAACGACAGTTATGTGAAGGCTGATTTAAAGCAGTGGTTCTCCACCCGTGGGCCACAAGAACAAACATCCAGTCCACAAACCCCCTTCCTCTTTATTTCTTTATTTTCACTCCTTTCCGCAGAGCTAACCAGTCCTACCCCTTTCCAGAATAGGAACTCCAGCAATATGTCCCAGAAGCACTTTATCAGAGTTTTAAGATGGTTTGCACATTGCACTTACCCTAAAATCCTACATCCACCTATCACACCCAGCACTTTTTAATCTGTACCCATTACATTCGGCCCGGCCCTAGTTTTATTGTGTTATGGTGTATTGTTTTTATTGTTTACTGCTATTGTTTTATTGTTTGATTTGCTTTAAGTTATGTGTTTTGTTTTATTGAGGCCTTGGCCTGTGTAAGCCGCATCGAGTCCTTCGGGAGATGCTAGTGGGGTACAAATAAAGTTAATAATAATAAATAATAATAATTAGTACTAATGTTGGAGATTGGTCTCTGGTCAACATGGTCCCTGGTAAAAAAAAAAAAAAGGTTGGGAACCACTGATTTAAAGCAAATTTGCAGATCTGATATCGAGCCAACTCTGAATGATATACCATATATTTCACAATAGTGAATTCTACACTAGAAATCTGTAACACTGTTTACAAGACAAAAATGAAAGCTGCTTATGGCTGACTCAAACAGTGAATGAACTACAATAACCAACAATTGGAGGCGGGCATGAATGACATGTGGTTCTTTGATACAAATAATGTCACAAAGAATGATGCCTTTGAAAAAAGATTTTTCCTAGTTCTTTTAACTCTCTGATCTTGTTTTTAAAACCGTCACTCTCCAATCAAACTGCAATGAAAATTTCACAGACCTTTTACAGAACATCAGATGAATGGAATCTTCACACTCATCTGGTTTTGACATAAACCAAATTGCTTTCCGGCACAATGCTCAACAGATAAACAATAGAGAACACTGACTGCTAGTTGGGGGCAGTGTCAAACGCATTTCATCAACAATTCTAGTTGTTTAACAAAAATCTTATGCACGATGCAAACGTAACTGCATGACAGAAGTAACAACAGTAGCATTTCTTCCCAGCTAAAGAGAATGGTTTAATTCAGAATCTGCTTTTTATGGACAGAAGATGCATTCGCTCCTTTGTGGTAGGATTACCTTTTGTATGCTGCAATTACAGTTCGGGATATTAAATAGGGCACCCAATTCTACATGCAACATTTTCAAGAAACTTGCCAGTGCTTTTATCAGCACTGGGACAACAATCCACATTAAACTTAAACTGGGGTGGGGGGTCTTTTTTCAAGGCCAAGTAAGGAAACTGTATTCTTATCTCCGATTGGTCATCAATAACAAGGGGAAAATAATCTTTAAATTCCACACTCTTAACATATTTAAAATATTTTAAGATTTATTTTAAAAAACAATGCAAGGGGAAGGTGTGGAAGTTAGATTTATCAGTATTTGTACAGTGCACCTTTCAACATATTCTTAATGGACATACAAACATACTAAAATTGCTTTATTTACCTCAAAGTTGATGCAATAAAGCTTAAATCTAAGCAGACCTGTATAAAATTGAGCTATACATTCTGTGCTTAGTAATCTTAGGTCTCCACTAGTAAGCATTAAATATGTATAGGTATATGTATGTGTATATATATTGGGGGACATGATGTAGTAGTTTGAACATTGAACTACCAGTCTGGAGATCGGGGTTTGAATCCCCACTTGACCATGATTCCCACTTGAGGACCATGTTTTCTCAGTCTCAGAGGAAGCCTAAGGCAAACTCTTTCTGAACAAAGTTTGCCAAGAAAACCCTGGAAGGGGGTCAGTGTAAATTGGAAACAATCTGATAGCACACAACAACAGCAATATGCATGTGTATATAGCCATAAATGTGACTGAGAAGGCCAAAGAGTTTGAGAAATCCTGCAGTCTATTTTCAAAACAATTCTTATCTCAAGTGCTGACATTTCAACAAAATGTGCCCACGTTTCTTTATTATGTCCTCTGTCGTGGCCCATCCTGATTAAGCCAACTAACTGTCAATTCTCTGATCTTTCTTCTCACAATGTCTTTGATTTCTCACTGCCAGTAATTCACTCTCCAGTTTAGAAAACTACAGCAGTTATTGCAGCCAAACTACTACTTCTGTCCCTAGGACTCTCCAGGTGCCATGTGGAGAGCTCCCTTCCAAATGAAACTGCTTGAAGTGGGAGAAATTCCATATCTGGTCTTGAATAACATGAATAGTTCAGGAAGGCACTGCAATCTATTTAATAGGTTAGCTATTGCCCCAGAAGCTGAGACCTCACTTTTCTGGGTATACCCTGGATACATCAAGGGCTGCAAAGCAGCCTCATGTAGATCCAAGGCCACAATTTGTCCACTTCTCCCCATTTTCTGATTTATCTTATTTATTAAATGCATTTGCTGTTTTCTTCCTAGTGGGGGACCCAAAGCAACTGATAAACATTGAACAACACCCTGATAAGAAAAAATAAACACAAGGAAAACAGACACAACAGTTCCATTCATTCTTCCTTGCTATCAGCTATAGCCCAAGCACCCATCCAGTGTTCCCTTCTCTTTCAATTGAAAACATTATTATATCTCTCAAAGCTGACCTCTTTTATGAAGACTTTCAGTTAATCCAGGGTTTTGCAAGAGGTTTCATGAGACTTCACAATCATAACTCACACACATATAGCCACAGATGTAGTAACTTTAATGACCTGAAAATTATTTCAGAGGGCTCTTGTTTGACTTTAAAGTCTGAAAAAGATGGATTAACCATTAGTCCTCAACCCTTCCTGAATGAAGCATATATGACTCCCAATGAATGCAATTTTCTTCTCTTGCTGCACCCTTCTTCCTGTGACTATGACCTTTGTTTTCCCTAAAAGGTCCTTGGGATATGGATCTTAACCGTTGTTCTGAAAAGCACCACTGTTGGTACTATATTAAATTTAATACCCCCATTTTAAGGCAAAGTTTTTATCTGACAAAGAGACCTTCGAAAAGCAACCTTCAAATGAAACTGCAGTCACACCAGGAAAAGGAAGAAAGTATTTACACAGATGAGGCCATAGAACAAAGAAGGGTGTGTGCGAGTCAATTGGGGCTGGATCTACACGTTTTGACCGTAAGGTACAAAAACTACTATATATAAATTATAACAAGGGAACAGATGGTGTCCCTTAAAAAAAAACCCCAACATAAATTTGAGGTTTCTTTTTTGAATAATTTTTTTCCCAAGATGTGGATAACTGAATCCACGGATGCAGAATTCATGAATGTGAAGGCCCAACTATACATAGAATCATGACCTCTTGTGCCATCCAGTCCAACCCCGCTGCCAAGAAGCAGGAAAATCTCATTCAAAGCAACCCCGACGGATAGCCACTCAGCCTCACACTCCGGGGCAAAGCATTCCACTGCTGAACAGCTCTCACAGTTAGGAAGTTCTTCTTAATGTTTAGGTAGAATCTCCTTTCCTGTAACTTGAAGCCATTGTTCTGTGTCCTAGTCTCCAGGGCAGCAGAAAACAAGCTTGCTCCCTCCTCCCTATGACTTCCCCTCACATATTTATACATGGCTATCATGTCTCCTCTCAACCTTCTCTTCTGCAGGCTAAACATGCCCAACTCTTTAAGTCTCTCTTCATAGGGCTAGTTCTCCAGACCCTTGATCATTTTAGTCACCCTCCTCTTGACAAATTCCAGCTTAGAGTCAACATCTCCCTTCAACTGCAGTGACCAGAACTGGACACAGTGTGATTCCAGGTGTGATCTGACCAAGGCAGAATACCGGGATAGTATGACTTCCCTGGATCTATTTATTTATTTATTTATTTATTTGGTACACTTGTATACCGCTAATATCTCAGCCTATGCGGCGACTCATTGCGGTTTACAACATGTTAAAATATACAATTCACTTTAAGCATATAAGATTAAAATTAAGAATACATACAAAAACATACATAGTATTGGGCCACCAATACAAATCGGGACATCTCATAGTTAAAGTCGTAGTCCAATTCGTTATCCTTGATTGCTAGTCCATGGTCAAACAACATCACATCAACAATCAATTGACACTAGACTCCTATTTAAGCAGGCCAAAATCCCATTGGCTTTTCTAGCTGCCACATCACATTGTTGTTTCATGTTTAACTTGTTGTCCACGATGGACTCTAATATTCTTTTCATATGTACTGCTGTCAGGCCAGGCATCCTCCATTCTGTATCTTTGCATTTCATTTTTTCTGCCTAAGTGGATTATCTTGCATTTGTTCCTGTTGAACTTCATTTTGTTTGTTTTGGCCCATCTTTCTAATCTGTTAAGATAGTTTTTAATTCTGCTTCTGGGGTATTAGCTATCCCTCCCAATTTGGTGCCATCTGCAAACTTGATGATCATGCCTTCTAACCCTTCATCTAAGTCATTAATAAAGATTAACTGGGCTCATGACAGAACCCTGTGGCACTCCACTCGTCACTGCTTTCCAGGATGAAGAGGAAGCATAGGTGAGCACCCTTTGGGTTTCTTCGCTTAACCCAGTGGTTCCCAACCTTTTTTTTTTTTTTGACTAGGGACCTCTTGACCAGGGACCACTGATTCAGAAAATTGCATTGAATACACCACATAAGCTCTGGTTTCTGATACAGAACATATGCCATCCAGTAGTCACCATCTGCTCGTCCACAGGAAACCATATTTAATAATCTAGAGCTGATGTGGTAGTAGTAATCTTTTGTGGGTAGTCTGCCTCTCCCCTCCTGACATCCCCATTGCCTTGGCACTATAAGACGGTTTTGTGAGAGCAGTCACTCTCGTTGCAGCGTGACCACGGACCATATTTTTGTTTTTGTGGACCAGTGGTGGTCCACGGACCACAGGTTGGGAATCACTGGCTTAATCAATTACAGATCCAGCTAACCGTAGTTTTGCCTAGCCCACATTTGACTAGTTTGTTGGCCAATACCTTCAGGAATTGATCCTAGCACCTGCAGGTCCTTTCACTGGTTGATTGACAAATTGAATCTCTCTTATCCATAAACTCAAAATCTAAAACTGTTTACATAAACAGCAGTGATAGTGACCCCTTTGTTCTCTGATGGTTCAATATACACAGACTTTGTTTCCTATACAAACCTTCTGAAAATATGGTATAAAATGAAATTTAGAGTATAAGGTATAGAAACCAATTCATTTCATATTTAGACTTGGGTCCCATCTCCAAGAGATCTCATTGTGTGTATGTGTATATAATTAGAATATTATAAAAATTACATTTAGAGTATAAGGTATAAATAAGAAACATCAATTCATTTTATGTTTAGACTTGGGTCCCATCACCAAGTGATCTCATTATATTCAAACATACAAAACTATTGAAAATATTATATAAAATGACTTTTAGAATATAAAGCATTTAGAAGATAACGCATATATGAAACATCAATTTCATGTTTAGATTTGAGTCCCATCTCCAAGAGATCTTATCATGTACATATATACATATGAAAACATTAAAATATTGTGTAAAATGACATTTAGAATATAAGGCATTTAGAATAAAGTGCAGATATTGAAGTCCAAAACACCAGGAGGGCCCAAGTTTGCCCATGCTTAGTAAAAGGTATACAGGTAAAGGTTTTCCCCAGACATGAAGTCCAATGGAATTGAACCAACATTGGCACACAGGACTCTCCTGACCAACAGAAAATACTGAAAGGGTTTGGTGGGCATTGACCTTGAATTTTGGAATTGCAGTTCACTTACATCCAGAGAACACTGTGGGCTCAAACAATGATGGTTCTGGACCAAACTTGACAGGAATACTCAATATGCCTAAATGTGAACACAGATGGAGTTTGGGGGAAATAGACCTTGACATATGGGAGTTGTAGTTACTAGGATGTATAGTTCATCCGAACCCCACCAATGATGGAATTGGGCCAAACATCCCATACAGAACGCCCATGACCAACATAAAACTCTGTGGGTTGTTGTAGGTTTTTTCGGGCTATATGGCCATGTTCTAGGGGTCCTCAAACTAAGGCCTGGGGGCCGGATGTGGCCTTCCAAGGTCATTTACCTAGCCCTCACTTAGGGTCAACCTAAGTCTGAAACGACTTGAAAGCACACAACAACAACAACAACAATCCTATCTCATCAGCCAAAAGCAGGCCCACGCTTCCCATTGAAATACTAATACATTTATATTTGTTAAAACTGTTCTTCATTTTAATTATTGTACTGTTTTTAAGTGTTTCTTGCACTACAAATAAGATATGTGCAGTGTGCATAGGAATTCATTCATGTTTTTTCCAATTATATTTTTTTCCGGCCCTCCAACAGTTTGAGGGACTATTTATTATTTATTTATTTACGGCATTTATATGCCGCCCTTCTCACCCCGAAGGGGACTCAGAGCAGCTTACAATATATATTTTTATACAATATATTATATTATTAGCATAGTTCAATATCAGTATGTATTACTATATTGCACTATACCATTATATTTTAATATTATTAGTAATATTACATGTAATGTAAATATATAATTATAATTATAATATTGAATTATTATTACTAGTATTATATTGTACATCCAGTTCAACTCCCTTCACTAGAGGAAGAAAACATAATCAAAGCCCTCTTGACAAAGGGCCATCCAGCCATTCACACACACACACATATGTATATGACAGATGCAGTCATATACTATGGCCTGGCCCTCTGTTTAAAAAGTTTGAGGACCTCTGTTCTAGAGGCATTCTCTCCTGACGTTTCACCTGCATCTATGGCAAGCATCCTCAGAGGTAGTGAGGATGCCCAGTGATTCCGGCTATGAAAGCCTTCAACAATACAGAAAACTCTGTGTTTTCTGGTGGTCTTTGGTGACCCTTCTGACACCCTCCTGGTGACCCACTCACACGGGGTCTTGACTTCCCAGGTTGAGAAATGCTGCCTTAAGGCCATCCAGTCCAACTCCCTTCACTAGAGCAAGAAAACATAATCAAAGCCCTCTTGACAAAGGGCCATCCAGCCATTCACACACACACACACACATATATGTATACTAGCTGTCCCCTGCCACGCGTTACTGTGGCCGAGTCTGGTGATCTGGAAAATAAAATAATGAGAAAGTGCTGGTTTTTAATATATGTAATTCCTTTATGCTTGTAGGTAAAGCAGTATTTCTTGCTGTTTCTTTGTCAATGTTGATGTGGAGATTGTTTGGTTTGTCTACTCGGAAACATGCAACACATAATTGTCCTTCTTTAGGGGTCCCTTTCAAATCTAGGATATTATATCTGTGTATGTGTGAATCATATATCTCTCTCTTTATCTATGGCTGAATGGCTCTTTGTCAGGAGGGCTTTGATTATGTTTTCTTGCCCTGGTGAAGGGTGTTGGACTGGATGGCCTTAAGTATTTTCTGTTGGTCATGGGGCTTCTGTGTGGGAAGTTTGCTCCAAATCTGTCATTTGTGGGGATCAAAATGCTCTTTGATTGTTGGTGAACTATAAATCCCAGTAACTACAACTCCCAAATGTCAAGGTCTATTTCCCCCAAACTCCATCTGTGTTCATATTTGGGCATATGGAATATTTGTGCCAAGTTTGGTCCAGACCCATCATTGTTTGAGTCCACAGTGCTCTCTGGATGTAGGTGAACTACAACTCCCAAACTCAAGGTCAGTGCCCACCAAACCCTTCTAGTGTTTTCTGTTGGTCATGGGAGTCCTGTATGTCACCTTTGGTTCAATTCCATCCTTGGTGCAGTTCAGAATGCTCTTTGATTGTAAGTGAACTATAAATCCCAGCAGCTACAACTCCCAAAATGACAAAATCATAAATTTTTGAGTGATGGTCACTCCTTGTGTTGTGAGACGTTTTGTTGCTAAATTTGGTGTAATTTCGTTCATTGGTTCTTTTGTTTTTAAGGAACTCATTAATCACAGGGCATTTTTACATATATAGATGACAGATGCAGTATCAAAGATTTGATAGGGAACCTTAAAGAAGGACAATGATATGTTGCATGTTCTGGGGTGGGCAAACCAGACAATCTCCACATCAACACTGCCAAAGAAACAGCAAGAAATACTGTTTTCCCACAAGCAGAAAGACATTACATATATTAGAAACCAACACTTTCTCCTTACTTTATTTTCCAGATCACCAGACTGGGCCACAGCAACGCCTGGCAGGGGATGGCCAGTATTGTATAAAATTACATTTAAAGTATGCCCTGTATTCCAAAATCCCGAATGAGCCAAACTTTGGCGCTCCTGCCCTTTTGGACTTCAACTCCCAGAATTCCTGGCTGTTGCTGGGAATGGCAGAGGCTTCTGGGAGTTGAAGTCCAAAAGCACTTCAAGGCCTACAAGGGAGAAGCAGCCGAGCGAGGGGCTCCTGCCCCCTGTCCTTATTACCTCCTTATCGGGCACCCAGGGCGGCTCCTCCAGCCCGAACGGGCTCTGCGCAGCCCGGCTTTCCGGGACCATCCGGAGCCCGCTCGGAGAACGGACCAACTTCTTGCCGTCGGGGGTCGACATTTTTGCCTCAGCGACAACGCCGCTGCCGACGCCGCTGCCGCCACACGGCGACTCGCTCTCCAACCAATAGGAAGCCAGCGGCCCACCCCATTGGCCCAATCAGCGCTTTGTGGGATTGATAGGCGTGCCTCTTAGCCAATAACAAACCGAGAAGCGTTCCACATTGGGATGGGATGCTGTTTTTTCTCCTCATTTGGGGCGTGGATAAACCCCTCCCATTCCCAGTGATCCAATCAGCGCCTTGAAAAATTGATAGACGTGTCTTTTAGCCAATGAAAAGTCGAAAAGCGTAAAAGAGCTGGACTGTTTGTTTTTGCCTCATTTGGGGCGTGGGCAAACCCCTCCTCCTCCCATTCCCAGTTATCCAATCAGCGCCTTGAAAAATTGATAGACGTGTCTTTTAACCAATGAAAAGTCGAAAAGCGTAAAAGAGATGGACTGTTTGTTTTTGCCTCATTTGGGGCGCGGACAAACCCCTCCTCCTCCCATCCCGACTTATCCAATCAGCGCCTTGAAAAATTGATAGACGTGTCTTTTAACCAATGAAAAGTCGAAAAGCGTAAAAGAGCTGGACTGTTTGTTTTTGCCTCATTTGGGGCATGGACAAGCCCCTCCTCCTCCCATCCAATCAGCGCCTTGAAAAATTGATAGACGTGTCTTTTAACCAATGAAAAGTCGAAAAGCGCAAAAGGGATGGACTGTTTGTTTTTTGCCTAATTTGGGGCGGGGATAAACCTCTCCTCCTCCCATCCCCACTTATCCAATCAGCGCCTTACACAATTGATAGACGTGTCTCCTAGCCAATGATAAACCAAAAAGCGTTCCACATTGGGATGGGTTGTTGTTGCTTTGCCTCCTCCTCCTTCCTCCCGTAGGCCCAACTCCAGAGGCCCAATCAGCGCTTTGCAGAATTGATAGACGTGCCTTTTAGCCAATAACAAACCGGTTTTTGGCCTCATTTGGGGAAGGGATAAACTCCTCCTCCTCCCATCCCCAGTGACCCAATCAGCGCCTTACAGAGTTGATAGACGTGTGTCGTAGCCAATAGAAACCGGAAACTATCCCACTTTGGGATGGGCTGTTGTTGCTTTGCCTCATTGGGGCGGACTGAAATCTTCTCTTCCCCCCCCCATAGGAACTAGCCCAATTAGCGCTTTGCACCGTTGATAGACGTGTTTTCCAGCCAATGACAAACCAAAAACCGTCCCACTTTGGGGTCCTCCTCCTCTCTTCCTCACCCTATCAACTATCCCGACCAATCCGTTTAAGGCTTGTCAGGGGTAGACTAGGAGAGGCGGGGAAAGAGAAGTAGTGGAATGTGACACAGTATACGCATGCGCAGAATGTAGCTCTCCTCTCAAACGCCTGAGAGGGAGGTGCTGTTTTCGAGGGAGAAAAGGGGGAAGGAAGAGGCCTCACGGTATTGGCTGGAGCAAGGCGTCATTCTGCTACGAGCGCTGTGATTGGCTCAGCAGCCTTGCGCGGGCTCAGATGATTTATGGCAAGGATGCTAAAGCGCAGGATTAGATACAGTAAGTACAGATCTCTCCGTTTTGTGTCTGTATAAACAAAAAGTATGTATGTTGGCTGGAAGGAAGAGAAAGGAAAGGCATAAGAAGAGGGAGGGAAGGAAAGAAAGGGAAGGAAGAGAGAAAAAGAAGGGAAGGAAGAGAAAGGGAAGGTATGAGGGGAAGGATGGGAAGAAAAAAGAGAAGAAAGGGGAAAGGGTGAGGGGAGGGATGGAAAGGGAATGAAGGGAAGAAAAAAGAAGGAAAGGTATGAGGGGAGGGATGGAAAGAAAGAAGGAAGAGAGAAAAGAAGGGAAGGAAGGAAGAGAAAGGGAAGGTATGAAGGGAGGGATGGAAAGAAAGAGAAAAAGAAGGGAAGGAAGGCAGAGAAAGTAAAGGTATGAAGGAAGAGATGGAAAGAAAGAGAAGGGAGAGAGAAAAAGAAGGGAAGGAAGGAAGAGAAAGGGAAGGTATGAAGGGAAGGGTGGAACGAAAAAAGAGAAGAAAGGGAAGAATGGAAAAGGATGAGGGGAGGGATGAAAAGGGAATGAAGGGAAGAGACAAGAAGAGAAGGAAAGGTATGAGGGGAGGGATGGAAAGTAAGAGAAGGAAGAGAGAAAAAGAAGGGAAGGAAGATAAAGGGAAGGTATGAAAGGGGATGGAAAGAGAGAAAGAAGGGAAGGAAGTAAAAGGAAAGGTATGAAGGAAGGGATGGAAAGAAAGAGAAGGAAGAGAGAAAAAGAAGGGAAGGAAGATAAAGGGAAGGTATGAAGGGAAGGGTACAACGAAGAAAGGGAAGAATGGAAAAGGATGAGGGGAGGGATGGAAAGGGAATGAAGGGAAGATAAAAGAAGAGAAGGAAGGGTATGAGGGGAGGGATGGAAAGTAAGAGAAGGAAAAGAAAAAGAAGGGAAGGAAGGAAAAGCATGAGGGGAAGGATGGAAAGAAAAAAGAGAGATAAGGGAAGAAAGGAAAAGGGATGAGGTGAGGGGGGGAAAAGAAATCAGAGAAAGGAAAGGCATGAGGAGAAGGAAAGGAAGAGAAAAGAAGAGAAAGGGATGAGCGGAGGAATGGAAAGAGAAGGAAGGGAAGAGAAAAGAAGAGAAATGGATGAGCGGAGGAAAAGAAAGAGAAGGAAGAGAGAAAAAGAAGAGATGAGAAGGCATGAGGGGAAACATGGAAAGAAAAAAGAGAAGAAAGGGATAAGGAGGGATGGAAAGAGAAGAAAGGGAAGAGAAAAGATGAGAAGAAAGGAAAAGGGGAAGGGATGAGGGGAGGGATAGAAAGAAAGAGAAGGAAGGGAAGAGAGAGAAAAGAAAATAAAGGAAGAGAAAGGAAAGGGATGTGGAGAACAATAGAAAGGAAGGGAGGAAAAAGGACAGGGGAAGAAAAAGGATTACCTGGGAAGGAATGCTTCCACTGGAGCATTGCAACACACCCAAATACCTGTGAGTCACCCTGACTTATAAGAAGCACTGCTTGAATATCAAGCAAAAAATGGGTGCTAGAAATGAAATCGCATGAAAGCTGAACCTGGGGATCACAACCAGACACAGTGAATACATCTGCCCATGTGCTTTGCTACTCTTGCTGCTGAATATGCATGGTCAGCATGGAATATATCTCACCACATTAAAACAGTGGATGTGGCTCTTAATGAGGCATGCCGCATTGTCACAGGATGTCTATGCCCCGCACCACTAGAAAAATTATACTGTTTACCTGGTATCGCACCACCTGACATACACCAGGAAATAGCAGCCAGTAATGAAAGGACCAGTGCATTGACAACTCTGGCCACCTGACATCCGCCAGGAAGTAGTAGCCAATATTGAAAGGACCAAGGCAGTGAGATCTCTGGCCCACCTCTTTTGGATATCAGCCAACGTGCCGACACCTTAAATCAAGAAACAGCTTTCCAAGATTTACAGATATACTTGCAGGAACACGCCAGCAAGCAAGAATCCAAAAATGACAGGCTAAAACCCATCACCTCAATCAGTGGCTGATACCGGATGAGAAACTCCCTCCTGGGCACACAGGAGACTGAGCGATCGGGCAGGCACTGAACAGGCTGTGCTCTGGCACAATAAGATGCAGAGCTAACCTGAAGAAATGGGGCTACAAAGTGGAGTCCATGAGATGCGAGTGTGGAGAAGAGCAAACCACAGACCACCTACTACAATGCAACCTGATCCCTGCCACATGCACAATGGAGGACCTTCTCACAGTGACACCAGAGGAACTTCAAGTGGCCAGCTTCTGGTCAGAGGACATCTAGTATAATGCCAAGTTCTTTTTTAACTTTGTTTGTGTTTTTAAAAGCACTTTAACTGTACCCTCAACTTGCTTCTGACACGATAAATAAATGAGGGAAACAGAAAGGAAAGGAAGACCAACAAAGAAAATGCATATCCAGGCACCTCTAGGTATATATACACAAACACACAGAAGGAAGGAATAATAAAATATAAGCCTGTGCAATCCATTTGTAAAATAAACTATTCAGATAAAAAATAAATGGTACAGGTTGAATATCCCTCATACGAAATGTTTGGAACCAGATCAGTTTTTGATTTCAGATTTTTTCCAGACTTTTGTAATAATTGCAATACATAATACTTTAGACTCAAGTCTGTACATGGAATACATTTGCTCCATGTGATAGAATATTGCATTCAAAGCACCCCTGACAGATGGCCATCCAGCCTCTATTTAAAAGCTTCCAAAGAAGGAGCCTCCACCACACTCCGGGGCAGAGAGTTCCACTGCTGAACGGCTCTCACAGTCAGGAAGTTCTTCCTCATGTTCAGATGGCTCCCTCCTCCCTGTGGCTTCCTCTCACATATTTATACATGACTATCATATCTCCTTTCAGCCTTCTCCAGGCTAAACATGCCCAGTTCTTTAAGCCGCTCCTCATAGGGCTTGTTCTCCAGACCCTTGATCATTTTAGTCGCCCTCCTCTGGACACATTCCAGCTTGTCAATATCTCTCTTGAATTGTGGTGCCCAGAATTGGACACAATATTCCAAGTGTGGGGTAGCATTACTTCCCTAGATCTAGACACTATGCTCCTATTGATGCAGGCCAAAATCCTGCAGGCCATAACCTGAAAGTTATCATATACACAATATTTTAAATAATATTCTGGAAGGAGCAAACTTTGTGTATATTGTACTGTCATAAAGCAGAGATGTCATTATCTTCGTTGTTCATTTGGACAGTTTTGGAGGATTAGGGATGTTTAACCGACTGCTCATTGGAGGGAAAGATAGGGCAGAAGGATAGTAGAGGCCAAGATGAAGTACTTTGGCCATATCATGAGAAGACAGGAAAGCTTAGAGAAGGCAATGATGCTGGGGAAAATGGAAGGAAAAAGGAAGAGGGGCCAACCAAGGGCAAGATGGATGAATGGGATCCTTGAAGTGACTGGATTGACCTTGAAGGAGCTGGGGGTGGTGACAGCCAACAGGGAGCTCTGACGTGGGCTGGTCCATGAGGTCACGAAGAGTCGGAAATGACTGAACGAATGAACAACAAACCTGTATAATATAAAACAAACTGACCATATACGTGTTATCAAAATATATAAGAATATAAAGCAGTGTGAAAACTAAAATCCAAAAAGTTTTTGGAAACAACAAAGTTTGACACTGAAATTTTAAAATAAGGGCCAGTTTTAAAAGTCCTAGCATTTTAATTAAATAATGAATAAAATGAGGACCACTCGTTTCTAATAGCATCTTCACATTGCTTCCTTATCAACATTTGCTACGTTTGCTGTGTTACAGGATATTTTTCTGGCTTTGCATTTGTCAGGAAATGGACTTGGATCAACTTGATATGAACCCTAGAGTGATTGCAGCTATTAAGAGAGGTAATCTGTCTCTCTTTGTATCCCCCTTTTCATATTTGCTCATCAATTAGCATAGGAACTGTACATAACATTTTCTGTCTTTCTGCATTTAGCTTGGTACAGTTGTCCTCTAGATAGAGAGTTATTGCTATTAAATAAAAGTAATTCAATGGGTGTCAGATATACAGTACTTTCTCCAAAGGAGCAGAAGTGGCATGTGGTCAAGTGCCACATTGCTCATGCATGGTAGTTTGTGGTTTGCAGAATGTGAGATGTGCTCATTTATAACAACAACAACAACAACAAATGCTCGTTTGCTGTGACATACTGTGTTTTTGTGTCAGTAAAATAATAATAAATGCACACCATCATTTCAGTCAAATCCCATAAAGGTTTGCTCGGAAATATTCCACTGTTTGCAATAGGGCATGCAAAGATTTACATTTTATGTTTTTAATAATGTTCAAACATTATTATTTTCAATGGGTATCTCTGATCCAGGGGTGCCTCGTGAGGGGGGCACTCACCTCAATATTGTTTGTGCCTGTAGTTATATACCGTATATACTCGAGTATAAGCTGACCCGGATATAAGCCGAGGCACTTAATTTTACCACAAAAACTGGGCAAATGTATTGACTTGAATATAAGCCGAGAGTGGAAAATGCATCCACTATGGGTCATAAAACTAGATACCAATAAAATTACATTAATTGAGATACCAGTAGGTTAAATGTTTTTGAATATTTACATAAAACTAATGTAAGACTGTCCAGCTCTGATGAAACCATTATTCTTGCCTCCTTCAATGTAAATGTGCTTACGTATCCTTCCAATAATAATAAAGAGAGCAAAATAATAAATTTAATAACAATAATAAATAGAGTAAAATAATAAATGTAAGAGTAAAATAATAAATGTAATAAAAATAATAGAGTAAAATAATGTCAATGTAATCATATCAATAATAATATAGTAAAATGATAAATGTAATAAAACTAATAATAGAGTAATAATATGAATATAATAAAAATAATACTAATAACAGAGTAAAATAATAAATGACCTTAGTTCAAGTATAAGCCAAGGGGAGCTTTTTCAGCCTAAAAAAGGGGCTGGAAAACTAGGCTTATACTCGAGTATATACAGTAGGTTTATCTGTTAATAAATAGATTGTAATTTTTTCTTAAAACAACCCTAATGAGACCGTGTGACTGACCTTTAAGCATACGATTGCAATGTAACTAGCAATGTGTAGTATGCCAGAAGATGTTAGATTCTATTTCCTATCATCCTTCACCATTTGCTTTGTATTCTAAGTCTAATGGGCATTGTAGTCTGATAACGTCTCTGGTAAAGAAGCTGGTTATGGTTGGTGTTATGTGCCTTTATATCAATTCTATGGCAATTCTGTTGTAGGATTTTTTTTGGGGGGGGGGAGATATATGTATTGGAAGTTTGCCATTGCTTTATGCAAAGTCTGAGGCTGGATCTACGCTGCCCTATATCCAAGGATCTGATACCAGATTATTTATTTATTTATTTATTTCGTGCATTTCTGCCCTGCCCTTCTCAACCCCCAAGGGGGGACTTAGGGCAGCTTACAAAAAGGCACAATTCGATGCCAACACAGACAATAAGATAAAATCATATATAAACAGCAATTATAAACAGTTAAAACAATCCATTATACATCACAATCAATAAAACTAATCCTATACTCAACGTTTGCCAGCTCAGAGTCCGTAAGTTCATTCCGCATTGTCAAATCCTATCAATTCTGGTCGTCCTTGTCCTTTGTCTATCTGTCAGATTACCCAAAAGCCTGGTCCCATATCCATGTTTTTAATTTTCTTCTAAAAGAGAGGTAGGATGTCGATGTCCTAATTTCCCCGGGGAGTGAATTCCACAGGCGGGGGGCCACCACCGAGAAGGCCCTGCTCCTCGTCCCCACCAATCTCATAGGTGATAGAGATGGACCCGAGAGCAGGGCCTCCCCAGAAGATTTTAAATTCCGAGGTGGGACATAGAGGGAGATGCGTTCGGACAGATACGCTGCGCCAGAACCGTATAGGGTTTTGTAGGTCAAAACCAGCACTTTGAATTGTGCTTGGAACTGGATCGGCAGCCAGTAGAGCTGACATAACAGAGGGGTGGTATGCTCCCTGTATGACGCTCCGGTGAGTAATCTGGCTGCTGCCCGCTGGACTCATTGAAGTTTCCGAACAGTCCTCGAAGGCAACCCCACGTAGAGTGCGTTGCAGTAATCTATTCGGGATGTAACCAGAGCGTGGACCACCGTTAACCATTATCTGCTTTCAACTGGATTATATGAGTCTCCACTGCCATATAATCTGAATAATCAAATAATCTGAGATCAGATCATGGGATATAGGGTAGTATAGAGTGGGCCTGAGTGAGTATGATTTGCTCAAAGTTTCCTAATGGGTTTCCATGGCTGAGCAGAGATTTGACCTCTGAGTTTTAGGGTGCATCTATACTGCAGCATTAATGCAATTTGACACTTTAGCTGCCAAGGCTCAATGCTGTGGGATCCCTATATTTTGCAGCTGTTATATTGTGCATGAAAAAAACAACTAACCAAGCTGGTTATACTTTATCGCTCTTATCATTCCAGCAAACCTAAAATCAGTCAGAGAGATTTTCAATCTTTCCCAAGCAGATTTGCAAAGGGTGACAAAATTATCCAGTGCTGATGTACAATACCTGCTAAAAACAATTTCTAGTGCAGTGAGGAAAAAACACGTCCTTACAGGTAAATGACGCCATTGTTTTTCCTATGCTGGTCATTGTGGTTGTTGCTTTGACACTGCTTTAGGAAAATAACTTGAATGTGCTCCTACTTTTTTCCAGTTTCTCAGGACTTTGTTGCTTTCCCCTAACATTAAGTGGAAGACAAAAAGCATTATCTCCTGTGGAGTGGATCATAACTTGTAAAATAACCTCTTTAGAAACGATTATCCTGTTCTTTCATGAGTTTTTTTTTGCATGCTTTTAAAGTTGTTTAGAGTATTTTTAGTGAATAATAATGATAACAACTTTATTTTTATACCCCACTACCATCTCCCTGGGGGGACTCGGGGAGACTTACAAGGGACAAGCCCAAGAATACAGATTAAAACACACACAAAATGCAATTAAACAACTAAAATCAATAGCAAGCATCAGGAAAACAATTACAATCACAGTACACATTTTGAAAACAGTATCGTGGCTGAGATGTAAGTGCTGAATGCCTCCAAATGATGCATTTATGGTTGCTGATCTATTTTATGACTTGAATTCATTTACCTGAACTAGGTAGAGTATCTTCACTGAATTGAGAAGACATTTAAACGTTGACTCATTATCCCTCTAGACCAGTTTGAATTAACAATTGAATTTCAGTGTGTTGTCCCCATTTCGTTGCTGTTTGTTTTTCAGAATATCTTTTAAGTTTTTTGTACATTTATCTGAATATAGCCAGATATTTATTTTTTTAAAAAAAAGATATAAATACTGGGGGAAACACAACAGTCTAGAATGTGTAGTACCATATAGACAGGTACAAGCATTTCAGATAATAGCTCTGAAATAAACATTACATCAGTGGTTCTCAACCTGCTGTCCCCAGATGTTTTTGGCCTTCAACTCCCAGAAATCCTAACAGCTGGTAAACTGGCTGGGATTTCTGGGAGTTGTAGGCCAAAAACATCTGGGGACCCCAGGTTGAGAACCACTGCATTACATGATCCAAGAGACATGAACAAATTTAGTTTATACATTTGTCCAACTACTTAAACTGACTATATCCTTGGGTTCAACTGACTATATCCTTGGGTAGGAATCAGGCAAATATCCATTGCTCCTTGCTGTGCTTCCCATAAAAGCATAAAACCTGTGCTTGTTCCCTTTTCTGGATCAGCTGCATGAAGAATGGTATTGGGGTGAAAACCTGAGCTAGTAGAAGATTGTCGGTGTAGTTTTGGTTCAAGGTTTTTTTCTCTCTCCTCAACTGTTATTTCAGCTCTTCAGCTATTCCAAGACAAAAACCAACACAGGAAATTAAGCCTGGGCTGTCCGGTTCTCGATAACTTCCTCCAAGGCGGCATTCCCCTAACAGGGATTACTGAAATCGCTGGAGAGAGTTCAGCTGGGAAGACCCAAATTGCTTTGCAGTTGGCCCTTTCTGTACAATATCCATACAAATATGGCGGTCTAGAATCCGGTAAGGAGAAGTTAACTGGGTTGGTTTCCTTAAAACATAGTTCAACAAAGATAATTCAGACTGATTGTGGCAGTGAAAGGCCTTCAATATCTTTATTGTAGGTGCAGTTTACATTTGTACAGAAGACGCTTTCCCAAACAAACGCCTACAGCAACTGATCCAGCGACAGGCAAATCTGAGGGATGATGTTCCGCCCAGTGTGGTGCAAAAGATAAAATTTGGAAGTGGCATTTTTGTTGAGCACACAGCAGACCTGGTGAGTATCAGAGTTATGTTTATTTTGGTGTTACTTAATGTTGGGTTTCATCCCTAGCCTGCACAAACTTGTTTCATCAAGTTTGATGCACCGATAGACTGGATGATGCAGAATCAAAATATAATTGCAGCATCATCAACTGAAGCAGAGTATGTGTCAGCATTGGAAACGTGCAAGCAGTTGAAATGGCTACACATATTGCTACTTGACTTTGGAATCAGTGAACCGACACCAACAAAAGTTTTTGAAGATAGCCAAGGCTGAAGAAGGGGACTGTTGGGTTTCATCCCTAGACTGCACAAGTCTTTGTTTCATCAAGGTTCTAGTCCTCAATGAGTAGCTAGACTAGAAACAGGGCCAAGGTCAGGGATTCCTTTCCCTACATTCCTATGCATGTTTTTAAAGGGTTTTGTCTTTACTGTCAGCCACTGTCTCTTCCCACACCCCCTTGACGACGTAGTACGTAATGGAATTTTAAGTTTAAATTGCCCCGGGAAAGCAATGCAATCTCCACCATGCTACTTCCTCGTTTTATTTCTCCCTGTGAGGACGCATTTTGCCTCTCTATAGGCAAAATGTAGCTGCATGGACTTTTTTACCTTTTACCTTTTTTATAAGATGATATTTAGCAAGATAGTTAGTTCCAAGACTTTTCTATCAAGAATGTATTTCTTTTTTACGGTAATAAATCGCTTGAACCTAAAGATTGACTCTGCAATCCTCAACCATCCAAAAGGTTAACACTTAAAAACATAGAGACCAAGAGTTTGTTTAATAGTTGCCTAAGGTAGATTTACACTTGCAGAGCTGCACTGGAGTTGAACTGTGCTGGATTTATACTGGGAGCTGCATCACATTGCTACACAATGAAATCATGCAACATAATGTCTAAGCACATGTGTTCCTTCGTACTGTACTTAACTGCTTGTCAATATGACAGCTGCCACCAGGTAGATGGGGTTTAGATTATCCTTTTAGTATTGCAGCTAAACATTGAACAGCTGTCCAGTGGTAAAGAAAAGGCTCACTTGTATTTAGTAGACACTGCTAGACCTCACTACCTCTGAGGATGCTTGCCATAGATGCAGGTGAAAAGTCAGGAGAGAATGCTTCTAGAACATGGCCATATAGCCCAACAAACCTACAACAACCAAGTTTTGCATTAGTTTGATAATGCAAGATTGGGAAAAGATTAACTCATTTGGTGTGCATTCAGAGATTCAGAAGATGAGCCCATAACCAACCATGAGGGTCCTGGATTTTGACTAAGCATATAGTCTGGGTATATGTAGTCATTTATATTATTTCCAGTCCAGGCCTGCACAACTTATGGCCCTTCAGGTGTTCAGGCTCCAAATCCCAAAAGCCCTAGCCAGCTTATCCAATTGTCAGGAATTCTGGGAGCTGAAATGCAAAACACTTGGAGGGCCACAGGATGTGCTGGCCTTTGTATTCCCACCAGTTGCTGGAAGGGAATGCTGGAAACGCTCAGGTAAAGGACTGGAATACTTTATTGGCATCATTTCACAACAATAAAGCTTATCTTATTATGGTATATATTGGGTTTGGTATTAAACAAAGTTTTGGGAGGCCTTGGAACTGCTGCCACATCTCGCCCAGACTTCATAATAATAATAATAATAATAATAATAATAATAATAATAATACTATTATATTTATTTATATCCCGTTTTCTCTCTCCCAAAGGAGACCGAAAGCAGCTTAATATAAAAGCATTAGCATACCATTTAAACTATACAAATATGCAATCATTAAAACAGAATTAAATATAAACAGTATTATAAAATTGAGTTAAAAGCCATTGAAACATGTTCAGAGTTAAAACACTACTCAACCACCAAATCAAATGAAGGACTCTGGCCTTTTACTAGAAGGCGCAATGATGATACTGGTGTTACACTTTGTGTTCTCCTGATTTAGGATACCACCCTAAAACATGCAGCCATTTGTTTAATGGGACTTACTCCAATGTAAGCCACTAAAAGGATTCCAGTCTTAATCCAGTTTATGGAGATGTAAATAAATAGTGGAGGTGGCCTTGTAGAATGCAAATAAACAATAGTAACTGATGTTTAACCTTTGGTTTCCTAATACTGCAGTTTCATTCCATATATCACTTTGAAAGAACTAGAAGATCTTGACAAAACATGCCAAATTAGCCTTTTCTCCAAATTTCATTAAAATTATTCTGATGTCCAAAGGGCAACAGTACACTTGAAATCTAAACAATTTACTTTCTGCCTGGAGTTTAACTATGTCATTCAAAATGTCACTGTCTGCAGGCAGTAATTTGGCAATTCAAGACATTTATCCTGCTGCAATTCTTAGCAGGTCTAGGGGAAAAACAAAATCAGACCTTAAATGCAGAATTTAGTATTACAGAAATCTGGGCTTTCATGGTTCTCCTCTTCCAAACCCCCTCTCTCCAAAACAAATAAAAATTAAACCAAGTTTCTAGCCCTCAAGATGGAGAATATATACTTGAATATTTATCAGCAATGGTGCCAAAATCCTGGAAGCTATTCTGCATTCCAAGTTTCTAGGTGAACATCCCATTAAACTCAAATGGACATGTCTTTATGTAAGGTTGCACTGGGTCTAATATGACTAGAAGCATCAGAATAAATTGATAGTAAAAATAGCATTTTATGAATGAAATGCAGTTTTTCCAAATCACTAAAAAATTCAATTGCAAAACTTGCTACTTTTTAGGTAGACTGGTGGTCCAGATACTGATTCCTAAGAGTCTCTGGAAAAGAATAATTGTAAGCAGTTGTAAATGCTGAGGAAGGAGGCATGAAAATTGGAAGAAGAAACATCAACAATTTAAGATAGTCAGCATTTAAACAATCAGTTTCTTGTACTATAATACCTAGTTTCCAATTTTCATGTTTCTCACACTTTATCTTCCTGCCATTTCTGTTGTGCAGCTTTGGATTTTCGTTTGACCTCAGAGCACATCAATAATTGGATGTCCTTTTGGTTTGAGCCCACCTACATCACTAACCATAATGCTACTTGTTCTTTTCCTCTCCTCTTTCCCTGTAGCTTACAACCTGAGAATCTCATCCTCTGACACTAACTTTTGCTTCATTTTGCATTATGTCATCATAGAGTTTCCATGGTAAAAGAAATTCAAAAGTGGCTTACTAGTGCCTCCTTCTGAGCATTACTAGCAAGTGTTAGCTATGGTGCCACAGCAATTCCTGCCTTATTCTGTCACTAAGCAAGTGTTTACTTTTTTTACTCTGCCACAGCTGTCTGATATAGAAGACTTATACCAGCATCGCTTCTTGCCTCTCAGAAGTATGCAAACCCACCACCATAAAGTTGGTTTCATGGTGGTGGGTTTGAATACTCCTGAGAGACAAGCAGTGCTGTATAGTTTCATGGTGGGCTGCTTAGGAATGGGAAGTTGGACTTGTTGGAGTTCTACCACATCCTGCCAAAGTCTATAGTCTTCATCAAGGAAACAAATAGGCAGCAATCCAGATTAGGTTAGGGAAGACCTTCCCCCATTATCCTCTCTGAATGCCTGCTGTCTCTGTCTTTTCTCACACTCTATTCCTTCCTCCTGTCTGGCACAGATGGATATTTCTCAGGCTGCCTGCCTTTTGTGTTAAGTTCCGCTGACCTCGTGGTCAGTGTGTCCTCAGTTTGTTCTAAGTCTTTGTGTGAGAATTGAATGCGGAATGTAGGGTTTTTTTTAGTCTTTCCTTTTGTTTGATAGTAAAGTAAAAGTTTCCCCAACATTAAATCTAGTATTGTCCAACTCTGGGAGGTGGTGCTCATCTCCATTTCTAAGCTGAAGAGCCGGCATTTTCTGTAGACAACTCCAAGGTCATGTGGCCAGCATGGAGCGCCGTTACCTTCCCACAGAAGTGGTACCTTTTGATCTACTCACATTTGCATATTTTCAAACTGCTAGGTTGGCAGAAGCTGGGCTAAAAAGCGGAAGCCCATCCGGCTCTCCGGATTAGAACCGCCAAGCTTTCGGTCAGCATGTTCAGCAGCTTAGCGGTTTAACCTGCTGCACCACCAGGGGTCCTAATTGTTTGATATTAGATGGAAATGGAGATTATACCAAATTCCTACTTAGATTTAGTTAGGTAAGTTAGCTCAAGATTCCTTAAAACCACGCTGTTTTGCTAAGATGTGTTTTGTCTTTTAAATACGTTATTTTGGGGACAGTACAGGAATTGCAGTGAAGGTTTATTCTAGGATACCAGGAGTGATCCTTTATGATTGGGATGTCTCAAGGGGATGACCCCAGTCGTGGCCGTATGGTCCAGCATACTATTCTGATAATGATCTTCTTAAAAATGGAAGTGACCAAATTGCTGGTGGGAGGGCCGCCCTGCAGCTTTCATGCAGCCCTTGGACCATGCTTTGTCCAAAGTTGTATCAAGTCCCCCTCATGTCTACTTAGCAAAGATGGCCTGCTTTCCCTCTCTCTATTCCCTTCAACATCAGGCCAGTTCAACTAAGGAGAAAACTACCTAACTGCACAGTAATGTCAGATCAGTTTGTCCTTTCATTCCCAATTATTGGTGCCTTAGGGGTTGCAACTGTGAGAGTGGACAGGCTTCCACAAATCTGTTTGCCACAGGCAAGGGCACTGGCGGAACACCATGAGCAGAGAGCAGTATCATTGAGATCTAAGGAATAATAAGACAAAATACAGCAAGCGACATACCAGTCAACTGTATAAGAGGGAATGGAGAAGATGAGGAAGATGAAGATAGAATTTTACTGCATTGCCGCATACCTAGGCCGAAAAACAGTTGCAAGAACAGAGACATTTCTAATTCTGTTGAATGTCATGTTCACTCAAATATAAAGTTAAAAGAGCTAAAGATCTAGTTGTTATTTACAACTACAGAAAAACTCATTGAATCAACAGACTTTTATTATTCAAAAATTTCCAGATCTACTGTAGTCCAGTGTGATTTAGGCCAGGCAGTCTTGCACTGTGGGAATAAAGAATTTATGTTTATTTATTATTTACTTACTACAATTATACTCCGTCCTCTCTCACCCTGAAGGAGACTCAGAGCAGCTTACAAGTTTATATATATATATATATATATATAAACACAGGGTTAGTCAAAATGAATAGGCCAATAAGAAAATTAATTGTACCCGAATGTATGTTTACTGTAACCAAACCACAGCTACGTAGCGACAGATAAACTATCAAAGTTTTTTTTGAGCAACACACATGTACGTTAATGCCGCTAGGCGTCGCTAGGAGTCGCTGTTTTCAAAATGGCGGAATCAGGCAAAGAGAAGGCGTTTTGTGTGATGACCTTTGCTAAAACAATGTCAGTAATTACGGTCCAGCGAGAATTTCGAGCCAAGTATGGCAAGGAACCACCTCATCGACATTCCATTGCGAGGTGGGTAAAGCAATTTGAGGAGACGGGCTGCTTATGCAAGGGTAAAACCACAGGACGACCGCGTGTCTCCGAAGACACAGTGGAATCCATTCGTGCATCCTTTCAACAAAGTCCCCAGAAGTCGACAAATCGTGTTTCCATGGAATTGAACGTTCCGCAAAAAACTGTGTGGCGCGTGTTACGCAAACGTTTGCAGTTCAAGCCGTATAAATTGCAAATGGTGCAGGCTTTGAAAAAAGGTGACTATTCGAAACGACACGATTTTTGCGAATCAATGCAGCGAAGACTAGAGGAGGAAGGCTTTGCCAACAGACTGGTCTTCAGTGACCAGGCAACGTTTCACCTGTGCGGGAAGGTCAATAGGCATAATCTCCGCTTTTGGGGATCTGAAAATCCTCATGCCGTATTGGAACATGTAAGGGATTCGCCGAAGGTAAACGTTTTCTGTGCAATAACCAACCGTAACGTGTTTGGCCCATTCTTTTTCACGGAGAAAACCATAACAGGCATAGTGTACGCTGACATGTTGTCTGAATGGTTGATGCCACAGTTAGAAGAGAAAGTGCCCGATTTCGTATTCCAACAGGACGGTGCCCCTCCGCATTGGCACAACAGTGTACGCGAGTACCTCAACGAACACCTTCCCAGACGTTGGATTGGCCGTGCTGGAGTGACTGATCTTCCATTCCTCCTGTGGCCCCCCAGGTCCCCCGACCTCACACCATGCGACTTTTCTCTCTGGGGGTATGTGAAAGACACTGTGTTCCGACCTCCATTACCGCTGACCTTGGACGACTTAAAACAGCGCATATGTGCTGCATTCGATGCCATTACGTCGGATGTGGAATGAACTGGACTATCGCTTGGACGTCTGCCGTGTCACACTGGGCGCCCATATCGAACATCTCTGAAGGTGAGACAAAACTTTGATAATTTATCTGTCGATACGTAGCTGTAGTTTGGTTACAATAAACATACATTCGTCTAAAATTAATTTTCTTATTGGCCTATTCATTTTGACTAACCCTGTATATATACACATACACACACACACACACACACAATATGTTATATTATTAGCGTAACACAATATTAGCATTATATATTACCATATTGAGGGGAAGTCAAGAAGATATATATGTTCCACAGTAACAATGCATTGCATTGCTTTCTAACTGAATTTGCCAATACTTAATCAATTGCTTGGCACAAAGCTGCTTTCCCTCTGGCACATCCATTGACCAATTCTTTCTAAGCACAAAGAGATCGTTATATTGTCAAAAGCTTTCATGGCCGAAATCACTGGGTTCCTATAACTTCTGAGGATACCTGCCACAGATGGAGGTGAAATGTCAGGAGAGAATGCTTCTGGAACATATCCATACAGCTCGAAAAACTTACAGCAACACAGAGATCAATCTGCTTTTCTAGTAGTGCACTGTTGTTGTTTTCTTAGGTGCCATTATTCTGTCCTGTTTTTAGATTTCGTTGCAATTGCTTCTGCACTGTAAAATTGATCTTACGCCACTTTGTGTTTCCTTCACACCTAAAAGCATTTACTAAATAATTTTGTGTTTGTATCAGATCCTGCCTTTCTCTCTAAAATGAGACTCAAGATGGCACACAAGATTTAACTCGTATGGCAGAGATAAAAATATTAAACGTGCAATTCTCTTTTGCATTCAGTGAAGTCTGATGCAGTTTAGCCTCAAATTAACGTACCAAGATTTGTAATCTAATCCTCACTCTACTCACTGTGCCAGTAAATCACTCCCAGTATGTTGCGCTGTCTTGGCAAGCTAATAAAAATATAAAGCTGTTAAAGTCAAGATAATTCCAGCTGTGATCTAAAGTGCAGTGAATTCAGGAATGTTACAAGATGTTCCTTTTGATCTATTCATTCGTTTCCTTTCTGACGGTTCTTTCTTATTGCAGGATGCTTTCCGCAATTGCATTACTAAGAGAATTGGTATACTACTCTCGAGAGGTATGGTGCGGCTCATCATTGTTGATTCCATTGCTGCCTTGTTCAGATGTGAGTTCGGTGCTAAAGATTCTGTCCTGAAAGCCAAATATCTACAAATGTTTGGAGCAAAGCTTCACGAATTAAGCAGCCAATTCCGAATCCCCATTGTATGCATAAATCAGGTAAGGCGGCGGAATTGCTACACTGTTTTCAGGAAAGCCCTCCATACTAAAACAGGTTCGTGTCTTGTATTTACACCAGAGTTTGAAAAAAATCCTTTTTTGCCAACATCTTTGTGGAAGTTGATAGTCAAGTGGACGAAATCTGGGTCTCATCCCGAGAGGAGGGCAGAATATAAATAAAATTAATTAAGGTCAGAAACAATTGTTCCAAGTTGACTACCAAATGTAGAGCAGACTGCCTACCCCTTTCTCTAAAGTACCTGACCCAGAAATAGCAGGGAAAAGATTTGCTTGTTTGTAGATCTCACCCTTTTTCTCTCTCACATACTTTCACCATATTTTCTTGGGGCAAGAGGAACACACTTGCATGTACTTCCACAGGCACTCTCTTGTTCTTCTATTCCTCGAGCCGGTTTCTTAGCAGTTAAAAGTACTGGATTGCATTGAGAGATTGGAGATTACCAATGGCAGGGAATTGCCTGGGCACTGTTAAGATTGCAGAGCATTTATTGTTCTCTCAGATTGACCCTCATCATTATGGAAGGATACAAGTGGAGAAAATCTGAATCTCTGGAGGAAAGGCAGGATACATTTATTGAGATGCTTAAATACTTCACACTCCAGAAATGCTCAAGAGGAGTGCACTGTATAAGTCAACCTCATGTGTAAGCCAAAAGCAGGTTTTGGGACCAAAATTCTGGATTTTGAGATGATTTATGAATACGTCAAGAATGATTCCAGAAGGGGGGAAGCACCAATTGCCAACTTAAGAGGTCCAGAAGCCCCTGGTCACTGTTGGCATGTCAGCATATCCAGAATCTATGCCTTTAAATTAAAATATTGTCTTCTCCAGTATTCTCCTTTGATTAAATCTACATTACTTCATAAACTTTTGCTTGAACTCCTGCAGGTAACTGACACAATGGATACAGCTGGGAGAGCTATTCATAGTTCAAGGTAAGTGCATTGGGAAGACAGCACATGAATGAAAGGTTTGAGACGCCTTTCAACATCCGCTGGGCTTCAAAATGCTCTGAGGACCACTCCCATCTGCAGTCAGACAACCCTGAATACCAATACATCTCAGAAGGGTGTCTTCATCTTGTACCAGAGGAGCAGAGCTCTTCTATCTTTTAAAGCCCACACTGCACACTTAAGTAAGCATTAGCAATAATGGATTTGGGACCACAAAGAGTTGGACATCTTTGTTTGGAGAGCTCAATATAAATGGATTAGCTTGTAATTTGGCTAATCAACTAGAAGGGAAAGGACATTTTATTGCACTACCTTGCTTCTCCAAGGGAAAGAGCAGCTTTCAAAACAAATCTGTGCCCATTTCTCAGTCAGCTCACACTGTAGCTGATTAATCATATGGTTTATATTTTGAGAATGTTTTGTGAATGCTGGTGTTTGTGTTTCAGCTGTACAGCTCAGAGAGTTGCTCCAGCCCTAGGAATAACTTGGTCCAATCAACTATTGATGAGACTAATGGCAAGCCGGACAGTCCATTTTACACAGACTGCAAATGATGCGCATCAACACAGCAGAGGGGTCTTACGGACGCTGAGGGTTATTTTTGCTCCTCACTTGCCACAGACATCTTGCCAATACACAGTAAACCTGGAAGGTGTGCAGGGAATAAAGGAAGACACTTTGGCAGGTTTATGAAGAAACCTGCATAGCAAGAACCTTGGGTTACTTACAGACTTATCATTGACTAGACTATCAAGATTAAGTAATTTCCTACCTACATTTTGGAATGAACTTGAATCCTATATTTTTATAGATACTGTTTTATTGTTACTGAATATAAAGGCTGCCATCTTATATTTTGTGAAGGATGTTCTTCCTCTATAGACCCGCATCTCTTTTTTTGGTCTTGATTTTTTATCGTGTCTTTTTCCTGACTCATAGTGATTAACAATAAATATAAAACAATGCTAATTAAAAACAATGCAAGGCATTTAAATATAAACTTAAACCTTAAAAATAATTAAACAAATTATACTTTAAAAAACCCATAAAACATTAACATGAATTAAAAGTTTATACTAACCTTAAATTTGTGAATCACACAGGCATGGATGCCCCCAAACATAATATACATATGCACCCAAAAACAAGCAGCATTACACAGTTTTGTCTGTTCAAATATTTTATTTTGATAACATGAAAACGACAAGGAAAGTTTACACATTAAACAGATTTATAATGGGCCACAAATGCTTTGCGCTTTTGCAAAAATGTTTGTGCTTTAACAAGAAGTACAATGCAATTTTTTTGCCCTACATTCTAATGCTGCTTTATGAATACAAGTATTTTGGGGAAACCAAGTGGCAGATCAAGAGCATAGTGAAATTATCCCAGAACATTACATTTTTAAACAAACAATGGCATAGTTTCATAGATAAGGGCTATAAATCCTCTGTCAAGCCATATATATACTTAGCTATGTAGCAGAGGGACTAGGGAACTGTTAGTGAACTGCAAAGATATGTAATGGGACACCAGCAAGAATGTCCTGATGCACAACAAGATCAATGCAAGCCAGTCCTGTTCTGCTTCGGTCACTTTGCTTCCTTATGTACTAAAGCAATAGCACTGGATACAGACATTATGGAGCTGCCCAATTCTAATTCCCCATAAAAATGCTGGGATTCCTGCCACAATCACTTCTTAGAGTCAGTAAGAATGGAATTCTAATTTGGATATTTTAATCCTTTGGTAGTGTTTGGCTGAAATTTGAATAAAATCACCATTGAAATTCCTTTATCGTTCTTGAAAATTACCCCACTGCCATTTCGAAAAGAATGTTTACGTTTTAAAGCTGAAGGGTAATTCTATCATATCTAATGAAATACTTCCCCTTAAAAAATAAATCATCATCTTGTCGGTCCTCCATTACCTTGGATAGCTTCAGTGTTTTCAAGTTATGTTTATGTAAAGCATTCAAAAGATAATGCATTCACCAGAGCTGTTCTGTGAAAAACAAACAGCATGAGTACTAACATGGAAGCTTGCTGTGTATGTTACTTAAGCCTCCTGACATTATACCATGTCTGTACCCAAGTCCTTTCATTGCCAAGATGACACAGAGAAGAGAAAAAGCACCAGTTAGATATGTCAGGATGTGGTTAAGAGAGCTGTAAAGGGCCTGCTATTTTTGAGCTCAGCTTTTTTTACTTGTAATATGCACAAATAAGAACAAATATGTAGGACTACAAGGAGTCTATACATTCAACTACAGTCTAGAAGTGACATGACATTTTCTATTGTACAGAGCAGTATCTAATATATGCAAGAACATAAGGTGAGCTACTTTACACAAGTTTTCTTTACGACAAGTGCATGTTCCGTATCACTTGAACACTAGATAGCAGCCTTCAGAAAGGAAGAGAGAAAAACAAAAAACAAAAGTGGCCTATTGAACAAAATTGGTTTGTTTCAACTTAACACTGTAAACAATTTCAGTTAATATGTACAATACATACGTATTTGAAAATCAATTGAGGTCTTAAATTTAATTCCAGATATCCTCCAAAAAATTGCTTTGTCTGCATTCAACTCTTATCTCTGTTTACACCTGGTGTGTTCTAATGAGACCTTGGCTAATTATGTTTTGGAGGCACTTATAGAAACCCAGAGTAGCCTAAATATATTTAGCACTGCTGGCTTCAGCATTTGTACACAGAATTGTGTTAGTTATAGAAGAGCTCTCTCCTCAAGACTTAACCTTTGCCTCCATGGAATCTCTCTGGCAACAGTAATCCCTGTGGAAAACCTTGTCAGATTATCTATTCATGAGAGTTGTTTTAGGAACTCAACAGAAAAGGTCCTTGATGGCACTTATTTAAGGAGTACAGTGTCTAGATCCAGGGAAATCATGCTACCCCTCTATTCTGCCTTGGTCAGACCCCACCTGGAATCACTGTCCAATTGCCGACACTGCAATGGAAGAGCTGGAATGTATCCAGAGGAGGGCAGCTCAGAGAATCAAGGGTCTGGAGAACAAGTCCTATGACAAGTGGCTTAAAGAACTGGGCATGTTTCACCTGCAGAAGAGGAGGCTGAGAGGAGCATGATGAGGGCCATGTATAAATACGTGAAGAGAAGTCATAGGGAGGAGGGAGCAGGCTTGTTTTCTGCTGCCATGGAGGCAAGGATGCGGAACAATAGCTTCAAACTACAGGAAAGGAGGTTCCACCTGAACATTAGGACGAACTTTCTGAGAGCTGTTCAGCAGTGGAACTCTCTGCCCCGGAGTGTGGTGGAGGCTCCTTCTATGGAGGCTTTTAAACATGCTGGATGGCCATCTGTCGGGTGCTTTGAATGCGATTTTCCTGCTTCTTGGCAGGGGGTTGGACTGGATGGTCCACAACGTCTCCTCCAACTCTATGACTTACTTAAAACTGAATTATTCGGTAGTCCCATGAAGAGGTCCTTTTTCCAAGGGATTTTACACAAGTGCAGGGCATACTAATAATTGGTCATCTACCAGCAGAGTGAGCTACACATTTCTCTTCCTTTAAAATGGGAGTGGGGGAAGATGTCCTTCCAAGACCTCCAGATATGCATTTAGTCATTTTACTACAACAGGGAGACATTTTAACAGTCCCATTGTTTCTAGGCTACTACTGACTTAGAAACAAGACAGACAGAAAAAAGAAAGTGGGCATCCCATCACCTGTTTTGAAAAAAAGACTCAGACCAGAAAATGGCTGAGAGCACTTGCTAGAGAATTTAGGAACAATTTTGGACTGGAAAATCCTCTCAGTGCAATATAATTCAGAGGATAGGAGGCTTCAACAATACCTCCACCTGTCCAAAAAGGATGCAGAAATATGATAAAGAATGGAAATGACCTTATAGAATATTGAGATGACCACAAGTTAAGCTTATTGTCTATAAGCTTATACAAAGTCATGCCAAGCATTTCAGAATAATTGCTACCTGAATGGTTCTAAACCTATGACAGTTCATTTGCAATCTTTTCACGTAATTGCTGGGTGAGACACAGCACCTAACACAAGGCCCCAATTTATTGTGTGTGATAATGTAATTATGGCCTACTGTACAAATGAAAAGGATGAGCTGGAACCTTTTTCTTCAAATGTATATAATACCCATTGAATTGATTGGAAGTATAAAACAATTGAGGTAAGAAATAAGTGCTTTCATTGAGAAACCTAATGGGATGGTCCATTTCCAATGATGTGGTAGCTATATCCTGGATCAAAATAAAAGGTACGAAGGAGTTTTTCTCATGCATATTTGTGGCCAACCCAAAGAATTGTACTTTATGAAAATCGGTTTAGTTCTAAAGCTTCATGGCAAGCCTATGAAATCTAACCTTGTTTTAAGACCTATGCCCATTTCAAAGCTAAAGTGTGACCATTCCATTTGAAAATAATGGCATGTAAAGACACAGGACAATACAATTCTAAATGTTAGCAAGCACAAACAAGTGTTCATGAGTTCTTTCTCTTGAAATTATATTCCTTTTTCAAAAATGCAATCAGAAAGTAAAGTGCTAAAGTAGACAAAGAGTGACGACAAGATTTTTTTCTATGCTTGTAACACCAATTTCTAAGCACAAAACAGACTACATCATCAGCCTAAAAGATTTTATTTTGAAGCACTAATACAGATCTAGTCTTAGTTTCTAAAAGATGTTTAGTATTTCTTATTTACTTATCCACAAGACTTCAAGCATCTGAAAACAGCTTGACATTCTATCAGAACCTGTATCAGAGACACATCCAGATCACAACAGTGCATTTACATCGGGGTTTTTGGATGAAGTCCTTTTCACTGTACGGAAGTGCTGAAAGGTATCACACCAAGTATCTGTAGCCTTTACAGGAGGGAATGCCTAATGGAGACATCATCAAGGAAGAATATTGGGCAGTAAACAGATCACAGTTGTCTAAGTTTAGCTTTCAGCTTAGGGATGGAGTGTGTGAGCCTTAGGCATTAAGTACTCGGTTTTTTTGTTCTTTCGTTCCACTAATGTTCCAAGGCCAATGTAGATTATGTGCAGAACTTCAGAGTTTAACAAAAGATGGCAAACAACAATGTAAGGATCTCCATTATGTACACGCAGGTATGCTTCTCTCACCTTCACAGGTATTCTCCAATATTCCACTTAAGAGCTCTACCCATTTAACAGAACTGAGCTTCAAAGAACATGATCACAAAAATGTTACCACAGAAGGATTCAATTGATATATACCAACCACACAAACATTGTCATTCTTTACAAGTCTGTTTAAAAACGAGAATTTACAAAACAAGTACGCACTTTTAGTGACATAAAAGCCCTGCAAACTAATTTAATGAATTGCTATCTTTCATCTGACAAACAAAACTACCGTTGTGGAATCCTTCCACTGGCCAGTTGTTCATTTTATATCCATGATATACTTTGTTCTCCATCTTGCTTGCAAATAATTTTGCAAAATGGAGATAGTTTTGTTTAAAAAACAACATTTGTTTCATTCGACTGTAAAACCAAATAACAAAACATTCACTTTCTTCTACCTGGTCCCCTGAGAACAGACAGTGCATCGACCAAGGGTAAGCAAATGGAGAATGAAGGAAAAAACTGCCAATAGCAAGTCTTGCCTTTGACAATTTTAGTAGCGCGTTTCTCCATACAGGCCCTTTTGCACAGCAGCTTCAAAATGTAACAGTCGTGTATTGCTTTTATCTTTTTGTGTTCTCATTATGGACAGAGATATAACTAGGAAAGAGATAACCGTAACAGTATTTTCAGCCTAAAGAGAATATGGAGTGCTCCGGGCAACTGGCACAAAGTAAAGACTCGTGAGCTGACTGGCTTTTAGACTATTTCTTGAGTTCTTCACTCCCAGTTTAAGTTAATTGCACAGCTTCCATTGATTTTTATGCCCTCGAAGGCCACAAGTGATCAGCCAAAAAGTGCCACAATCTGAAGTGGTATCATAGCTATTCCATTCTAAGGTATTAGCATTTTATTTTAGAGGTTAAAGATCAGGAAGCCCAATCACTACTGACTAGCAAGACAACACAAGCTTTTCTGTGCAGAATCCAGATTTTATACTGCAACCATCTTAATGTAGATTATCTCATTCCACTAATTTTATAAATAGTTACTAACACACTTGCTTTCAAACTGTACATCCAAAGATGCTTTTGCACTCTTTAAAATTTCAGTACATTTCTTGTATTGGGGGTTCCCACTCCCCTATTTTTGCATACTGCAACATGAGAATGTGTGACAAAATTCCAGATAACTAGCAACGAATAAACAGTCTCGTTTCCCACAAAAAAGCTAGTCATTAACTCTGGTTCTTTAAAAACCTACTTATTTTATGGCCTAGGAACAAGAGTCCATTCAATGATGTCTCTAACCTGAACAATTCTTTAAAAAAACCCAGTGATGGGGGACCCCCGCAAAAAAACCTATGAACCTCAGTGTTTTGTAATGCGCAAGGGAGATATATATAAATATATATATATATTAGCTAGCATCTGTCCCAGAACCTCAGTGGGCCAAATCAGTGTGACTGGCACTCAGAGCTCTTGAGTCTGTCAGACAATTAGTTCGTCCCTGCAATGGGGAAAAAGAACGGAAAGAGTTTATGCACAGTTCCAAATGGTTCTAGCCATTTAAAAATACAAACTCTGAAGAAGTACAAGAAAGCCCAAGCAAACAACAGTGAAAGTAAAAAAAAAAAATGATCTAATTTCTCAATAGGTTTGACTGAATTTCACAATGGATGCATTGCCTGCCTGTTTTGTATTCCTGATTCATGTAACTTGGGCTCCAAAGGAATCCACATTTAAATCATCCACACATAGACCTTTTTCAGATTTGGCTAAATGGTTGTTTTTCCATTACAAGAATTGGCTGATTCCCTATTCAATGCAGTCTGCTTCTGTTTCCAACAAAATAAAGTTGGTTGTTTCCAGTGAACCACAAACTGTGGCTATCTCTAAGGTCTTTGAACAAGCCAGGATCTTAGGTTGCTTTTGGGGCTTAAATTAAGCTGCTAAAATGAAAAACAACAACACTTTGGGTAACCAGGAATAAATGTGTGTGAAAGGAATGTGTGTTCAAAAGTAATACAGAAAACAAATCCCTAAATTAAGAAGTGTCTTGTCCTTTCCTTCCAAGCATATGTTTTCAAGCACCTAGCCCTAGTTAGCGAGTTGAGAGACTCTACCAAAAATAAAAGTATATTTATTTATTTGGAACATTTGTACCCCATCTTTTCTCGACCTCCAAAGAGGGACTCAGGGCAGCTATTCAACAAGTGATCTCCATATACTTGTTTAGATTATTTTACTGTCATTTATCTGTTACTATCTGAATATCCAACACAAAGTAGATCTAGTTAGCGTTATTTTAAAACACTTGTCCTGTACACAAATGTGCTCAATTTTTAGAACTGAATGTGGTGTCAGTGGATGGGAGGGGACGAACTTCATATCAATATAACAATATATCAAACAACTGGAAATGCCTCTACAAAAGATTTTGTTTTTCTTGTAAAATCTTAACAAGTATAATAAGTTAGGGTTGAAGCATCTTCTACTTCACCATGAATTAGTTGTGGTTACAAGTTAGTTAACAGGCACAACACAGGACACTGATAATTTAGGTAAAGCTGTTAAATGAAGTACAGGCAAAGAGTGCAGCACATAAAAATATAATTTCACACAAATAATATGCAAGGTCTACTGTTTTGAGGACTTAGCTCACCTTAAGATTTATCTAGGCCTCCTCCCCATTCCCCTTTCCATCAACCAGAACTTTAAAATGAAATGTTATTAAGGCTATTGCCCAATTTCTGAAGAGGACTATGCCTGTGCAGTTGCTCCTATTCACCAAAATAGCTGGCATTCTCTTCCATCTACATCTTCTTGTAATGACTCAAATACTGGGGTGGACTCTCTCCAACCTCAAAGTAGAGTCAAGAGCATCCAGAACGAAAGGGAGCAATTGTATTTTCTAGGATCCCTTTCTCACTTAAAATTATGTTTAATCTGAATCTACATATGTATCTGCAAAAATGTAACATCTCTTGCGATTTGACACATTAAATAGCAACAATGATACTAACACAAGAGACATCATTTAATACTGAACACGAAGAATATGGCTTCTAACACGCTTGTCCAATAGGCATGTGGAAGAAGAGCCTTCAAGAGGTTTATGAATCTTTTATTAACACCAAGCCATGGGACAGCAACACTGTCATGGTCTGCCTGTCACCCTTGCTATATTTTGTGTCCGTATCAGACGCTTTTATTAAGGGTAATTTCATGCACATCTGTAATATAAACCCAATGAAGGAAGATATGCTTCACATGCAGTTGTCTGTCTCCACTGGAGTGTTTTGAAGTTGATTTCCATTATTTATCTTAGACAAGAACATAGTTTTTCTCTTGCTACAAAAAAGGACAAAGACATACCATGTTATGTCCTCCTGTACACCTGAACAGTTCTGGCATCTCATCTTCTGTCTATGGGAGCAAGAGCTAAGCATCTGATGTCTATTATTTTGGCTGACTGCTCTGAGACAGTAGAGCCAAAAGGGTGTGTGTGAGAACTTAGAGCCCTGAATTATCTTAATTAAGAAGACCAATTTATAAATGAAAATAGCTGGTGGTGGCCATTTCAAAAAACTAGTTTTGCTGTGAACATAGCAGAAACTTTAAAGCTGCTTGTACAGTGTTGTGGCAAAGTGTTTGCTGTATGGAGTAGCCTCCACATCATCCAGTGGAACTCTGAAATGGAATCCAAGAATATCCCAGAATTTCACCACTTTACTGTCAGATAAAGCTTTCCAATCCAAGCCCTGCTAGGACACTACTTGCACAAGAATATTATAGGGCTTCTTACTTGAGAATGGTCTTCAGATGCCTTGCCAACCATGTTAAGAACATTCAGTGAACTCGCACGCTTCATGCTGGACAGTGAACATGCAAGGATAAACCAATCAGAAAGGCTGAAAATGGAGAGCTTTGAACACATGCATGAAACAACTTCATTGTGATACAACTCCTAATATATTTTATACATGAAAACGTTTTAGATATAACATTTATAAAATATGCTTTTCCTATATCCGAACAGCCTCAAAACAATTCACCCAGACATTCAAATGTTTTTACTGGCACAGAAAGCTTTAAATATGATTTCAGTTGCAGAATGGAAATTCTGCATTGGTATTAACAATGAATTAATATATTTGATTCTATCCATCTCCAGCCTCAAGATGTTCAGATATATTTCAGCATAATCACGATCACTAAACAGTATTTAACTAGAGTCTTTTACTAGGCTTTCACAAAACTTAGAAAAGTTTTGTTAGGATTACTTCTCAATTTTAAAGGAAGCATGAACCAAAATGAGAGCATTTGTCTTTTTCACAGACAGTGGGATCCATGATACACTGGAAGCTTTGATTTAACAGTCTAACAGAATTTGCTGAGAGATTATTACTCTGAAGTCAAATGAGCTACATCCAATGATTATTCCCAACTAGAGTAAATCCATTAAAGCATTATAAATTTGACAGGTCAACCTTTAAGTTTCACTGATTCATCAGGTCTGCTCTAGCTGAGACATTTGACTGGGGCATTATTTATAACTAACCGGTCTCTGTATTAAGTTACAGCTTAAACAATGGCTAGAACCCTGCATCAGTAAATGTACGTGCATCACATAGTTATGCCCCCATGGCTGTTTTCTGATGTCAACAACCACAAAACCAAACAGCTAATCAGTGCAGCTGATAACCCCCCCCCCCCCCAAAGAAACCCCTAAAACACAAATACAGCTATACCCATGTTGGCAGATAATGGGGAAAACAAGAGAGTCATTTTCATCCATTTTCCTGTACTAGGACATGCTGTGAGACTTGGCAGTCTCTCTAGCTACAGGATATGCCTTCACTCCGGCTTCTGTTCTACAGCGATATGGAAATAACTGTGCTGCAGAGGCTTTACTACTTACAAGGTGTGGTAAGGAGCAGGTGTGTGTAGTTGGAACAGATTTCCAGCCTCCTCAATGACCAAAAAAAGTGAACTATAAGTCTAATGTACATCATCCCAATTCATTAACAAGATTCCAGCTACTGTATTATAAGAACCACAAAGAACTGCCATGTTGGTTTTCCAAGTTTTCAAAAAGGTTTAGCCCAATATTTAACTCCTTCTACAATAATGGAAGGAACCTGAAAATTGAGATATAGTCTGCTATTAAGATTATTTGGAGTAATCACAAAATGTATAGTGGTGGAGAAACACATTAATTGGCACAATTTTTCTATACTGGGGGGTATGGAAGCTTTAGCTTTCAAAAGGTTTTGAATTAAAATTCACATTAGCCCCATCAAACATGGATAATGATAAGGGATTCTGGAAGTTATAATTCAAAACTGGAGGGCCAAAGTTTACCCATTCCAGCTCTATACAATTAATCTATCAATTTATTATTAAAACAACAAACACCTGCACTAATACTGTACAACAGTAATAGCAAGTGGACCTTTAGGCACATCTAGAAGATCGGTGCCAACAAAGGAAAGTAATAAATTAACCAAAATGCCCAGAGTAAACTCTAGGTTGATTTTTTCCACTACAATATTTTCTTCCTGACAGTCTACTTTGTAAGCTAAAAAAATGGGTGCTTCCACTAATAAACCTGGGTTGGAATATATTGGTTCACCTCAACTGAAGTAGACAAACTGAATCAAGTTTGGAATTCTGAATCCACATAAAGATAAATCAGTTTGATTTGATGGGGCTACTCCAGGGGAAAGGAACTTCAGGATTTAGGCCCTAAACTGCAACACTCTTTTCAAGCATCCTACATGTCATATGGCAAAATGTTCCTTAAGTGAGATTTCACAAGTGAGACAAGCATGTGCTTTTCAAAATAAAATATTCCACCATTATGGCTAAGTTCTTTGTATCTGAGAGAAACTGTATCTCCAACACTTGGTCAGCATGATCATGTAAACAATGTTATTACAACCCCCCCCCCCCCCAATTTTGTAGAAATCAGGAATAAACAGTATGGACAAATTTTAAATATGCTTCTATTACTGGGCGTAACATTTATGACCATGCCTACAGTATCACTACAATTATGCTTCCTTTTAGGCAGTATGTTTCAAAGTCTCCAAAAACTACAAATAGACATACATTAAAATGCAACACAAATGTTAGCAACACAAAGAAGCAGTAAGTCATGCAATGTTGACACCTCTGTGTTATTTATTTATACAAAAATACAGTAAAACATACATGTTAATCTATAAATGCATAACGCTACATAAAGTATGAACACAAAACTCAAAAATAAATATTTTTAAAATCCACAGCTACAATGGTAAAATGTTAAAAATGAACAGAATCAATGTTTTATCATGCACATTATTTTCTTTAAAAACTTATTAATTATGGAACAAGAAATGTATACTCCTGTCTATAGAACTATAAAAATTGGCAAGTGCACTCATATATTTTTCAAGTTTGATGTAAGACTTCAATAATCCAGTTTACTTGTGAGTTTTCCTTTGTGCTAAGAATCTGTAACTGGTTAATATCAATACCATTCTTGAAACACAAATGAAATCCCCTTTAAGGAGACGTCAATGAGGTAGGAAAAAAATTATCTGGGAGATTTGACTAATAATAGGAGTAAGCCACTAGGTGGAGACTGAACTTTTAAATTTCTTCACACAAGTTCAGTAAAACATTGGTCCAAACTTTAATAGGGAAACACATTCCAGTTTTTCAAGTTAAAGGATCAGAGGTTAAGCAGAAAATAACATTATAACAGGTACAATAGATACGAGTTAACAGAGAAATATTTGAGTTTTGAACTGAGAAGGCAGGTTTGCTAGTTTCACTTTGCTGTTGTTTCCCTTCAAGGTGTTTCTGAACCTATTGTGTGATTTTCTTGGCAAGAATTGTACAGAAAGGAGAAATGCCATTGCATTCCTCTGAGGATAAAAGTGTGTGATTTGTCCAAAGTCAACCAATGGGTTGCTATGGCTTAGCAGGGATTCAAATCCTGGTCTCCTTATGTCCTATTTTAGCACTCAACCCACTCTAACATGCTATATTTCACCACAGCATGAAAACTCTATTAAAAACCCATTCAACTCGTGCCTTACAACTATTTCCTAGTGTTTTTGGAAGGCTGGTAAGGCTCAGGGCTCTGTTGCTGAAAGTAACTGAATCCAAGAGAGAGACATAGCTGAATCCCTGGAAATACCTAAAGCAGTACTTTGAATCCTATCATGTTTTGAAAAATGAGGGAGGTTCAGACTGTGCAGATTTAATGTCAGGTCAGGTGCTCTAAAATTCATAGTCTATGAACAGCCAACACAAAATTCTTCAAATCAAAGAATTTCATTAAGGCCAGTGCAATACTGTGCTTGTAAGGAGAAATCAGTGATCACAATGGAGAGTATGTCTCTACTTACTATATTTTTAAAAGTTAGTGAATCTCCTTATAGCGACGTACTGTATTTTGCTACTGTATAAGTATGTAATTTTCCTTAACCACATTTCTTCTGAACCAAATATGTTTTAGTCTTGTTCTTAGAATAAAATGAATTTCTCATATTTTATTGCTGTGGGGGAAACTGCAGAAATTCAGCTAAGTGCATCAGTAGTCAGTCTGTGTGGAAAAACAGGACGGAATATTTGGACAATTCTCTCCAAAATTTACATAACATAAAACAATTTGTTTTTACATAGTAATACTGTTAGGAGTGACTTTCAATAAGTGCCAATATGACATTACATCAGGGGGGGAAATCATTTAACACCATGATGGACACCACTCAGCTCCTGAGTGTTTCAATACATCTAGAAATAATAATTACCCAGGATTCTTTGGTTCACTCTCTCGTGAACTTCCTCCCTTCAGCTTTCTAACCAGCTTCTCACTGCTGCGTCTAATTGAAGCACGAAGTTTGCTAAAGGAACCACTGCGTTTTAGAGATCCCGTGCCATCCTGAAAAAAATGAGCACATTGAAAACTGCAAAAGCTTTTGGCCTTCTCTCACAAATTGAGCAATTACTAGAACCAGTTACTTAGACTTTACACTCTCATATGACCAAGGCAAAACTATCTCATATAATTGAACCAAAATGTAACAAAGTATGTTTGCTTAATCTTTTGTTATGTTTGTTTACTCTAATTGTTGTGGAATATGCAAACTACAAATGAGTAAAAATTAAATTATAATTACCACAGTTGTCTGCAACATTCCATTAAAGACAATTCAACACACTACTAAGACAGTTTCACTAAGAAGATGTACAGTTTCCATACATTTCATTGAAGCTTGCTCAGCTCAGGAAAAAGTCCTGGACTACTCTCAATAAGACTACAGAGATCTGTACATCTATTTATGCAGTCCATTTAGTATTAAAGTATACAAATAAGCAATGTGTATCTAAGTCCTGTGTATAAGTCAATCTCTCGCAAAATTTCTATACATTTCAACAGCAGGACAGATACTTACAAGTCACCATAGCACTCCATGCTAAACAAGAAGCAGTCACAGTAAAAGCCCACCACCAAGCAATAGCATTATATAAAGCTTTTGTTGAATTTACCTCATCTAATTACCATGTGCAGTAAACATGCATGTTATTAAACAGCAAAAGCATATACAGTACTGTCACCAATTTTTTCAAAATTAATATTCTTGTACTTTATCATTAACATTGCTTCAGAGAGATATGAAGTGAGCCTGGGGATGTTACAATAATACATTTTATGGCCCAGTAATTGGAGATTTTTAATCTTTCCAAAGTCAGGTTTGCCTGACCAAAAACCTGTTATCTTCCATCTTTGAAACACATGTGTACTTGACCGCAAATGTATAATGCCTTGCTGTTTCTAGAAAACCTCGACTACAGCAGCTTCAGAGAAGGGCAGAAAATACTACTCAGAAGACAGACGCAGACATCAGTTGGAGTGAGTTTATTAGAAGTTAGAAAGACAATACACAAAGTCACCCAACACCAAGATTAGTAGAGAAAAGCATAACTGCTGAAGTTTCACGTGAAGACTAAACAGCATTGCTA